>NC_067453.1:29068453-29398810 GCF_025434085.1 Hippocampus zosterae | reverse complement strand
CTTGTCAGAGGGAATCCAAAGCGACACTTATCACCTAAACAGTGGACTCTTTTTACGAGGCTCCGCCGTCTATTTTTGTTTGACGCGCCGAGAGCTGAGCTCACCGTTGGCCGCGAACGCATCACACGCAAATATTTGCGGAAATCGGGGGGCCCCCCAAATGGAATCTCCCCCTAAAAAAAATCCTGAATGCCGTTTGTTGTTCAGACTCCAAGAGGGAGGCTCCGTCTCTGCTGCTGGTCCTCAAATGGGGCGGCGAGCTGACGCCCGCCGGCCGGGTTCAGGCCGAGGAGCTGGGCAGAGCCTTTCGCTGCATGTACCCCGGAGGACAAGGTACGGGACAAACGCGCGCACACGTGAGCCCCCTTCCACACTGCCTGGAAAAAGACGATGTTTTTTTAACCACACATTCCTATTCAAAAAATCAGATTTTTTTGTGATATTAAAAAAAACAAAAAAAACCGACAACAACGACATCAGATTTTATTATTTCAACACTTTGTCCACCTTGAGTGTGACATGTACAATGAAAATAGAAAAGAAAGGAAGAAAGTCAAAAAAATAAACCACTGGCATCACGCAGTTGCAGAAGTGCGCACACCCTTTAAGAATGAACCAATCGCATTGAAACGTTGAGCACCCCGAATCATATTTTCAGCTGTTCGGCAGTACTTGACTTCTCCTGACATTTTTTTGGAAGTCTCGTCTTAGACCAAAAAGGTCCGCAGAGATCATCGTAGGAATGTCATTGTTCAAACTACGCATCAGGAAAAAGCGGCAAGGATTTCCCAAATCATTTACGATACCAGTCAATACAGTCAGCACAGTCTTTTTTTTTTTTTAATTACAAAAAAAAAAAAAAATTGAACAGGTCAGTGCGTATACCAGTTTGCGTTTTCCTTGTGAGATACACTTAAAAAAAATAAAATAAAAAACTATTTTAACACTGGAAGAAAATCCAAATTGAGTGAGAAGTGATGGCAGCCCCGTTGGGAGACGAAACTGACGCCAACTCATCCATTTGAAAGAGTGTTCAAATGTAAAAAACAAAACGAAAAACCCCCCCCAACAACCCCAAAAGGACTTGCTGACCCCCCGCCCCCACCCCCCATCTTCTGCAAGTGTTGCCCATTAACTCTGCTCTTCTCTTCTCGCCGGTCTTTGCACTGTGTAAACTACTAGCCGGTCGCCGCCGGGCCCTCGGCTGCGAGTCCCCTATTGATTTTGGTAAGAGATGGGGGGGGGCGACCCGGGTCGCGCCGCTCCTCCTCCTCCTCCTCGTCTGGCTCGTCTTCTGTCCACTAATTGGTTTGCCTGTCGTGATTTCAATACGCATCACTAATCGACCCGCTGGCAGATTGCTGTGGATTGTTGTCGTTGTTGCATCACCGGGGTCCGAGACAACCGGGCACTGAAAGCAACGAATCGGTCGCTTGATATTGGAAATTTGGGGAGGGGGATCTCCGAACGCGTCAATTCATTGGATGCAAAATTGACGTTGCATAATGAACCGGCAAAATCTGCACGGGAGGTTCTGCTGTTGTCACGATTGTGTGTTTGGGGTCGCCGTCCTGGACTGCGTTTTCCGTGACTTTGAACGTACGGCATGAAACGATGCGGCCCGGCCCGATCCGGAGCTGCGAGCGGATCAAGTTGTCTGGCACTTTGTCGAGGATCCGTCGTACGTCTGCAAGAAAATGCCCGAAGCGGCGGTGCCATTTGATCTCCGGCATTACGATGAACGATCAACACAAATATTTTGTAATGATGTATTTTGTGTTATAAAAACATTCTTTTTTTTTTTTTTTCAAAGACTCAAAATGTTCAGAGGCATATATCCATACATATATAGTTTTTATTAGTTCTGTGGGATTTTTATTCTTTATTTTTTGCAAAAGGGAAAAAAAATTGTGTCTGGCGGTCCCAACCAAGCCCTACTAACAATTCCGACCGGACGTGTTCATGTAAAATGCGTTGGTTTGAAGCCTCCTGCAAAAAGGCAAACTCATTTGACTTAAAAATCGCGTGAAATGCATGTTTACACATTAGGTTTACGATGCATTCAAAAATCTGAATTATAATGGGTCTCTATGGTGCAAAATATGTAAATTGTGAAGATTAAGGTATCAAAACGTTTTCTTATTATTGCTGCAATGCCTGAGAATTATCAGCCGGCAACGTCATGAAATGTAGGCCATTTTGGAACCCCTCCATAAGTTTCAGCTCTCTCGTGTTTTTCTGAATGCCTTTGCCTTTGATTCAAAGACATCATCTTACATTTATCGCAAGCGGTGCACTACGAGGGTTAAAAAAAAAAAAGTCACGAGACATTTGAAGTGAAAGTGATGCTGCATCAGGCGCCGCGTCCTTTCTTGCTGTTCCTGGGCGGGTGCAATCAGAACAGCTTTTTTGTTATTTTCTCTCGGCATGTTTCTAATGTCACTGAGTTTACAAGTTTAAACGCCGAGGCTTCACACCGTGCGCAACCCCTCCAGGCGACTACGCCGGCTTCCCGGGCTGCGGCCTCCTGCGCCTGCACAGCACTTACCGCCACGACCTGAAGATCTACGCCTCCGACGAAGGCCGGGTGCAGATGACGGCGGCGGCGTTTGCCAAGGTCGCTCGTCGTCACCGAAACGACATCCGGGAAGAAGGCGTTCGCCCCCAGCGCGGCGCGTCCATCTTTGGGGCTTTGTCCGCTTTTCTCCCTGCAGGGCCTCCTCGCTCTGGAAGGGGAGCTGACGCCGATTTTGGTGCAGATGGTGAAGAGCGCCAACATGAACGGGCTGCTCGACAGCGACAGTGACTCGTTGACCGACTGCCAGCAGAAGGTGAAAGCCAGGCTGCACGAGATCATGCAGAAGGACCAGGAGTTCTCGCCGGATGACTATCGGAAGGTGACCGGGGCCTTCGTTTGACGGGCTTGTTGTTTTGGTATCGGGAGGTCAATCTGCCCCCCCCTAACTCCCCCCCTCCCCCTTCTTTTTTTCCTTTTACGCCGGATCACAGCTCGCGCCAACAAGCAGCCCGTCACTGGTCAACTCCATGAGGGTCATCCAGAACCCGGTCAAAACCTGCGACAAAGTCTACGCTCTCATCCAGAGCCTCACCTCGCAAATTCGCAAACGTCTGGAGGATCCCAAGTCTTCAGGTACCGGCGATATCGGAAGCCGGTAACCCATTCCGGCCTCCCGAAGAAAGCCTTTAAAGTTCTTTAAGAAGAAAAATAATACTCAAAATCGTCATTTTCTGAAAACCTACGCAAATGACATGAACCCAACCTTTAAATCTGAACGCGTCGGCGGCGACACTTTTCGCGCCGACACATGTCGCCGCCGCCGTCGTTCTGAATTAAAGGGTTAATAACGAGAATGGGAAAAGTTGAGGCCTTTTTGCCAGTTTTTATTATTATTATTTTTTTTTGCTTCTATTCGATGGACATTGCGTCACCTTCTGAGGTATGAGCCATGACCACCAGGGGGCACTGTACTACATAGACACATTGTACTGTCCTGATGACGATTTGATGAAACTAAAACTAAGCTGCCATAATGTTGTTGTTTTTTTTTTGCAATGGATAAAAAAAATGTGTGAGCACCGTATTCGTATTATTTAAAGATTTATGAGTGCTGCGATTTCAATGCTAGTTTCTTTCAACGGGTTCACGATATGTGTTAGCCTTGAGCTATCGGCAAGGTTATCCGATTTGCTTGAGGACGTAATGTTTATTTCTCTTTGCTTTGTGCTAGTTAATGCCAAGTTCGCTGCCGGCATTTTCTTTTTTCCTGGGGTGCGGTTGGGGGGCAGGGGGGGCGGTATAATTATTTAGCTATGCATATTCAAGAGGGCTTGAAGCAAAATAAACCCGCAGCCTCCACAAACTGACGCCAGCCTCCCCCAATCTCCTCCCCCTCAAGACCTGCAACTGTACCACAGCGAGACGCTGGAGCTGATGCTGCAGCGCTGGTCCAAACTGGAGAGAGATTTCCGCACGAAGAGCGGCCGCTACGACATCAGCAAGATCCCGGACATCTACGACTGCATCAAGTACGACACGCAGCACAACTCCTCGCTGGACCTGGCGGACACCCTGGAACTCTTCCGCCTCTCGCGGGCGCTGGCCGACATCGTCATACCGCAGGTCAAAAGTGTACTTTGCGTGTTTGCGACCGGCATCGAGGAATCCCCCGCTCGGGTCCTCTTGACGCAAAAAGCGGCCCTCCCTTCTCTTTAGGAATACGGCATCAGCAAAGCGGAGAAGCTGGACATCGCTCAGGCGTACTGCGTCCCCCTGATGAAGAAGATCCAGCTGGACCTGCAGAGGACGCACGAGGACGAGGCCGTCAACAAACTGCACCCGCTGTGAGATGCGCATCGGAGATCTGCTTTACGAAGACCGGCTTTTGCTCCCGGCGTGACAATTTTTGTCGTCGCTCAGGTACTCGCGGGGGGTGATGTCGCCGGGTCGCCACGTCCGCACGCGCCTCTACTTCACCAGCGAGAGCCACGTCCACTCCCTGCTCAGCGTCTTCCGCTACGGCGGACTCTTGGACGTATGCACTTTTTCTAACGCTCTCCCCGAGCCTCGCGCGTCACCCCAGAATTTTTTTTTTTGGGGGGGGGGGATTATAACTGGAAAGACGAATGTTCATTTTGAAAAAAATTTTTGCGGAATTCTTTTTTGGGGGGCGGTGGGGAATATTGCTGGAAAGACGAATGTTCATTTTGAAAAATATTTTTGGGGGAATCTTTTTTGGGGGGTGGGGAATATTTCTGGAAAGACGAATGTTCATTTTGAAATTTTTTTTTGCGGAATTCTTTTTTGGGGGGCGGTGGGGAATATTTCTGGAAAGACGAATGTTCATTTTGAAAACATTTTTTGGGGGGAATTTTTTTGGGGGGGTGGGGAATATTGCTGGAAAGACGAATGTTCATTTTGAAAACATTTTTTGGGGGGGTGGGGAATATTGCTGGAAAGACGAATGTTCATTTTGAAAACATTTTTTGGGAGGGTGGGGAATATTGCTGGAAAGACGAATGTTCATTCTGAATTTTTTTTTTGCGGAATTCTTTTTTGGGGGGGTGGGGAATATTGCTGGAAAGACGAATGTTCATTTTGAAAACATTTTTTGGGGGGGTGGGGAATATTGCTGCAAAGACGAATGTTCATTTTGAAAACATTTTTTGGGGGGGTGGGGAATATTGCTGGAAAGACGAATGTTCATTTTTGAAAAATTCTGTCCTTTGCCGCGACTCCTTTCGTTGCTAAAAACGTTGCATCGGCTCGCAGGAACGGAGCAAAGCGGACTCATTTGACTTTTCACAATGAAGGACTTTCAATCTTTCAAGGATGAAAAAGACCAGCAGTGGAAGCAAGCCATGGACTACCTGAGCGCCGTGACCGAGCTCAACTACATGACCCAGATCGTCATCATGCTGTACGAAGACAACAACAAGGTGATTGCCGATATCCTCTCCGTCATCCGGCAACTCGTCACGAAACGGGACGCTTTGACTCGTGTCCGCAGGAGCCCTCTTCGGAGGAGCGTTTCCACGTGGAGCTGCACTTCAGCCCGGGGGTCAAAGGCTGCGAGGACGAGGAAAACGTGCCTCTGGGCTTCGGTTTCCGGCCGGCGTCTTCGGAGGTGCGTTCGCCGACGTGGCCGACTTGAGTGATTTTATCGGCAATTGTCGTTGTCCTTTTGACCAATCAGAATCAGGACAAAAAGCCCAACCAGGGCAGCCTGGAGGATCTCTCTCAGGACCAAACGGACCAGGCTCTTCTTGTGTCCGAGCCCATCAACATCCTGAGACGCCCGCCCATGATTCGCAACCGCAAGACGGGCTCCATGGAGGTAAAGCCCCCCCCACCCCCCTCCCTCCGTGTTGTCCGCCCGCCACTTGCATTTACGTTCCCGTCAAGTGGGTCTCCCGAGTCATGTTTCGGTGTTAACGCCGCTCAGGTCCTCTCTGAGACCTCGCCCAGCCACTCGTCCAAAGGCTGCACGTCGCACCGACTCTTCCCTTCGGGCTCGCGCCAGTCGCCCGAGATCAAAGCAGCCAGCGGCTTAGGTGGGCGCCTCCTTTGTTGTCGCGTGTGCGTCGCCGTTGCCTGCGCGTGTGTTTTCATGCGGCACAGCAACTTCCTCTTCACCTGTCACACCTTTTCTCTTTTTTTCCCCCAACTGCCGCCACGCTCGCGCGCATCCCGCTCGCACGTCTGCAAAGATATACGTTAACTTTGCAAGCGGAATGCTAACAAACAATGCAAAATGCCATAGACGGGCTAATGAATAGCGTCGGTGCTGGGCAACGGATGTCGCCGAAGCAGACGGACGGCGTATATTCTTTCTACTTACTCAGCATGATTGTGAAACTCTTCTTCATTAGTATCTGCATGAGTGCATTTTGCTGCCCCCCAGTGGCCAGATCTCACACACGCAACAGCGGATGCGCAAACTGTTTTATTCTTTTCATTCGGATTACGTGCGGTACTACAAAGCGCACGCTCAAAAGTACAATATTTCAGAGTGCGCTGGAAAAAATATTTGTGAGAAAAATTAATCACACAGTTACAATGAATTTGAAATGAATACATTTTAATGCGGGCGGGTTTGGCCTGCGGCCCGCGGGCTGTGCCTTGCCCACCCCCAAATTGTGTACAAAGGCTAAATTGGAGGTTATGTGAATCATAAGTTGCGTCGACGGGTCTTGTCGCCAGAGTTGACCTTGTTTGTTTTGTCACCTGCCCCGCGGAGGTCAACTGAGCAGCAGGTGTCAGCGCGGACGGCCTCGGCCACACGTGGTCGCACTTTTAATAGCTACCAGTGGGGAGCAGTCTCCATTTTGAGGTCGGCCCTCTCTCGTCCCTTCCAAGGGCAAATCAACGTTCCCACCATTCAAACCGCGCACGCTTTTTTCCTCCTTCACCTCCTTTTTTTTCTTCTTCTTTTCCGCGCCTGTTGCGCTTGCGCGCGTGTTGTGATGAACTAAAGCTCACCCTGCACCTCCCTCCTCCTCCTCCCCCCTTCCCCTCCCAAAACACTCACTCACCCACCCTCCTCCTCCTCCTCCCTCTCCCCCCCTCCCACCCGGCTTATGTCACACAGGCTCACACTGCTCTGGCCTCTTCAGCGCCTCCATGCTGGGGGTGTCCTGTAGCGCCCCCAACCTGCGGGACTACGTACGCACGCATCACCATCACCACCGAAAACCCCCCCTGTCCCCCGGCAGCCTGCCCTGCCAGATTGGCATGTTTGGTACGTTGGCGCCGCTGACCTTCACCCTCCTTGCCCCCCCCCCCCCCCCCCCCCCGCCCCCAACCACCACCACGACTCCCCACAAAGCTGTTCATCTTTGTCTATCCCAGTAGTGCAATCAGAGCCCATTGCGCAAATGCAAACGCCCGACCCTCATAATCTGTTGAGTCACTCGTTTGCCGGTCGTCATGGTGATGACTGTGCCGACCCGACGCCAGATCCGATTTGCATGAGCCGTGGGTTCTCTACTTTTGTGGTGTGACGAATGCAAAGTAATCCTCACTAAAATGGTTTCCCGTGTCTGTGGACGCCCCAATGGTGCTCTTTTGTTCATTCTGGGCGGTACAATAATTGTTTCGCATGGACGATGGGCACATTCAATCACATTCTTTCCCCCCCTCCCCCTGCACACATGCCAACGCCGGGTGTCTTTGGCCACGTGCATTGTTTCGGAGTGTCATTTCTTGGCATCGTGGTGTTTGGCAGCTCGATCGTTTCGGTTCAGCAGAGTGCATGCGCTGCATTCCGGGAAGGTGTACTGTTCACTCTGTCCACGAGGGGGCACTCTCGCGACACCTCTGTCGCATCTCGTCGCTGTCCGGCTGCCCTGGCAGGTGAGCGCTGAGATGACGTCACTCTTTGTAACAGGAATAAGACCTGAATCCGTTGGAGCTTTTCATCCGCTGAGAAAAGAAAAGAAATTGAACAGGAGAGAGCCCATTTCCACTTATTTCCCCCTCCCCTGCCATCGCTCAGTTTTGTTTGCCGTAATTAATGTGATAGACTACAAATAATTTAAATACTGTCCCGTCATAAAACATAAGGTTAAGTTATCGGCTGTATGGTTTTTAAATACAATCACAGATTTTTTTTTTGGGGGGGGGGGAGTGATATTTTTTTTCCCCCCTTTGCATTTAGATTGATTGCACAGGCCATCATCGCGAGGTCGAGCTCTTGCCGTCGTCTTCACTTCCTGTGCACATTCTCCTCTCCTCACCTCACAGCGAGGTTATTGTAGCCTACAAAAAAAAACGTTTTTGTTGAAATACAAAATTTAAATGTTTAAAAAAAAGAAAAATCATGATTTAGTTTAAAACTCTAGCTTCCCTATTCAAAACTCTGAGTCTAATTATCGGAAAAATGTCCTTTGTTTTCATCTTTGTCCTAAATAATGCTTGCGCTTTGATGGTTCATTTTAAATGGATTTATTTTTGGGTATTGTCTGAAATTATTTTGTTCAGATTTCACTTGAAAAAATGCTCCATGTATTTAAAAAAAAAAAAAAACACAAGAAAAACTAATACTAAAAAAAAAGCCAATCTAAAACACAGCACTCCCAAGCAAACAAAAGCAAAGCAAAACTCACAAACCTGCTCCGAAAGCAAATGAAAACGATTTGAATTTGAAAAACAAAAGTTGGAAGGAAATAAAAAGGGGCGGAAAGGGGGAAAAATGGAGAACCGCACTAAACCCTGCGTCTTCGAAACCACGTTGATGCTCCGCCTCCTTTTGGACTAAATGTCACAGCAGAACATTTTCATCTTTCAGGAATTTCATGCTTGTGGGACTTCAGGTTTAATTTAATTTAATTTGATTTTTTGCCGAGTTGAGCTACTCGTGCGGTATCTCCCCCCCTCCACCCCCCCTTGTCTGATTCTGTGAAGCAGCAAGTCACCCAGCCTCTTGTCGCCGCTGGCGTCCTTCTTCCGGCATGGCCGACGTCTTTCCGGTTTGCGCCGGGCGACGGCTCGGGTTCTCTCTCTCTCTCTTTTTTTTCTTTCTCTCCTTCCGCGTCTCTCCCGTTAGGTCCAAAAGGGGCGGAGCCGGCAGTAACTCCAAGTTACCTCTCTTATCTCCTCAGAGCTGTTGTCTATGCCGGCAGTAAAGAGATTTTCTGTGTCGTTTGCCAGGCATCCGACTAACGGTATGTCTGCCTTTTTTTTTTCTCTTGCTCTTTTTTTCTTTTTCCACACTTTTTTTTTTTTTTTTTAGGAGGTGTTGCATGTGGGTTTTTTGGGGGCTGGGGGTGATAAGTGGTGTCGCTCTCTCCTGAGATTGTTGCATTTTTCCTCGTTCACCCTTTAAAATCAAAATCACTTGTCAGCGTATGTAATTAAAAAAAAATCCTCAGCGCCATTTCTGCTGCGCACGAGGCAAACTCTTGAAAATTGTGGAACTCCTTCACAAAATCAGGCTGCTTCCCCCCCCCCCCCCCGCCCCCCCAATGAACCACAGTTAGGACTTCTGGAAGCTTCTCCCCCCCCCCCCCCCCCCTCCCCGAAACGGCAGAATGAGTGCTGGGTCTCACTCTGGATGAATCGTCACTTTCTATTTGTAAAGGTGTCAGGTTTTTTTTTTCTTCTTCTCCACATCTGCTCGTCGGTCAGCACGTCTTCGGTGAGCCCTCTAGCGCCACCGCTGGACAAAGAGAGTTGCAACGTGTCTCCCCTGCAAAGGGAAATTGTGTCCATAATGTCATTGATTTACCGTTCACGTTGTGATCCATACACACGAGCGTGTGTAGAAATAGTGGTGGCTTCAAAGAATTCTAATTGGGGGGGGATGGGGGGGCGGTGGGAAGAAGATTTTGTCTGACTTTAGAGGTCCGCGTGTACGCCTACCGACAAGTCAGAGCTCATGGTGTTGATTCTCCACATGATTTATTCACCCCCTCCCACTCCCCACACCTCCTTTAGGTTTCGAAGGCTGCTCGATGGTGCCCTCTATCTACCCGCTGGAGACACTGCACAACTTGCTCTCACTGAAGCAGGTGGACGAGTTCCTCAACGCCGTGTGTGAGAGCAGCAGCGAGGCCCACGCCAAGACCATGAAGGGTACCGCCACAAACGCCAGCAAATCCAAGAAATAATTTTATAGATATTTATTTTATTTTTTTTCAAATTTCGCGCCGGTTGTGAATTGAACGTAACGTACGCAACGCCAGCAGGCGTCTTCATGCCCGTTGTGTTTGCCGCAGCGCTGTCGGGACTCTTCGACTCTCAGAGCCAGGCGTCGTCGCCCTACGGCCCCCAACAGCCGCTCTCGTCGTCGGGCTCCGAGGCGTCGCTGCGACCGGCCAGCCGGCCGCCTTGGCGTGAGTATCGTTGCCTTCGCCGCCGTCTTCACTTTCCATGTCTGACTTCGGCCGCCACGGAAATGCATCGCCGTTGTCACAAAGTATGATTCATGTTTAGACTGATCACAGTGGTCAATAAACATTTTCTATTTACTGTATATGGATATGTAATGTATCATTTTTATTCAGAGATGCAAAGACGTTTTCTTTGTGGTTGAATACATGATAAAATAACACTAATGATGAGCAATCTGGTAATAAAGCAGTAATAACTTATCATATCATATAACAGAAAATATGTAATGCCCGTATGTACATGAAGCGACGGCTCAAAGCGAATAAAAGCAAGACGTGGAAAAACACACTTATAGTATGGCGGTGCCTACTAACAGGTGATGGCATGTTACGTTTGTAATGTATGGTCATATTTCAGAATCCGAAAAGCTTTTCATCGATCACGGATCATTTTTAATAGTTGGTAATATGGTAACGTTATTTAACGTGGTACTAATATGCAACAACCGCGATAACGTTCAAGTAATGGGTGGGTATGATGTGTTATAATATGACTCTGATTACATTGTAATAACATGGTAATGACGCATCATCATGACAATTATTGATGTTAAGAATATTATATAATAAGAATACAATATAATAAGAATAGACAGTTAAGAATATTTCTCAAAAAAAATTCAGTTAATAAAACTGTGGTATAATGATATATATTACAATGTAATTACACGTTTACTCTTTCGATTTTCTGATTTTGTTTTTTTAAAGATGGCAGTGTTCCCTCCAGTGCTGTGTCCAGCGCTGGCCCCTCTTCCCCCATCACGGAGAACTCTGCCCTCAACTTCAACTTCAGCGAGTAAACCCAAGCGCACACACACACACAGCCACACACAAACACACAAACACACGCAGCCGCACATACACCGTCTTGTTGAATGCACTTTATGCTCACTCCCTATTTGTTTAGTTGACTGGAGCAATTAGCCCGCACCCAGTACTGGACTAGAAACTCCTGTGGACTGCAAATATGTCGTATTTGAACACCAGGCGTGCCTTTGGCTTCCGCTGCTGTGTTTTGATTTTTAGCTTTTTTTGAGCAGGAAAGTTTCAACTTTGTTTTTGGAAGAATTAGCACCAACGTTAGAAGTGTTCAAATCATTTCACACAAATCGCCGTATGATTTGGGTTTGCCGTTTGTCATAGTTTTGCTTTGGCGTCCGAACCGACCGCCTTTATTTTTGCCAAAAATTGTCAAATTTGCGGAGCAAAACCGAACAACCAAAGTTCCTGCACACGCTTGAGGTGGGCTTGATTTGCCGGGGCCCATCTCTGGAGCTCCTTAGCGGATGCGACGTTTGTCACCGCGTTCGATGTTTTCACGTCTTTGTCTCCGAGAAGAGAAGAGAAGACCGCCAAAGTGCGACTGAACCAAAACAAGCAAATAAAACCACTCGAGCGCAGATTTCAAGTTCCGTCTTTTTGTTTTGGCTGCATGACGACAGTTTGCGCGCGTTTCGGTACCGCCACCCAAAGATGTCGGACTTGAGCCGATCGTGATGAATGCTGCCTAGCAACAGATGACAAGCCAAAGTTGGGACAGAAATGGCCTCTTCCTCCATCCCGTCGCCTCCTTCATTCGTCTCCTGGCTTTCTTATCTCCTCTTCTTGTGCCCTTTGTCATGTCCTCGTCTTTCCTTTCCTCTTCACCTCCTCGTCCTCTCACGTCTTCATTTTCTCCCTTCACCTCCTTTTTATTCTCATCTCCTTGCTTCCTTTCCTCCTTGTTTCCTTGTTTCCTCGCCTCACTTCCTTGTCTCCGTAGCTTGCGGTCTTCTATTCCTGGTCTTCTCATTTAAAAAAAAAAAAAAAAAAATTAATCCTCTTCCGCTTTTTACCTTCCCCCCCTTCTCCCCGGCATGTCCTACCCCCTCCCCCCCACCTTCAGAAAGCCTTTGATGAAAAGTGATGAGTCATGGCTGCTCTTATTGCTACTGTACGTTGCCATGGTGACACCCTCAGATGTAATTGACTCTCTGAGAGTCTGCGCTCCCAAAGCACCCCCCCCCCCTCCCATCCCCCAGCTTTGATATCCTTCGAGATACTTGAATACACTATTTGGTGCACCCTCTGAAGCGGTTCCTTTCCAAATAGTTGTATGTACTGCTTGTATTCGTTTTTGATCCTGTTAAGCCGTTGTTGTACGAGACTGCATCAACATTGAAGAGATATCAAATCATTTGTAATAAAATGTTGTTCATTCATAACCAAGCACTTGGAAAACTTTTGTTTTGGGTGCAAGCCGACATACATATTCAGAATATTATGGAGTGGAGCGGGGCGGGGGGGGGCTTGCAAGAATGGAAATTGGAATTTGACAAGAAAATTGTTGTTTCTCAATGATAAAGTGAATATATTTCAAGTGGGAAGTATAAGAACTAATTCATGATGTGGGATTTCTTTTAACCTGTGTGAATGAACGACCCCCCCACCCCTCCCAAAAAAAACCTTATTTGAAGATGAAGGTTGAAACATGAATCGATTTATTTGCCAATTTGATGAGCTGTTGTTGAGTCATGGCCGCTCCTCTAATTTAAAGCAAAGACTGAAGAACTGGATCGCTTGGCAGTATTGACGATGGAATTGGACTCACTACGTTCTCATCGATTACCAATCACTAATTTGAATGTTTGCGATTTTGGTTGATCATACAAAAAAAAAAAAACACACACACGTGGAGTTGAGTGTACTTTATTTGTTGATCACCGGGCTGTTTCCCTTTTACGATGAATGCGTGTGCAGCACTTCTACTTGACCAGAGAGAGATAGCGAGAGTTGAAACAGTTGCGCCAGAGGAGGAGGACAATGTTGCTATATGTTTCCAGAAAGAGAGAGAGAGAGAGAGCGTCGAACATAAGTTAGCGCTGTACAGCATCTTTTGATCACGACAGAAACAAACAGAAGCGCAGCCGAAATCGGCGTTCGGACTTTAGCGTTAGCGCTACTGCCGTGTTCAACAATTACATTCAGGATTAGGACCAAATAAGTCGCATGCAAGAGGATTACATGATGTTCTCTTGGCGGCTTGGAATCACTGTCGAAGCAAAATGTTACGTTCACAGGTATGTACAGTGTGTGTGTGTGTGTGTGTGTGTGTGAGAGAGCAAGCGCGTTACATTCGTGTTGTGTTTGACCGTTTGGATGTTTTCTTATCCAAGTCATAGTCTGGAGAAGGTCGCAGCCGAGGCCGGCCGTCATTGGTGGTTCTGTTGAGGAGTTGCCATGCCTGTGTTGCCGTGTCAATCCAACCTCTTGAGTGGTTTGTACGTTTTTTTACATTCACAAAAAAAAAATACGTTATTGCATCTCGCAGCGTTCTGCCGTTGCCGAGAAAGTTTCTGACGTGTAGTAGCGTATGCTTATTAAAAGCCAGTTTTCCGAGCTCGCTCAAACGCGCCGCGAGCGCAGCCTGTCGATGCTGCGTTCCAAAAAACGGGTAAGTTGGACACTTGAGAAAAACAAGTTATTCTTCTCGGTTATCAGGGTAAAATTGAAACGTTAGCGAAAAGTCGTAATGCGCCGAGAAAAGTTGTGATATGAGAGCGAGTGTGGAGAAAAGCCGTAATGTCACAAGAATGAAATCGTCGCTTTACTGAAACAAAGGCCGTGATCTTACGAGAAAAAGTTGCGACAATGAGGTGTTAGTGATATGCGACGTACGAAAAAAAATGTAATGTTATGATAATGTTTAATATGGCGGAACAGTTAACGTTTACCATGACGACAAAAATGGAAGAAAAATCAAAGTGTCCATTTGATCTGTATCGTGTTGCATTTGCGTTCCAATTTTTGGATTTAGCTGTCGTAACCGTTTTTGTTTTTTATCGTCGTCTGTTTGCAATTGTCGCTTTGAGTGCGATATTGTTTTACCCTGTTAGCATAATTGCCCAAATTATTTTTAACTTCATATTAACAAATCAATCAAAAGTACCAACGTGCTAGCTAAAAATTCACGGCTTCGGCAACTACGCTATTAGGCGAACCATTTGCTACTTGCCAGTTTTCTGCAATGCATCGTACGCGTTGCTGAAAGGTACGATCGGATTCACGTTAAATGAGCCCAAAACGACAAACGCAATTTTTGCTTAGAAGACTCCAAGCAGAATTATTTGCAAATTTATAGCGCGATAAAAGCTAAATCAATCGCTGTCAACGTTGTCAGCTAGCCGCCTCAAAGCATGCGATATTTGGAAAAAAAACAAAAACAAAAGATCACTTCGCCGCGAGCGTCGCCGCCGCCGTCATTCATTCATGCTCATTTATAAATAGTTGTTAATGCTCAATATTTACATATTATAACGTGCGTTTGCGGTCGTTGAGGTCATCTCTGTGCTTCAATACAAACAACTAAGCCCCACCCATTTCCTTCTCGGGGGGGCGAGGGCGGAAAAAGTGCATTCTGGTTTGGTACAAAGACATTCCGTTTCATTTTCATATCCATATTTTTGAATTTCATGTTTGGTCTCGTCCTTGCGCTTTGTTGGAAAAACAAACGCGCTTCTGTTTTGCTACATGAGTGTGTTGTCGACGTTGCCGGTGTCATGTCGAGAAACATTCGACAAGGTTGTTCATGTTAGTGCAGAAACATCCGTCACTTTTCTTCGCAACTGCCGCGACAGTAAAAATGAAGAGCAATTATTTTTTAAATCTCATAAAACATAGGATTTTTTAAAATATAAAGTAGCAGAGAGTTCATTATTATTATAAATATATGTTTAAATGGAAATGTAAAAAGAATATGTTTTATACTCTTCTATGAAAATAGAAATAAAATTTCAATTAATGTTTTGAAATTATTCCAAAGCAGCGTAGGGAAAACAGGCATTGACATCCCACCCCCTCTCCACCTCCCCAAATAAAAAAAAAATAAATAAAATCATTAAATCAATAAAAAGCAGCAGTGAGACAATTAGGGCTGCAACGTCCATCATATGTGACACCCGCACAATTGTGGGTTGCGAACGCAAGAAACACGAGATCTGGTTTCTGAAATGATCATTAATGAGGTATCATAATTGGGTCAATTGATTAGGGACAGCTCTCGGTTCATCTGCGTCTTTTTTTTTTTTTTGTGTGTGTATGTGGCCTTAATGTGTCGCTAAATTTGACTCATGATATAATAGGAACGTGGGAAAGAAGAAAATCCAAATTAATGAAAATATATAGTGTGTGTGTGTATTTATATTTATCTTCTAATATTATTGACAAAATAAAATTGAGTAAAGAAAAAAAAACATTTTCGTGTGCATGAACTTGACGACTGTCTTAAGTGCGTTTTCCTACGAGGCAAAGGTTTCGATCGCAGGGCAGCGTGGGGGCAAGTCAGAACTCGATCTTGCAGGCGGGGAAAGACTCGTCCTGCATGACGACGGTGCTGCTGGATGCCAGGACCATAATGTTGAGGTCCTGCTGCCTCTCGTGCGTGCGCTGGTACCACTCGCGGGTCACTTCCGTGTCGTGGGTCGGGATCAGGGTCACCTTCAGGGAGACAAAATGTCACACCAAGGAAGCAAACACTGATCAGTCGACAAGTCATGAAGTGCCACGAGCTTTCGGTTAAAAGTGGATTGTTATTGTCACGAGGTTTCGCTTGCAGTGGTGTAAAATTTCTCATTTTTCATATTTTGCTATTATTTAGTAACTTTCTCAAATGATATGCTAGACAAAGTAATCTACGTCTTTCTGGATTTGAGTCAACAAAAACTACCGGTATTTCAGTACGTTACGATACTTGAATTAGTGTCGGTACTCGGTAACTAAAAATAACCCCTACCGAGTTAAACATCGATGAATGTCTTTTGAAAGCGAAATAAGCAGCTGCGTGAGTACCTGCACGTTGGAGCCCCACTGAGCTTTGCCCTCCAGCAGGGCGTCCAGGACGCCGCCGCTCGGCTCTCCGCCGCTGGGGTCATTCCCGCTCACCACGTAGTATGCCGCTCGCACGCGCTTGAAGAACTCCTGGTCCACGTTCTTGGCACTGCAGTGGTTGGGCACGTAGGCCAGGTCCACATAGACCGGCGGTCCTGGTGGGACGGCTGAAGGGGCTTTCTGAGCGTTGGTTCCTGAACACACGGTCAACTTAAGCAACTGGGGATCTTCATGACTTGCCCACATCAAGGCAGAATCGAAAAACTACCGACAGTCATCGCGTATTGATTTAGCACACGCGGCGTCGGATTGATTCGAAGATAAAACGCACCTGAACCGCTTTTCACTCCATTGACCAGGCCCTTGAGGATGTCACTCCGCGAACCTTGGTTCTCTGACATCTTCAACAGTTTGGAGCTCCTCTCGGGGTCCTTCCTCCTGAGGGATGCTGATCGAGGCGGGGCTGAGTCCTTATGGGCCTGCTTCACCGGCGTGGTGGACCTCCTCTTGACATCTCCCTTCCGAGCGGGAGAAGCCGATTTGGGTTTGGCTTTCCTGAGGCCCTTTGTGGCCTTGAGGTCCTTCTTGAGAGGTTTTCCTGTGCCGCTGAGGTCCTGAAGGAAAGCCTCTGGGTCCACCATGCAGGCATCTGGATGAGGAGGTTGTGGAGGAGGGTCTTTTACCGAGGTGGGGAGGGGATCGTGCGACTGCTGAGCTGCCCTCGGTGACGAGGGCTGTAGGCCACTGGCAGCACTTGAGGCTGACAACCGGTCTGCGGGCAAATGGTCCGCATCTTCATCTGAGTCCAGGTTACCTTCCGCGATAATGGATGGGCACTCTTCAGTTCCCGGCGGCGCATCAGAATCGGACTGCGAAGGCAACGACTCGCTCACAGATGTGGGAGGTGTTTCCTCTCCTGCTAAAGTCGCCATCAGTCCAAATGAGGCGGCACTGGACGACTGAAGACTGGCGTCGCCGTGGTGACGCCTTTGCTCATGTGACTTTGTTTGAGCGGCTTTTTGCTCCTGGGCTGCATCACCTCCCTCCTCACTTCGGTCGTCCTCTTCACCCTCGTCGCCAGAGAACTGATGTGGACTAGGGTTGATGAAGGACGGAGAGAGTTTTCCTTTACGCTGCTTGTATTCATAGGAGCAATCTCCCGTGTTCAAGTCGGATGGCCGATCGGTTTTTGGTTTGCTCGATGCTCTTACGAGTGAGGTTGCGTTTGAGGAGGCACCGTGGATGCTCGCCATCCATTCGAAGGCATCCTCCTCCTGGTCACCGTAACCTGGTGGAGGGGCACTTGGGAAATCATCAGGCTTCTGCAGCAGCTCCCAATCAGATATACTACTTTTTCGCCTCGCCTCTAATCTCTCCGGCGGCTTGTCCAAAAAACTTTCCATTGCCCCTGGGAAGTCTGAGACTCCTTTCGACTTGACGTCCACTTTATCAGCCCGCTGGACTGCCGGGCTCATCCTTTCATTGCTGTCCTCCAGAGACTTTGTTTCCTTTTGTCCTTTCGCAATGTCTGCTGTTCTTGTTTCCTGTCCCACTTCAGCGTGGACCGTAGTCCTCTTCTCCTGTTCGTCGTGTGGTGTCTTTATGCTTGGCTGCTTTCCCTCCTCTGCTCCGGAAGGGTCGGCGACGGCACATGAGGTGTTCGTAGCACCATTTGCACTTGCTGAAGTGACTGAGGCAACGCCATGAGCCGTTTCCGTCGTCACTTGCGGTAATGACTCGACGGTGGGTGTCGTCTTCACGTCCGTGGTATTCAAAGTACTTTCCGTCAAACGTGCCGCAGTCGGTAATGAAAAAGTGTCTTGCTCATCGGACGTTTTTTGGCAGTCAAAGTCACGTACGACATCTTGAGAACTCCTGTCAGTGGCTCCGGCCCTTTGTGGAGAGGCACCTAAACTGGATTCTGGTGTGGGGAAAATGTCTGCCAGTTTTGAGGGCTCACTACTTGGTGCAACAGACGATGACCATTTGCTCTCGTCAGCCTGGGAATATTCTTTTGTAGGTTTGGTCATCACTTCCATGTACTCGTCTCTCTGAAGGCCACCAGGGGCTGAGCTCAACAATGTCACTGGCCGGGCCGTATCGCTCGATACGCTTACAAACTTTTGAGGACCGTCTTCTAAATGCTGGGTAAAACTTGAGCCGGGTGATGCGTACCCGGCTGAAGCGGCGGTGAAGGCGCAAGGTAACGAGGGAAGCTGGTTCTCCTTTTTAGAGGTCAGATCTGAGCTTTGGATTTGAGTCAGACTTTCCTCTTGGTTGTCTCCTTGGTAATATCGATCTTCGCTTAAGGTTACTTGATGGCTTTCGTGGTGTTGATCTTTTGGACCGACTTGACTGACCTCAGAGTATCCTTCTGATCCACTCAGTCCAAGATCAGTATAGCGTCCAGGCTGCAGAGCAAACGGATCAGAGGCAGGCACTGACGGGGACGTGGACTGGTCAGGTAGCGCTGCTGGGCTTGAGCTGCTGAGGTTGATCGTGGGTGATGATGACCGGCAACGGTTTTCGGAGCTTGGCGATCGAGATTCTTTGTCGGCATCCTTTTTCTCTGACTGCTGGACCTCAGAGGAAGGGCTACCCCCAGCAATCGATAGCTTGCTTGGTGTTACCGGCTCAGGGGATAAACGTGTTTTGTCTCCCTTTGTTTCGAGAGGCTTTGCTTCATTTGGCGTGTCCGAGCAGATGTTTTCGAGTTTGACAGCACTCGTGCCTGGTGATGATGTCATTGTTTTGCCTTCGGTCCTGATCTCGGGAGGTTTGGTCGTACCAGCAGCTGTTGCTCCATCGACAATCTCCTTCCCAAGAAGGTTTGTGTCACCGGATTGTAATATTTGACTCGTGCCCTGCTTGGACGTCGCAAGGGCGTCGTCAGGCGTCGCATGAGAGGCCATCTCCTCTTTTTGGAGGCTGGATTCAGGAGAGGTTTTCTTTGAGTCCTCAGAGGGCGGACTACGCCCGCACGTTTCTTTTTCAGACTGCTCCCTGGCACCTTTCTCCATGTCAACGTCACTCGAGTCTTCCTCTTCCTCCTCCTCATCATCATCATCAACGTTGAAATCTTCACCTGCTACTAGTAAGCGAATATCGACCAGGTGTTCTTTGCCTTTGGGGAAGTCCAACACGGAATGACTGTTGTCTGAGGCCAGAATGTTGTCATCTAGTGTAGGTTCCAGACACGAGGAGCCCAAGCTTGCACTCGGTTTACTTGCTTGCTCATCCTTGACCGAGGATGAAGCACCTTGGGGTAAAATCTCTTTCTCTGCCGGCGAGCAGCGACCGCATGGAGAGCCTTCATGATCGGAGGACCCGGTCCTGTCTTTCGGTGGTTTTTCCGTCTCCTTCGTTGTGGTGTCCTTTTGTGCGAGTGCAGTGCTGAGATCTAATTGGTTGCTGGTTTCTTGCTTTGATGGAAGCCCTGTGGATTGAAGAACGGCATCAGTGGACACCTGATCCCTTCCTCCTGTCTGAGATGTTCCTGAAGTTCCTCCTACCGTATCCTCTTTCTCTTTCTCCGATTTTTCTGGTTTGTCCTCTTTGGGACTGTAAGACTCCTGGGAAATTTTGTTGTCTCGCATATCCAAAGCCGAAAAGCTCTTTTCGGCAGCAGACGTGTTTGCTCTTTCTTCTCTTTCTCTCTCTTCTTTTTGCCCTTTCTCTCTCTCTTCTTGATCGGGCGAGGCACTTCGGTGGCTGTCACTTTGCGGGCTGTGGTCACCTCGACTTAAGGACTTTGCTTCTTTGACTTGCTCGTCACGTAGGAACGCGACTGACCCCGTTTGGCTTGTTCTCCTGTTATCGTCCATGCTTATGTCAAAAGTATGACCTTCAAACACATCTGTGCCCTCTCGAGCGGTCGGATCTTTTGGGATGGGCTTCTCATACGGATCATATTTGGAGGCGGCGACGGTTTTGCTTTCGTCTCGGAGTCCGTGATCAGTGCTCTCCTTCTTTTCACCGCCTGATTTCCAACCATCAGTCGGGCTGCTGTTGTCGGAGTCTTTGTCCAACAGGAAGTATGAACAAGGCTGTGAAAATCCCGGAGAAGCCGCCTCCCGTTCTCCTTCCCTCTCCCGCTCTGCCTCTTTGCCGGGCTGAGACTGGACTTTGGACCGGCTCTCAGTGCTCGAACTGGACTCTGGCTCTATCTGAGGGTGTGGTCGATCAGGGGATGGCTCCTGTTTTTGAATCGAAGTTGTCTCCCCCTTTGCCGAGTCAGTAGCTGAGGATGGCTCCGGGTGGGTGATCCGCGAAGGAGAACTTCCAGGTTTTGCAGCACCGCTGGAAAGACCGCATTCGTCTGTTAAAAACTCTTTGCTCTCTTCATCCAGTGAAGGTTCCTGCATTGTAAGAGTTGGTATTACGATTACTGTCTGTCTGGGTGTGGCCTCTTGAGTTTGATTGCTTAATGGGGACGTTTGGCCCACAGAGCCGGCGTGAGTTTCGGATTTTTTCAGCTCAACCGATAAAGGTCTTGAGCCCATACATATATATTCTTCTTCATCCTCCTCCTCTTCCTGGTCTTCATCAGAAGACTGAACCAACAAGGTGGGTTCTCTGAATGTTGCCTGCGCAGATTGTTTCAAGGTTTTGTCGAGGTCCTTCTCTTGCAACTCTTCCCGCTCCCACTTCTCCTCCTTGGTGCGTTGCGTCTCGGCTCTCTCTTCTCCGCCGCCGTCTTCCGCCTTCGCATCGGACGCGTTTCGTATCTCTTCTGATTTGGTCTTTGGCTCATGCGGATCTTTTGTCTCACAGGTTGCCTCCTTCTCCCGTTCCCTCTCCATCTTCTGTTCCTTGCTCAATTCGGCAACATGAGCGTCGTCCTTTTCTTTCTCCATCTTCTCATCGGAACTCATGACGACTGTTTCAACCCCATCGCGTTCTTTTGGAGCTGCAGTTCGTTTGTCAAAGGTTTCTTCTCCAAATGTCTTTTCCTTAGCCACGCTCCGGGCTAGGAAATGGTCTGCCTCTTTTACAGCACCCGTTGCAACATTAGCGTCAACAGTCCTTTCAACCTCTTGTGTCTGAAAGGATTCGGTCTGTGTCTCGAGTTTGTCTCTACTGGGACCTATTGTAGGCTCTCCTATGGCTTCATCTTCACTAATGAAGTTCTTCACTTCATCTTTGGCAGATTTCTCACAGGTTGCTTCCGATTTGGCTTCTTTCTGTTTAGGATCTTTCGTGCATTCCAACGCGGCATTTTTGCCATCTTTTGTCATTTCTTTAGCTTCCTCAAAGGCCGCTCTTGCATTCAACTCTTTGGCTTCCTTGTCACTAGTAAGGCCCTTTTCGTCTTTTGTGGTTGGAGTCGATGCTACGCGAACATCTTGCGTTTCCTCTTTCTTTGCGACATCATCACAATATGTATTCTTATCGTAAGCTTCTTCCTTTAGTGTCTCTTTCGTGTCCCCCTTTTTTATTTGTTCCTCCGAATCAACCTTCTTCTCTACTTCCGCCGTCGGTTTTACTTCAATGAAATCTTTGCATTCCTTTTCAGTGGGTTCGTTACTTGTTTCTTCTTCCATCGATTGGATACTTTGATCCACAATTACCACGTCTTCCTCCTTGGATGCTTTGCCAGCGATGACGTCCACTTTGTCATCAGCCTTTTCGGCCAGTTTACCAGCATAAATGTCATCTTGCATAGCGGTATGCTCAGATTTTTCACTCTTGCTCGTCATCTGCGCTTCAGCGGGTATGCCAGCGGCGGTGGCATCGAGCGCTTTTTCTGCTTCTTTGGCGGATTGGTCTGCAAGTGGTGGTTCCAAATTTGCTGGAATGGTAAATTTCATTTCCTGATGCGTCTCTTCGTCCGTAACGTGCGCAACAGCCAGACAAATGTCTCCTTTGGGGCTTTCGGTCAACGTAGCGTCGGCCTCGTCTGCGATGAGCCTGGTTTTGATCGTCTTACCCACTGTTTCATCCTCTCCGGTCACTTCCTGTTTCACATCCTCACGAGGCTTTTGAATTGGAGCAACATCCGCGGCCGGTGTGCCATGAACAATTTGAATCTCCTTTGCTTCGGGTTTTGTGGCAACAATTTCAGACGTTCTGTCCTCCGGTTTTATGCCTTCAGTCTGAGGCACGGCGACGTCAGATGTCTTGATTTGCATGGTTTTGAGGTCACGGTCTTCATCCTCGTTCCGAAAAGCGACAGTCGCTTCTTTGGGAGCTGTTGCTAAAGCAGCAGTCTCTTTTTCCAACTCTTTAGGATCATCTCTTAGGATAGCATCAAATGATTCTTTTTTCACAGGTTTAGCGTTGTAACTAGTGACATTTTTCGCTAGCTCCTTATCCTGATTGGGTGAAATGTCACCAGCATCTAGCGGAAGAGCAGATTTGGATTTCTGTTCATCCGCCGTTTCTTGTAATTCGGAAACACTATCTTCTTGTTCGGTCATGACAATTGTTTTCACTGCAGATTTGCCTTTGTTGTGATCTTCATCGTCATGAAAAGGGCGGTGTCTTTCTGGGGATTCATCACGTCCTCCTTGACTTTGTTCATTGGGAGATTTGCGTCCCGACACAGGTGGTTGAACTTCTGATGGTGTTGACGGTTCATCTTTAGTAATCGTCTGCTCTTCTGGGGCTTGTACCGGCTCCTTGACAGGTACAACATCCGCCAAGTCCTTCTCAAATGCTTTGTCCTCCGTCTTCTTGTCTTTTGGCTCCTCGTCTTCTTTATTCTTTCCGGTTTTGTCTTCAGTTGAGGCGGCGAGCTCGGGGAGGTCCGAGTCAGGAAACGCTCCCACCGGCGCATGTCGAAGGGGTGAATGAGATGCGCTCGGCGGTCCCGATTGTGTCGGGGAGGCCATTTTGACAGTGATGTCATCTGGACTGAAACAACGCTCCTCACTCTCCGAGGCAACAGAGTCTGAGCCAAAAGGCCTGGGAGGCACGACCGATGAAATACCCTTGGAGGCCACTGCTTCAATGTTCTCCTCTTCATCTGGAAAGTGGACCGGTTTGTCCTCCTGTTTCGACTTGGCGACAGAAGATGCGGAGCCAGATTGCTTTTCAACCTCCTCGTCCTTGCACTTTATTTGGGGGGATAAGGCATAGCCCTCTTGGAGTTTTTCCAGTGAGATATCAACATTGGGAGTCTGATCTTCCTCTTCTTCTTCATCGTCGTCGTCATGGGAATCGGGAAGCTTTGAGGCCGTTTTGGCATCTTCGAGAGGAAGTTGTAAGTCAGCCGAAGGTGACTTATCTTCAAGAGACGACGGTGAAAGCGTTCCGGACGAGAGAAGTTGCTCAGTCGTCACCCTGGTTTTTGCCGGCTCTTCGGGGGCGACGGCGGACGCCACGGACTGGTCTTCGGCAAGAGAAGTGGGGAGCGAGGACATTTTGTCGTACTCTGTGATGGACGTGGCCGAGGAAACGTGTTCTTCCTCTGCCAGAGGAGCGGTGAATATGTTGGTAAACAATGACAGCTGCTCTTGAGCGCCCGTCACGAAACCTTTCCCAGGGGTGGCCGAGGCCTGCATCTCCCTCATGCCGTGAATGTCGACAAATGATCCGGTCTGATCTGGAACCGAGACGTCGTTGGAACCGATGTCATATTGAAGGTGTGGTATCCTGTCCTCGGCCTCCTCGTGAATCTCCTCATCAGAGATGGTTTGTTCTGTTTCAGAGTAGCCCGGAATGTTCTCGTCTTGGATATAGGAGACGGGTTCTACGACTGCGCCTCCGGGAGTTCCTGCACTGATGGCCGCTGTCGTCCCTCCCACATGGGAAAGGTAGCCCTCTTCCTCTTCTTCCTCGTCTTCCGCCTCAATTTCGGCTTGGCTTAAGGTGCCGATTTTGGTTTCTCGAGCCACACCTTCCCCGGTGATTTCTTCATCCGCGATCACATCCAAATCTTCGACCTCCTCCAGTTCCGCCTTCTCCACTGGCTCTTCTTCATCCTCTTTTGTGTCGACATCTGCTACGCCGAGTGTTTCCGATTCCTCTGTGTCTTTAGTTTCGTGTTTTCCGTCCATCCCGTCATGCTCTCGTGACGGGAATTCGTCTTCCTCTTCACCAATCCCCATATCCTCCTCCTCCTCCTCGTCCTCGTCCTCTGTCCTGGCCTCAGCAGTTGGAGCGTCTTCTTCATCCTCCTCCTCCTCATCCTGGGATCCAGCTCCCTCGTCCTCGTACATCTGAGTCTCTTCCAATTCTTTGTCGTTGTCGCGTTGTGCCTCAACAGCGGCTTTCGCCGGTAGTGGTTCCTCCTTTCCGGGAGACTGCGTCGCGGGGACGATGACACTTTCTGGTGCTTGTGTCTTCTCATGGGTAAAGCTTTGAGCTATCGCCCGCAATTCAGTCTCATCACGGCACGTTCGATCAGCCACAGCTACTTCTCGGATCACTTCGATCGCCTCGGTGAGGTCTTGGGAGGGAGGAACTCCATTCCGTGTTGGCTCAGCTTGAATGCTTTCTTGACCTTTGTCTTCTGTGGTCTTTGGTTCCTCTGGCTTGGAGTCGGCCTTTGCCGGTTTTGCTTTTCCGGTCTTTGTTTTACTCGACACTTTAGCTCTGTGTAATGTCTTTCGGACCTCTGGCGTGAGAGGCTTGAGGTCAGGCTTTGCCATTTTTCTCAGCTCCGGTTTGGATGCGTCCTTTTTCTTGTTCTCTTTGTACTTCAAGTCTCTCTTCTCATCTTTCCTGGCAGACTCCTCTTTCTTGACCTTCTTGATCTCTTTCTTCTCTTTGTCCTTTTTCTCATCCATCTTGGACACCCTTTCCTTGGGGTGCCTTTTCAGGGATTTTTCCTTGAGAAGTTTCTTCTTTTCTGGCACGTCGGATTTAGATTTGATGGTTCTACTTGTTTTTTTCGGTTCATTTTTCACAGACGGGTTTTCTTTTGCAGTATCGCTCTTTGTCTCTGCGCCGCCGGCAGCATCTTGTCCTTCCGTTTTTTCCTTGGTGACCTTTGCGGTGGTCTTCGGGGACGATTTAAGGCTCTCTTTGCTTTCCGTTCTTTGTTTTAACTTTGTCTGCTTGACCACAGAAGGAGGCACTCCAGAGGCAAGATCTTTTTGGGTCGCTACAGGATAACGCAGGTAGTCGAGGTGCCTTAACTTTTCCAGGCCTTCCAGGATCTTGTTTTGAGGCGCGTTTCCTGGGAAGAGAACTCTGACAATCTTTTCCGTCGGGTTTGCGGGAAGCCAGACAAGTAAGGCAGTCACCGATGTCAGGTAGGGCACAGATATTTCTCCTTCTTTCCCATTTGGCAGGACAATGCCGGTTTTGGCTTTGCTGTTGCCCGCCCACTTTTGCATGAGGAACTGCATCTCTTTGCTTTCCTTGACCGGGTTGAGAACGTACATATCCAGCCGTCCCACTCCCATCTTATGGAACAGGGTGATGGGCTCAATCGTGTTGCTGACCACTCGATAGAGAGGCTCCGGCTTAATTCCCAGTTTGTTAAGGTACTGCAACGTCAGCGAGGCTTCCTCGATGCTGCGCTTGACCTTAAGATGAGATTCCGGCATGCGTAATTTCTCTGGCACATTGAAAAACACCACACCGAGTTCTGGAGAGATCAGGTTCTTCAGCCAATCGCTACCGTTGGTGGAGCCTTGAGATCCCTCCTCCTCCTGCTCAGCGATCTTCCTCTGTAGGATTCCATTGATCCCAGGGAGATTGTCGGCGCCGATGTGAGTGAGCAGAATGGAGTCGATACGGTCCAGGTGGCGGACGAGCTTCCAGAAGCAGGATTTGCGTTCGGAGCCGCCGTCGACTAAGATGTTGAAGCCGTTCACGGCGAAGAGAGCCGAGTCGCCGCGCCCGCCGGGGAAGATGTAGCAGCAAGGCTTGGACAGCTTCAGGAAACCTCCGGATGTCGGTGGCTCGAGGAGGTCAAAGGGTGAGGGGACGTCGACCGTCGCGCAGATGTACTCGGTAAACTCGGCGACCCCATCCATCTTGAGGATCACGGGCTCAGGGTTTAGTTTGTAGTGAAGGAACTCCCGCAGGGTCTGCTGCTGTCCCAGGGAGTTCCAGCCCACCTCCCCGCGGCAGGACACGGTAAGTGTAGCCTGCTGCTTGGGGATGGATGGGCCCAGTAGTTCAACCACCTGCAGGAGGAACAGAGGCAGAACTGTAAGTCAGGACCCTTGATTGCCTCAAAATACTGTCTTAATACAAGGGGGCCAACACTTTAGTGCAAGTAATTTTCATGAGTTGGTTTTCAAGGACAGCGGTACCTCTACTTGACGTTTGCTTTTGTCGTCTTTTAACAATCCTTCGAAAATGTCCAAGCCAAACATCAGCAGAGTGAGCGATCGCCTGACTGGTGAACACTTTTTTTGGGTGATTGACATTTATGTAAAACTATCGGAACGCCCAAGGTCCCTCTTTGCCAATGGGATGCCAGGATGATGCCCGGGAATAGCCAATGGCCGACCAACTATAAGTATGTTGTGTTCAGGAAACTTGGAGTTGCGAGTAGCAGCCCATCCTGTATTTTTACCTTTCGTATCTTGAAATTTCTTTCAAGATACGTTTCATAAATTGAACATTTCGTAGGAAGAGACGTTCGCAAGTAGAGGTACCGCTGTACGGGTTTTCTGCCTTTAACGAACAATTTGGCCAACGTGTTGAAAAAAGGAGAGGATCTGGCACTCACCCCAGGATCAGAAAATATAGTCGCAAGGGTGTCGTAGGTGAAAAGCCCTGTTTGAAGGAGGAGGCCACCCTGATCGGAGGTGGGACCACTCAAAACCAGAAGCTTACGTCCCGCCGAGTCTGTGATCAGAGACTGGATCTGGCAAACGCAAAGACAGACCACCATTAAGATGTGTCTTTTTATACAAAAAGGGTCGGAAAAAGGTGAAGACAGCAAATGCATTCAAAACAAGGAATGTTGTGTTCATCAATGCGCCGGCCCGGTTGGGATGGATCTTACCTCTGCTACGACGGTGTCTTTTGAAGGGTTGACGAGGACCACCGTCTCTAGGACATCACTTCGGTGGTGTAGAGTCCTTTGTCCTGCACGCAAACATTAAACAAGGTCAGCAACTCGTTAGCCTCTATCGCCCCATCCGCAGCGCTGTTGAAACCATTTGGTTTTGGGGAGTTGCCCCGCTTGGACTTGGGCTGCCTATTCAGCCGCAGCTTGAAAAACGGAAACCGCCAACCTCGGGCGGGTGTGGTGTTATTTCAACACTCGCACGGCTAACGATGATCTACATCTGAGCAGCTCGCTTCGAGTCACGTTTTTCTGTCAGTCAAAAGATTCCCTCGATGCGTGGGCAGGCACTCCGGGGACCCGACGGTTTGTGTGCGAGCAATTAAAAAGTCACGTTTGCATAATCCGTCCCCTTTATTTGAGCCACTTTCTATCTCGTATTCAGGCCAATCACCCACTTGTACATGAAGGCTCGAAAAACACACGTTGGAAATAGGCCACTGGAGCCTGCTAAGTATTGAAATCTGAATTTGCCGTCCTCATCCGTAATCTGCACCACATACATCACTAGAGAACTTCAAAGATATTCTGGTAAATCAACCTTGAGTCCATTACAAACAAACGGGAATATGCAGTACAATTCAGAAACTGGTTGGGGCCCAGCGGTGATGTCAAGTTTCCAAATCCCCTTTTGGGTCAGCACAGATGGGATCCTATTATAAGACAGGTCAGGTTTTTGGTTTTGTTTAAAAAACTATTTTTTAACACCTATTTAACACCTTACTCTGAAACCTTAACCACAGTGTAAAACCATAAATTGAAACTTAAACTAGGTTTGAAAATCTTTGAAACCCTAGCCCAAGTTCAAAACCCTAATTTCATACCCTAAACCTGGTTTCAGTTTGAAACCCGAACAGGAGTTTAAAACCCTACTTTGAAACCTTAAACCTAGTTTTAAAACCCTAATTTAAAATCTTAGCTTTAATTTTGAAGCCCTATTGTAAAACACTAACCTGAGTTTAAGACCCTTCTTTGAAACCCTAACCCTAGTTTAAACCCCTGCTTTGAAACTTTAACCAGAATTTTAAAACCCAATTAGGAACCGTAACCTCGGTTTAAACCAAGGGTCTCAAACTCAGTTCCTGGGGGCCCGCTGTCCTGCATGTTTTCCAAGTCTCCTGGTTGCTACACACCTGATTCAAATGAACAGATCATCAGCAAGCTCTGCGGAAACCTGACATTGAACCTCTTCATGTCAATTATATCAAATGATAAGTTCAATTGAACTTATCATTTGATATAACCCTCGACCCTACTTCGAAATCCTCACTCAACTTCAAAAATGTAATTTGAAACCCTAACCTGAGTTGAAAACCCTTCTTTGAAACGGTAACCTTTAAGACCCTAATTTCAGACCCTTACCCTAGTTTGAAACCCTATAAAATGTATTGAAATGCCATGTATCCGGTCAAGCGCCCCAAGACACTTTTTTTTTTGGTTGTTGTTATTTCTTAATAAAGAAATTAGCTCTGTATTGTATCCTAATGAACCAAGAAAAGATAATGCCCATCCCTGATCTGCAAGAAGTGTGCGCCTCTGCTCTTTTTTTTTTTTTTTTCTTGTGCTGACCCGTTTGATATAAATATCCAAGTGAACTCCCCGAATGAGAGCGCTCTGTTGAAAGGAGACTACTCCAGATAGCATGTTCCACATGTCCAATCCTGCGATGGGGTGACATTATGACGAATACAACGTGCTATTTCCTGGCAAGGAAATTGGCGATGGTCTAGCTGTCAATTTTCAGCTTTTGTAGGTACTTGCAGAGAAATAACAGAGGCGTGACCTCCGTATTTCCTCAAAGTGTAAAAAGGGTTGTGTCGATAGCAAAGTGTGGACCGGAGACTTTTAACACCCCCCGATTATCTCCCTTCAATTAATGTCACCCGCCCGCACGGCGCCCAAATGATCCCGCCGTCCATCTTGCTTTCTGCATTAAATTAACTCAATTGAAGTGAGCTAATTACGCTCATGGGGTTCTGGCGGGTTCCAAATGGATGAAACGCAGCCTTTTTCAAACCAAACCGCATCATGAGCTGCAACACCACGTCAAAGGGAAAGCTAAACTCTTCGCGCCTGATGCTAATCCTGCGTCGGCGATTTAGCAGCGTTGGGAACGATTGAATCGCTGAGCTATGAAAAGCCTCTCGACGAGCTAAGTCGTCTCCTGAAGGACGAAAGGCACGCTTATAAATAGACTGGAATAGCAGCAAAAACGAGCATCCGTCTGCAGTACTTCCAAAATCGGTTTCAGCGACAACATCCCAGGCAGCATTCAAGTCTCGCGTGTGTTGACGCAGCCAAGAAGAAGAGGCAGAGAAGGCCCCCCAACAGTTGTGGTTCCCACAGAGCAATGAGGACATCGAGTATGCCTGTGTGAGTATTGTCGCGTGCTCCCTGCGTGTCCAAGTAGCAGCCGTTTGAAGGTTTAGAAATGGCACCTTTGCGAATTTCAATGAGCCCGTCAGTGGCATTCTACTAGCGAGCTTTTGTGAGACAAAATGAAATGGTTTCGTTTTGCTGTTTAAATATGGATTCTGTTTTGTTTTTTGATTGAACGTAAAATTTCAGCCGTGAGTGACGAGCACACTTTCGCCTCTTATTTGGACAACTGTGCGTGTGAGTGTGTGAGTCTTCTTAGCATTCTGTAAAAGTGATGTTATATGATAGCTTGCTACCATATTACACTTTAAACGCTGTCAAAACTCATCGAAATGTTTCAAGCGTGTCCGTACATAAAGCAACTTTTAAAAAACGGTGATGATACGGTCTAGTATACGGTGAGTGTGATCAACGGGGGTTTACGTGACTTATTTTGACACTTTTGCATTCGTTTGGAGGTTGCACTTTTGTGTAACGTGTTGTTTTTGTTTTGATTGGCAGAGTGAAGCTGGGAGCCAAAAGCAAACAAATGCGGGCAAACACAGCGGCCCCCGACCACCCTGGGAGAGAGAAGGCCGCTATTGTCACTCCGGCCGGCGGCAGGATGTTGGCCAAGCCGTGTTGGTGTGCGGCGTGCCAACGATGACATCACTCCGAAGGTCCTGAAGGAGGAACTGATAGCACACAGCCAGCAGGCTGCCAACACATGCGCAACACAATGAAAGAGTGTGTGTGTGTGTGTCTCTTTCATGCCACCACAAAGATTTCCCCACGCTGCCTCTGAGCAGCGTAAATACCCACAATGCCTTTGGTGCGCAGGCCGTATCTGGAACGCCATCCGCAGACATCTCTCTGGAGCCTGCCGCCGAAATTGCGTGTCGCAGCATGGGTGCATTTTCATTTCTGGCATCCAGCGGAGGGAAGTAAGGACTCAAAATATTTCGACGCTATTTCCTGCAGGTATTTTCACTTCAAAATTCAATTTCTTGACATTCTGTTTTTACGCCTCACATCCAAGCATCTGTTGATGGCAACGCCGTGTACAGAAGCAAGCAAGCAATGGCTAAAGTTGTTATGCTACCAAAATTAGCTCATGACAGGGAAAAAAAATCTGATTGGATCGAGGCTTGGCTTCATGGCAGCTGTTGGTGAGAGGGGGGGGGGGGGTACAGATATATTCGAATGTAGAGCGGACACTAGCACTTCCCAGACGGTTTGGCGGTTCGGATTCCTGGCTTTTGGTTTCAAAGCTGAGCGACCTGAATGTCAGCATCTTACTGTGGACCCATACACCAGACTTCCTCAGAAACAGACCCCAGAGCGTAAGACTGGGAAACAATTCATCCTCTACTCTTGACTCTAAAGATGGGGACACCTCAGGGATGCGTCCTCGGTCCCCTGCGCTCTCCCATTCCCCACAGCAACACCAACGTCGAATTTGCCAACAACACAACACCCTTGTAGGACTTACAGAGAACAATGAGTCAGTCTGACATCCCTCGCCATGGGCAGACATTTACAAACCTCGACCTGAATGTAATCAAGTCGAAAGATAGACCTCGGAAAATCTCGGCGTAGTGAGCGCAGTGCTACACGGCTACCTTGACGGAGAGGCTGGAAAGTTGACTTTCCATTGTGCCTCGATGGGCCGTTCCATCTATCGATGGAAAAAGAGCGCAAGAATGTCACGTTCCGCCGTGTTGCGGACGACTTAAGGACAAAGTGATGAAAATGGGGCCTTGTGGAGCGGCTTCGGGGAGGTTAAAACCCCAATTCATTCAGAGGTGGCAGGCTGTTAAATTGGCTGCACAACTATTAGTGGGCCACTGTCTGAATTGAGAGTCCCTCTGGGAATTGCCCCCCCGAGCGTCTTTTCTCAGTGGCGGGCAATCAGTGCCGAATAAAAACAAGTGCCGATCTGCGTCTGCAGGACGATCCAATAAAGCCGTTCGCCGTATAGATTTAAATAAGGACGGTCCCCCGGTGCGGTGCATGAATTGGTTCTTTCTACGTTGAGTTCAGGGGAAAGGCTGAATATTCTCTGGACTGCTCTGTGTCTCTAAGTACCCAGTGATTGACTCTCAAGCGGTCCAGGGTGCAATCTGCTCGGACTGGCTCCAAATCAGCCCTTCAAAACTGCGTTGCTGAATAGACGACGCGTCGCGATCATTTTTGTTCCTGGCATTTCAAATCAAGTGAGCGGCCGCGTTGTCCCACGCAAAGCTCTCGTGAATCCCTACGTGTGCCACGTCAGGAATGAAACCTTCACGGCGGGGTTCGGGTGTATCTGTCGGGCGCATGGCGGAGTCAGCAGATTGGAGAGGGCGACGGGAAATGGAAGCGAGGTCTATCGTGAGGGGGGGGGGGGGGGCTTGTCAAGGAGGGATCGATGTTTCCCGACGCCGCTCTGCACCGACAGAGACGTCGGCCGGCGCCGCGCTCGACTGCGACGCGGGCCCGACAGGCGAGCCCAACGGCTATTCCACGTGTCAGCCCATCACATTAGCGCTCCTTTTTCATCTCTTTGGAGGTTTTTTGGTGTGGGGGGGGGGGGGGGGTTGCTTTGTCATCATGAGCTCTCTGGGCACACGGAGAGTGTAGCATCAGGCGCCCCACTAAGAAAATTCTGCAGAAGACGAGGGAGGCTCATGTAATTTATGGAAAGGAGGACTGCAGGGGGGTAGGGGGGGGGGGGATGAAATGCTGAAACCCCTGAGGTAGAACAGAAGCTGTTCTAACTTCCAATTCCTTCATATTGCCACTGTGCAGTCTCTGCTGGTTTGCGGTCTCGAAGGTAGAATTGATCTTCCTTCATCTCTGGCTCGTTGATGTCGTGAATTACAATTATTATGATTTATTTTGCTTAAATGAAGATACATGAATGAATAATAGCAGTCAATAATAATATAATAATAATCATCTTCAGTCAACCTAGCATGCATGTCTTTGGAATGAGGGGGGGCGGGGGGGCGCTGAGCTGATGTATATTTTACATTTACAATTAGCTTACTGTATTTTCTTTTTGCACTTGTTTAGTTAAGAATAAAAAAAACTCTTGGAAGTTAGTTGGATTGTTTTGTTGTTTCAATGTTTTAGGTTAATTGCTTTTTAGACGTCCTTAAGTGTTTTGTTGCTTTAAGCATTGGAATTCCTATTTTTAGACCACTCCGATTGACGACAATTAAGAACGTTTCTCAAAAATGAAGCGTCTTATTCAATGTTCACATGCACGGAGAGTGCATTCTTGTTAGCATAAGCTCGTCTTTAAACTGTTGTTCTACATGCTACATTTCAATCCTCCGACTGAATCATTGTTTAAAATTGTCATCACCAGTGTCCTGAAACAAATTGCGTCGGTCCTCAGAAATTAGCGGCTGTGAAAAAACGGTTTCGTCCCAATTTGGCAAGCCATCGAAACTCTCCAGACGGACACTGAGCCGCGAAAACGAAAGAGGCCTAACCCTTTAATAGGACGACTTAATGAAGTACGTTAACGAGTTGGTCCTGGAAGAGTCATGAGGCGCTGCAGGCGCTTCATAATACACATTAAGCTACTTAGACACATTAGATGAGATGGAGCAGTGTGTGTGTGCGTGTGTGTGTGTTTCCGTGAAGATGATCTCAATCAATGGACCTCATCTAAATGAGCCGTCTGCTCTGTCATGTGATCCCGGCGTACGACGAGCCGGCTGCTAATCTTCAAGCCCGCAAGTCTCAGTGTCTCCATAGTGAGCTGCAAATTCCGTCGGGACACGGCTCATCTACCCACTCCGACTCAAAAACAACAACAGAAATAGTCTGAACAGCTTCCAACCTTCTGGGGAGATGTTCCATTTATAGAAAATGATAGGACCCAAAAAGCCTCCCTGAGGAACTCCGCTGATAATTGTGACCGATTGTTGCTTGGTGTAACTGTATGTTCTAAACACGATGCTGGTGTACGATAGGGTTTGTGGGTGAAAGCATTTGGCTCCCCGCATTTTCTGCAACGATAACACTTTCCATTCTTTTGGGAAGTGTGAGAATCTTGTTACAGCACACTTGACAATAAAGTTGGACTGACTTGACTTCGACAAACGTCATTTGTGTGGTCAGAGGTCAGTGGTGCTGCTCTTACTCTGTATTGTGCTTCAAGGACGAGCACTGTTCAACCCTGACAAAAAAAACTGTTGGATCTAAAACTCTTCCCTGAGGGACTCCATTCAAAATGGTGACAGATGACAAAATGTGATAGATATACTATATCAGACGATACTGCTATTTCCTCGTCACAAGGACGAGGAGGCCTAAAATTCTCATTCTGCGGAGAGCCATTCTTAATTTTGTGGCTTGAAAGTTGATTAGATTTCTTGACATGTCTTATAAAGTAGTGCAAAACATTTCTCTAAACTCTGGGTTTGACGCAGAAGAAGTAACATGAAGTGCAAACTATCTTGACCCGGATCTCGTAAACATACTGCGCGCCATTATGATCATAAATGGTCGTAATTCAGCCATGCAGATGGTTCATCTTTCATCGACGCCTCCACGAAATGAGATCAAAAAGCCCTCGGCTCATTTGCACAAAATTTTTTAGATTTGTTTTTTTTTTTTTTGTATTTATATTTCACAACGCTGTGCTAGGGCGGCCCAGTAGCCCAGTGGTTAGCACGTCGGCTTCACAGTGCAGAGGTATCGGGTTCGATTCCAGCTCCGGCCTCCCTGTGTGGAGTTTGCATGTTCTCCCCGGGCCTGCGTGGGTTTTCTCCGGGTGCTCCGGTTTCCTCCCACATTCCAAAAACATGCGTGGCAGGCTGATTGAACACTCTAAATTGTCCCTAGGTGTGAGTGTGAGCGTGGATGGTTGTTCGTCTCTGTGTGCCCTGCGATTGGCTGGCAACCGATTCAGGGTGTCCCCCGCCTACTGCCCGAAGACAGCTGGGATAGGCTCCAGCACCCCCCGCGACCCTAGTGAGGATCAAGCGGCTCGGAAGATGAATGAATGAATGACTGAACGCTGTGCTATTTTCCTTTCAGTGTGCCGGAACGGATTCAGGGCACTGGAATGGATTCAATGAGGGAAAATTCATTTGATGTGCAAGTGAATTGAAAGTTGCGCTTGTTCATGGAACAAAATAACTGCGCGGACCCGCGCTACAGTCTAAATCTGAACAGGTTTTGCCGAGTCACTACTCCCCCAATTGACCGTAGCTCCAATTGTGACAAAAACTCACTGATGTTTTTCTGTACGCACGGATACGTAGCATACGCACGCACACACACACACACAAACACTGCACGCACTGCAGTGAGGCGCCGTCACCACGGCATGAATGAATCATCAGAATCAGAAAGGAAAAAGCGCTCCGGCCACAAACCTGCGCGGTCACTAAATGACGCCATCGCATCATCGAGCCGGCAGCGGCATTGCCGAATCGGTGACCATGACGACAACACTGCCGCCGGCCTGCCGGCGCATGAAGAGAGTTGTGCCTGCCGGCTGCGGGGTCACTGGGTTCGTTTGGCAGAATCTGCGCCATCTCTCGCTCATTTTTTTTTTGCGCAGGTGCTCGAAAGCAGAGAGGAGGCGGTTGTTTGTCTGTCTAACCTTTAGCAAGGTGGGACAACAAGTCGACCGGTCAGCGACAGCATTAATCCCGTTACTTTGGGATCAAGCCTTGGACGACTGCCTCGTCTTATGTCAAGCGACATTTAAATGACTTGATCCTGCCCTCCTTCTTTCCCTCCACACTACATAAAGTGCAGCAAAATTTAAAAGAGAAAAAGGTTCGAATTGACAATGCAGCACGCACGCAAAACGTCAGCACGGAATGACACCAACACGTACCTTGGCGATGGACGTGACACTTGGCCGGAGAGTTGCGCGACTACGGGGAAGAGATGAGCGGCGAACGTGCATGCGCGCGCACGCGCGTGTAGACGGAGGAGGAGGAGGAGGAGGAGGAGACTTGGCAGATGCGGCGGCGCGGCGCCGTGCTGTGCGGTGCCGCGCTCGCCAGTATGCGGCAACAGCCGTCTGCAGAGAGCTGTGCGTGTGCTCAGTGCAGCGCGCTGGGGGGGGGGGGGGGGGGGGTGGAGTGAGGGAGGAGCGCGCATGGGCTCAGCGCGGAGTCATACGGACCGGACCTTGGTCTTATTAAAAAAAAAAAAAAAAAGAAAAGTGGACCTAAAGCATTTCTAGTTGAGGACAACTGATGTATAGTAAGGCGTTTTTAGCCCCCCCAAAACCCGACCATGTATAGTAAAGCGTTTTTAACCAGAAAAAAAAACATGTAAAGTAAAGCGTTTTTAACCGAAAAGAACGACAATCTATAGTAAGGCGTTTTAACCCCCAAAAAAACCAACCATGCATCTTAAGGTGTTTTTAGCCGAAAAAAAATGACCATGTATCCTAAGGCGTTTTGAGCCGAAAAAAAACGACCATGTATAGTAAGGCGTGTTTAGCTGAAAAAAAAAACGACGTAGTATAATAAGGCGTTTTTGGCCCCAAAAAAACGACCATGTATAATAAGGCACTTTTAGCCACAAAAAACGACCATTTTGACCCGAAAAAAAAAAAACCGACCATGTATAGTAAGGCATTTTTAGCCGAAAAAAACCCGACCATGTATAGTAAGGCGTTTTAGCCACAAAAAAACGACCGTTTTTAGCCATAAAATACAACGATGTATAGTAAGGTGTTTTTAGCCGAAAAAAACCAGACCATGTATAGTAAGGCATTTTAGCCACAAAAAACGACCATTTTGACCCGAAAAAAAAAAACCGACCATGTATAGTAAGGCATTTTTAGCCGAAAAAAACCAGACCATGTATAGTAAGGCATTTTAGCCACAAAAAACGACCATTTTGACCCGAAAAAAAAAAACCGACCATGTATAGTAAGGCATTTTTAGCCGAAAAAAACCCGACCATGTATAGTAAGGCGTTTTAGCCACAAAAAAAACGACCGTTTTTAGCCATAAAATACAACGATGTATAGTAAGGTGTTTTTAGCCGAAAAAAACCAGACCATGTATAGTAAGGCATTTTAGCCACAAAAAACGACCATTTTGACCCGAAAAAAAAAACCGACCATGTATAGTAAGGCATTTTTAGCCGAAAAAACCCGACCATGTATAGTAAGGCGTTTTAGCCACAAAAAAACGACCGTTTTTAGCCATAAAATACAACGATGTATAGTAAGGTGTTTTTAGCCGAAAAAAACCCGACCATGTATAGTAAGGCGTTTTAGCCACAAAAAACGACCATTTTGACCCGAAAAAAAAAACCGACCATGTATAGTAAGGCATTTTTAGCCGAAAAAAACCCGACCATGTATAGTAAGGCGTTTTAGCCACAAAAAAACGACCGTTTTTAGCCATAAAATACAACGATGTATAGTAAGGTGTTTTTAGCCGAAAAAAACCCGACCATGTATAGTAAGGCGTTTTAGCCACAAAAAACGACCATTTTGACCCGAAAAAAAAAACCCGACCATGTATAGTAAGGCATTTTTAGCCGAAAAAAACCCGACCATGTATAGTAAGGCGTTTTAGCCACAAAAAAACGACCGTTTTTAGCCATAAAATACAACGATGTATAGTAAGGTGTTTTTAGCCGAAAAAAACCAGACCATGTATAGTAAGGCATTTTAGCCACAAAAAACGACCATTTTGACCCGAAAAAAAAAACCGACCATGTATAGTAAGGCATTTTTAGCCGAAAAAAACCCGACCATGTATAGTAAGGCGTTTTAGCCACAAAAAAACGACCGTTTTTAGCCATAAAATACAACGATGTATAGTAAGGTGTTTTTAGCCGAAAAAAACCCGACCATGTATAGTAAGGCGTTTTAGCCACAAAAAACGACCATTTTGACCCGAAAAAAAAAAAACGACCATGTATAGTAAGGCATTTTTAGCCGAAAAAAACCCGACCATGTATAGTAAGGCGTTTTAGCCACAAAAAAACGACCGTTTTTAGCCATAAAATACAACGATGTATAGTAAGGTGTTTTTAGCCGAAAAAAACCAGACCATGTATAGTAAGGCATTTTTAACCGAAAAAAACGACCTTGTATAGTAAGGCAATTTTAACCGAAAAAAACCCGACCTTGTATAGTAAGGCGTTTTTAGCCACAAAAAAAGACCGTTTTGAGCCGAAAAAACGACCATCAATAGTAAGGCGTTTTAGCCACAAAAAAACGACCGTTTTTAGCCGTAAAATACAACCATGTATAGTAAGGTGTTTTTAGCCGAAAAAAAACAGACCATGTATAGTAAGGCGTTTTTAGCCGAAAAAAAACAACATAGTGTAGTAAGGCGTTTTTAGGCCGAAAAAACGACATAGTATATTAAGGCGTTTTTGGCCCGAAAAAAACAACATGGTATAGTAAGGCGTTTTTAGCCCGAAAAAAATGACATAGTATAGTAAGGCGTTTTGGGCCCCAAAAAAACGACATGGTATAGTAAGGCGTTTTAACCCCCAAAAAAACCAACCATGCATCCTAAGGCGTTTTGAGCCGAAAAAAAACGACCATGTATAGTAAGGCGTGTTTAGCTGAAAAAAAAAACGACGTAGTATAATAAGGCGTTTTTGGCCCAAAAAAAACGACCATGTATAATAAGGCACTTTTAGCCACAAAAAACGACCATTTTGACCCGAAAAAAAAAAACCGACCATGTATAGTAAGGCATTTTTAGCCGAAAAAAACCCGACCATGTATAGTAAGGCGTTTTAGCCACAAAAAAACGACCGTTTTTAGCCATAAAATACAACGATGTATAGTAAGGTGTTTTTAGCCGAAAAAAACCAGACCATGTATAGTAAGGCATTTTAGCCACAAAAAACGACCATTTTGACCCGAAAAAAAAAAACCGACCATGTATAGTAAGGCATTTTTAGCCGAAAAAAACCCGACCATGTATAGTAAGGCGTTTTAGCCACAAAAAAACGACCGTTTTTAGCCATAAAATACAACGATGTATAGTAAGGTGTTTTTAGCCGAAAAAAACCCGACCATGTATAGTAAGGCGTTTTAGCCACAAAAAACGACCATTTTGACCCGAAAAAAAAAACCCGACCATGTATAGTAAGGCATTTTTAGCCGAAAAAAACCCGACCATGTATAGTAAGGCGTTTTAGCCACAAAAAAACGACCGTTTTTAGCCATAAAATACAACGATGTATAGTAAGGTGTTTTTAGCCGAAAAAAACCAGACCATGTATAGTAAGGCATTTTTAACCGAAAAAAACGACCTTGTATAGTAAGGCAATTTTAACCGAAAAAAACCCGACCTTGTATAGTAAGGCGTTTTTAGCCACAAAAAAAGACCGTTTTGAGCCGAAAAAACGACCATCAATAGTAAGGCGTTTTAGCCACAAAAAAACGACCGTTTTTAGCCGTAAAATACAACCATGTATAGTAAGGTGTTTTTAGCCGAAAAAAACCAGACCATGTATAGTAAGGCGTTTTTAGCCGAAAAAACCCAACATAGTGTAGTAAGGCATTTTTAGGCCGAAAAAACGACATAGTATATTAAGGCGTTTTTGGCCCGAAAAAAACAACATGGTATAGTAAGGCGTTTTTAGCCCGAAAAAAATGACATAGTATCGTAAGGCGTTTTGGGCCCCAAAAAAACGACATAGTATAGTAAGGCGTTTTAACCCCAAAAAAAACCAACCATGCATCCTAAGGCGTTTTGAGCCGAAAAAAACCGACCATGTATAGTAAGGCGTGTTTAGCTGAAAAAAAAAACGACGTAGTATAATAAGGCGTTTTTGGCCCAAAAAAAACGACCATGTATAATAAGGCACTTTTAGCCACAAAAAACGACCATTTTGACCCTAAAAAAAAAAACCGACCATGTATAGTAAGGCATTTTTAGCCGAAAAAAACCCGACCATGTATAGTAAGGCGTTTTAGCCACAAAAAACGACCGTTTTTAGCCATAAAATACAACGATGTATAGTAAGGTGTTTTTAGCCGAAAAAAACCAGACCATGTATAGTAAGGCGTTTTAGCCACAAAAAACGACCATTTTGACCCGAAAAAAAAAAAACGACCATGTATAGTAAGGCATTTTTAGCCGAAAAAAACCCGACCATGTATAGTAAGGCGTTTTAGCCACAAAAAAACGACCGTTTTTAGCCATAAAATACAACGATGTATAGTAAGGTGTTTTTAGCCGAAAAAAACCAGACCATGTATAGTAAGGCATTTTTAACCGAAAAAAACGACCTTGTATAGTAAGGCAATTTTAACCGAAAAAAACCCGACCTTGTATAGTAAGGCGTTTTTAGCCACAAAAAAAGACCGTTTTGAGCCGAAAAAACGACCATCAATAGTAAGGCGTTTTAGCCACAAAAAAACGACCGTTTTTAGCCGTAAAATACAACCATGTATAGTAAGGTGTTTTTAGCCGAAAAAAAACAGACCATGTACAGTAAGGCGTTTTTAGCCGAAAAAAACCAACATAGTGTAGTAAGGCGTTTTTAGGCCGAAAAAACGACATAGTATATTAAGGCGTTTTTGGCCCGAAAAAAACAACATGGTATAGTAAGGCGTTTTTAGCCCGAAAAAAATGACATAGTATAGTAAGGCGTTTTGGGCCCCAAAAAAACGACATAGTATAGTAAGGCGTTTTAACCCCAAAAAAAACCAACCATGCATCCTAAGGCGTTTTGAGCCGAAAAAAACCGACCATGTATAGTAAGGCGTGTTTAGCTGAAAAAAAAAACGACGTAGTATAATAAGGCGTTTTTGGCCCAAAAAAAACGACCATGTATAATAAGGCACTTTTAGCCACAAAAAACGACCATTTTGACCCGAAAAAAAAAAACGACCATGTATAGTAAGGCATTTTTAGCCGAAAAAAACCCGACCATGTATAGTAAGGCGTTTTAGCCACAAAAAAACGACCGTTTTTAGCCATAAAATACAACGATGTATAGTAAGGTGTTTTTAGCCGAAAAAAACCAGACCATGTATAGTAAGGCATTTTAGCCACAAAAAACGACCATTTTGACCCGAAAAAAAAAAACCGACCATGTATAGTAAGGCATTTTTAGCCGAAAAAAACCCGACCATGTATAGTAAGGCGTTTTAGCCACAAAAAAACGACCGTTTTTAGCCATAAAATACAACGATGTATAGTAAGGTGTTTTTAGCCGAAAAAAACCCGACCATGTATAGTAAGGCATTTTTAACCAAAAAAAACGACCTTGTATAGTAAGGCAATTTTAACCGAAAAAACCCGACCTTGTATAGTAAGGCGTTTTTAGCCACAAAAAAAGACCGTTTTGAGCCGAAAAAACGACCATCAATAGTAAGGCGTTTTAGCCACAAAAAAACGACCGTTTTTAGCCGTAAAATACAACCATGTATAGTAAGGTGTTTTTAGCCGAAAAAAACCAGACCATGTATAGTAAGGCGTTTTTAGCCGAAAAAAACCAACATAGTGTAGTAAGGCGTTTTTAGGCCGAAAAAACGACATAGTATATTAAGGCGTTTTTGGCCCGAAAAAAAACAACATGGTATAGTAAGGCGTTTTTAGCCCGAAAAAAATGACATAGTATAGTAAGGCGTTTTGGGCCCCAAAAAAACGACATAGTATAGTAAGGCGTTTTTAGACCGAAAAAAAAAACAACATAGTGTAGTAAGGCGTTTTTAGGCCGAAAAAAACGACAGTATAGTATGGCGTTTTTAGGCCGAAAAAAACGACATAGTATACTAAGGCGTTTTTAGGCCGAAAAAAACAACATAGTGTAGTAAGGCGTTTTTAGACCGAAAAAAAGGACCATGTATAGTAAGGCGTTTTTAGGCCGAAAAAAATGACATAGTATAGTAGGGCGTTCTTAGCCCGAAAAATCGATTTCCACTGGTAGTGTTTTGCTACACACGCCAGCTTTCGGTCCAGTTATGTGTGAAACTACAACTTACCTGGAAACCCTCGAAAGTGCATGTCAAATACGCCTATAGTGCCATACTACTCACAGTTACTGGTAGTGTAGAGGTATACACGCTGGCATTCGGTCCAGGCAACCTCAGTTCAAACCCTGCTCACTTATGTGCGAAAATAGAGTGCTTACTTTTTCCTGGAAACCCTCGAAAGTGCATGTCATATATGCCTATAGTGCATGACAAGTCACAGCCCCTGTTGGTGTAGAGATATACACACCTGCATTTGGTCCAGGCAACCCAGGTTCAAATCCTGCTCAAGTTATATCTGAAAATTAAATAGTTCCTTTTCTTCCTGGAAACCCTCAAAAGTGCATCTCAAATACACCTATAGTGTAGGCCAAGTTACAGTCACTCGTGGTGTAGCGGTATGCACACTGGCATTCATCCAGGCAACCCCGGTTCAAACCCTGCTCAAGTTATGTGTGAAAATTCAAACCCTTTTCTTGGAAACCCTCGAAAGTCCATGTCAAATACGCCTATAGTGCAGGACCAGTCACAGTCACTGAAAGTAGAGATGCATGCGCGGGTTCAAACCCTGTCCAGTGACAGCATAAATGTCTGTTCCAATAGCCTAAAGCTGGGACATGGTGTTGGACATAAGGCGTTTTTAGGCCGAATAAACAACCATGTGTAAGGCGTTTTTAGGCCGAAAAAACGAAAGGCGTTTAGTCCTTACTATACTATGTCGTTTTTTTCGGGCCAAAAACGCCTTACTATACTATGTCGTTTTTTTCGGGTCAAAAACGGCTTACTATACTATGTCGTTTTTTTCGGGTCAAAAACGGCTTACTATACTATGTCATTTTTTTCGGCCTAAAAACGCCTTACTATATACCATGTCGGTTTTTTCGGGCCAAAAACGCCTTACTATACATGGTCGTTTTTTTCGGCCTAAAAACGCCTTACTATATTACTATGTCGTTTTTTTCGGGCCAAAAACGCCTTACTATACATGGTTGTTTTTTTCGGCCTAAAAACGCCTTACTATACTATGTCGTTTTTTTCGGGCCAAAAACGCCTTACTATACATGGTCGTTTTTTTTGGCCTAAAAACGCCTTACTATACTGTCGTTTTTTTTCGGGCCAAAAACGCCTTACTATACATGGTTGTTTTTTTCGGCTAAAAACGCCTTACTATACATGGTCGTTTTTTTCGGCCTAAAAACGCCTTACTATACATGGTCGTTTTTTTTTCGTTGAAAAACGCCTTACTATACATGGTCATTTTTTTTTGGCTAAAAACGCCTTACTATACATGGTCGTTTTTTCGGCCTAAAAACGCCTTACTATATATGGTCGTTTTTTCGGCCTAAAAACGCCTTACTATACATGGTCGTTTTTTTCGGCTAAAAACGCCTTACTATACATGGTCGTTTTTTTTTTCGTTGAAAAACGCCTTACTATACATGGTCATTTTTTTTTGGCTAAAAACGCCTTACTATACTATGTCGTTTTTTCGGGCCAAAAACGCCTTACTATACATGGTCGTTTTTTTCGGGCCAAAAACGCCTTACTATACTATGTCGTTTTTTTTCGGGCCAAAAACGCCTTACTATACATGGTCGTTTTTTTCGGCCTAAAAACGCCTTACTATACTATGTCGGTTTTTTCGGGCCAAAAACGCCTTACTATACTATGTCGGTTTTTTCGGGCCAAAAACGCTTTACTTTACTATGTCGTTTTTTTCGGGCCAAAAACGCCTTACTATACTATGTCGTTTTTTTCGTCCTAAAAACGCCTTACAATACATGGTCGTTTTTTTTCGTCGAAAATCGCCTTACTAAACATGGTCGTTTTATTCAGCTCAAAACGCCTTACTTTACATGGTCGTTTTTTTTCAGCTGGTCTAACAGGCTTTTCCGGATGATGACCTACCGACCCAATACCTCCAGTCCCTTGCTCTCACACCTACCTTCCTACCTACTCTTATACCTCCTACCCACCCCCGCATACGCATCTACCGAGTAGCCTGCGCACAATTTATGCAACAACAAAAAACTAGCCTGCGCTGTGCGTAATGGATTCTACGAGACGACAACACCACAAACGGTGTTTGGCCATTCAACGGCACAATAAACAAGTCATAGGCAACGGTGGTTGCAAATGTAAACTCTTAACCTGACTCGCTGCCTCCGGCCACTTGAGTGTTTTACTGGAAAACACGAGCCCGGGCAACGAGGCGCAATTCAAAGGAGCCAACTCAGCAGAAAAGGCACTTCCGCAGAGATTCAAGGCAGGGCCTCCTCAGCGGGAAGCGATAGCAGCAGCTGACACTCCTCCTGCAGCAAGTGCTCTCCATCTATGTCAGTGTGTGTGTGTGTGTGTGTTGAAAGATAGGGGAGGAAACACGCAAGAGTGATGGCACTTTGTTCACAAGGTCAAAGTGGCCAAACAAGAAAGGGAATCTTGGCCTGATTGAGCGCTTGAGTAAAACCCGAGGGAATGGTGAAACCTCCCCAGCCTTTCTTTTCCTATCAGATGCACGCGCGCGCACACACACACACACACACACACACACACACACACCTCTTTGAATTTATGCTGCGACAAGGTGAACCAAACAAGCCGACCTGCTGTGTCACTTGGCCCTGGAGGTCAGTACAAGGAACTGTTACGCAGCAAAATTGAAGCGGGCCTGTCTTGCTTTACTGCCTGTTCAGCCATAATATCATCGTGACTTCAATGACAAGCGCCTACGGACCGTCACTACGACATTTCAAGATTGAAAAGCAGAGGAAGTAACAATTTTACTAAGCTGGCTTCAGTATTTAACGCGTGGGGGGGGGGGGGGCTAATGAATTGTAGGGGGGTTGACGGTTTCCGTCAATCTTCAACCTGCAACTTGCTCAACCGTTACGATTAGTGACCCTAGCAGATGGGTTGTTTGAAACTTTTGGGCATGGCGACTATGCTACTACACGGCGTCCAAGAATTGTTTGCGCAATGCCGCATTCTGCCGATGCCATTAGGGGGGGGATGTGTCAAGAGCGGAAGGCTCAAGACTGGCGCTGCTTTGACTCCGAGCGGGATGAGTCATCAAACGCAATGAGGAAAATTCCCCTCTCGCTCAAAATCGTGACACCTCAAAAACACACGTTTGCTTTCCAATTAACCATCAGAATGAGCAACAAACTTACAAGCTAGTAGGCCTAAAAGGAGGCTATCGTTACATTTAATGGTACTGGCTTCTTTAACAGCTTGAATTAAAAAAAATAGAATTGTGGAACGATTTCATTGAAATGCAATGCAGATAAGTACAATGAAAAAAATGGAACCTCTATCAATAAATGAATGAAAAGAAAACAGAAGGTCCCAGTGGCCCTTGTACATGGGTTTAAAAATAACAAATAAAAAAATGGACGCCACTGCTAACATGAGACACAGTTTGAACATTTAATTCATTGATTCTTCGCTTACCACTAGAGGGAGCCCACGTCACACTCAGTATCCTACATTGTCGGCTTCGGAGCCAAATTTAGCTTTTCTGGCACTTGTTCTTGAAACTTTTTTGCGGGTCCACTCAGAGAAGACATGACAAGCCAACGCCACATTGCTCATTGAAACTTCACGCCTTTCATCCCCGTCGAGCGTCCATCCAATCGGCTCGTACTGTCGAACCTTACGAAAGCGATTAAATCTCAAAGGTCAGAGGCGGAGAAGAATGGTGCTAAACCGGCATTAGCAAAAGCAAAGATATGCGACGTGAGCTAAGAGGCTAAAACCGCCAATTGTTCGGATTTTTGCAGTAAAAATACTCTTTTAAGCCCACGGTGATAAAGTCTGAATAACGTACGAGGGAAATGTATCAGTGAGGAGAACAAAACAGGAAAGGATGAAAGCACATTATTCTCTTTCACTCCCGAAAAGGGAAAAATTTTAGGAAGTTCCGGGAGATTCGCTTGAAGACAAAAGAGCTCCTTGTTAACTTTTGACAGACAAAACTTTTTGGTGAACTTTGGCAGCTTTTATGCTAACAACAGAGGAGTCAAATGACCAACATTAAACTTTTTTTCTTTTGGATAGCTCTTAAAGAAAAAAAAAGTGGGGGGAGGGGTAGGTTACATTCATCGGTCAAAAAAAAAAAACTGATTTGCTCATGAAAACCAGACTACATGTTGAAAGAAGTTAAGCAATGTACATTGTATGCATCCAAACACAACACATAAACAAATTCCTGCACTGACGACGAGCGCAACTCTGATCCTGGAACATTTTGTTGACTGAAGGTCATCCCCCAGTCAACTTTCTTGGATCAATGACACCTTTGAACAAGTTGAAATCACGCTAATGAAACCTTTCCGTCTCCGTCTTGGGCCGCAGCGCGTAGGCCCAACGTCGACTTTCCCATGGTGGACGTCTTTGGGCAACGCGATTCCCTTTTCTCATCTATTTCTGACCACCGCGCTCCATTGAAGTGCTATTGATCGTCCGCGTGCGCGTTTGCTCGTCAATAGAGGCAGGCTCCCCCGTCCTTATCCACGCAGCGGATGTCGACTCAGCCCATGTGCGGCGCCCGGGGTTTAAAGCCAAGATGGCGGAGCAGCGTTTAGCTGTTATGGTGCAAACAAATGTTGCTTTTTTTTTTAGTATGGCCTTTTGCTTCTTTCTTTTTTTTTTTTGAGAGGGTATAACAATTTAGTATCCTTCATACTCCTTTGATTAAATAAAAATCTACAAATCCAATTTACATGATTCTGTATCTGCAAAACATTCACTGCGTTATACGGGGAGATGTGTTTTCTTAACAGGCTAGTTTATCTCAACAATGTTTTTAGAGCAACACTGCCACCTATTGTGCAGTCAGAGAACACAAAGTGCCTACGGACACCCATTCCACTCGCGATCAATACAGCCAGTTAAGAAAGCTGGCTGTGTTGTTTGCTGTGCAAGCACTTTAAAAAGATGAGGATGATTATTGTATAAATAAGGACGGGGGGGCGGGGGGGGGGGGCAATGATGAGGACGGACCACCAAAACAGGGTCAAGTGCTCATCTTATAAATAAACCACCACTCTGCACTGACCTTTGACATCGCAGGAAAAATGGGCCGAGTGGCGCGCTATGAAGAGCTGCAGCTGCTGCTCAAGGTCGCATCGGACGAGGTCCACATCCCACGATCGGATTCCTGTGACGGAAGAGGCGGGAAGAAGCCTTCAATCCCTGAGGTATCTATAATATGATGAACAGCAAGTTCCAATCTTTTCACCGTCTCATTTTAATACGCTTTTGAATTCCCTGGGTAAGAACAGGAAGTGAGATTTTGTTTCGCTCCACTGAGATAAATCGCACTGGAGCTTTTTTTTGTGGTATGACCTTAAAATCGTTCCTCACGGGAGAGCACAGTCTGTTCCGACAAATGCTGGCTCACTCTTGGCTCGAGTTCTGCAATAGCCTGGTCGCATGAGCAGGGAGAAAATGAACATCATTCGCAATAAGAATATGAAGGTACTGCGGACGAGTGGTGAGCACGTACAGTACACGTCACACGCTTCTGAGGTTGGCGGTTCGAATCAAGGCTCAGGCCTTCCTACGTGGAGCCTACGGTAGATGTCGTCCCCATCCGCTACCTTCCTCCATTCGGGTCACTAACTTGTCAAGATGTGCCCAGCGATCGCCTGTCATGACTCGCTGTAATCGCGCAAAACGATACCGGCTAACCTGCTAGTCTCTCGCACAAAATGGATCACTTTAACACGTTTCCTTGACCCGAAATTACAAGGGCTGTGCATGAATCCGTACTGACTCGAAAGAATCGAACTGGCCGTTAAAAACCAACGACAAGTCAGAATTTTCCATTTCAACTCAATTGGGTCCATATTGTGCCGTGTATGACGGACGTACTGTAGCATGGCAGAATGAATCGGGCCAAGCGGCGAGCTAGCAACAAACGCTTTCATGAGAACCAAAAGGATTTCTGTTGGCCGTAGCCACGGCAAGACGACGACGCTAACCGCTGCATTCGTCCAACATCCCCTCTTCTTCTAAATTATCATTGTTTTATCACAGACATATTTCAAATAGTAGTAACCTAATTCTGCTCTGACGTTGTCGCTCTGAGTCGCAACACACTAGGCAAACAATTTTAGCCATCTAGAGGAAGAGGGGAAAAAAAGCGAGTTACATGACTCAGCAGAAATGACACCAGCAAAGCTGATTAAAATAAGCCTGAGGTTAAGTCCTCAATTTTTGTTACCGTTTTAGCATGTAATGTAGTGCGTCACTTAGACAAATACAACTCTAATGTTCATATGATATATACATAAAAAAGACAATAACTTTGCTCTCGACCAGTTAACATAACAGAGCTAGCTACCACAGCTAGCGTGTCCTACGCTTCTGGGGGGAAAAGCTAACATTGCTTTGCAACACAGTTCCTGTCATTAGTCTTCCAATGTATATGTAACTATTGGAAATGATTTATTAAGCAATATTTTTTATGCCAGATGCTTTTCAGGTGCCAAACCACCAAAAATATGTGCTATGACAAACTCGAGTATTTGGTGGCTGAACTCAAAAATGTGGCGCTCGATTGGTCTGCATAAATCCAATGGCTCACTTGAGACTGCGTTGGCCCACTGGTGTAATGCTGCGCCAATATTTACAGTTGGTTGGTTATGACGTCCAAACATTGGCACAAGTTGAACACTTCTCACGCGGGACATGCAGCAGAGCTCCGCACTCACCGGTCTCGATGTGCGCTCGGGCGGCGTCGAGTTGCTGCTCGGTGCCGATGTCGCCGATCACGACCAGTGCGTAGTGGCCGGCCCGGTTGAACGGCGGCCCGCGTCGCCGTCTCCCTCCTCCACCAGCGCGGTACCGGAGGAGCTCCTCGAAGGCGGGCGGCCGCACGCACGACGATCGCCCCTCGTCCTCCTCCAACGCCGGGAGAGCACCCCGCACCGGCATCGCCATGGCAACACGCCTCGGGGATGACTCCGTCATCGCCATGACAACCGGCCGTGTGCGGGCGGGTGATGGCGAACGCGGTGGAGGTGGTGGAAAGCGGGTGTGAGAGGATGCTGAGTAAGCGATGAGGGGAGAGGGAGGAGGTAGGGGAGAAAGAGAGAGAGAGAGAGATAAGGGGGGAGAGAGGATGAGGAGCGAGGAACAAGGAAGGAGTGAGTGGGGTGAGAAAAGGAAAGAGAAAATGAAGGGAAGGCAGAGGGTGAGAAAAGGAGGGAAGGGGGAGAAGAAGGAGAAACGCGAAAGAGGGAGCACGAATGAGTGGAAGCTCGAGGGAGAGCGAGAGAGAAGGGGCGACTTTTCCTCGACAATCTGCTTGGTAACTAACTAGTCTAAAATGACAGTTGGAAATGTCGAACCTGATCAGCATTTCCGATTTCAAAGCCTCAAAACAACAGGTTTTAACATGAATCGGGTTTTAGAGTGCGAGCCGCACCACGCCGCAAGAAAACAATCAAGTGTGCCGCTGCTAACCGCTCTTCCGCACCGCACACATCAACCAGCGGTCTTCTCGGCCCAACCAAATGTCTGGTGTAGTACCTAAGACTGACCTGTGGGAGGCAGCATGAAACCACAAGGCAAATCTTCCAGACCGAAGAAGCGCGCTGTCGTATCGTGTACTCGCCCGGTACTGTACGTCCAAGTGCCTACCACCGTTGGATGAGTCAGCAAAATTACCAGCACCCTTTGGGACACATTCACATACGAGTCGTTTGAATAACTTGAACTCGCAGCCAATTTTTTTTGGTTTTGAAATCAAGTTTCATTCATAGCCAAGATTGGCAGTCACAGCAATGGATGCTGCCATCTGCTGGACGTATTATTGCTGTAAATGAATCTTTGAAATGTGTGACATGAGTACTTGTTGACTCAAAAGAAGCTGGCCTGTTCGCTCCATTTGAATGTATTAGTGTCTAATATGGTAAGAAATACAGGTCATAAATACAGGGATTGAAAGCCAAACATTTTATTTTTTGCTGCTACATTAAATATATTCATAGCGAAAGGCACTGACTTCTGCAAACACATGAGACAAAAAAAGCACACATAACCATCTGGTTGCTGGATCAAATGCTAAATGCTAGCAATTCATCTGCTAAAAAAAGATAATTGTGATTCTCCGGCGATGACAGCAGCGATACATCCCACATCCTACAATCAACCGTTTCATTTTTTTTAAAATCCGTGTGTAGATGACATCTTCATTTCCTGTTGGACTGAGAGCAGGTTTTAAATTTGGATTCATTCAAAAGTGTTTTTTCATGCAACTTATGAATAACGTTCTCCACGGACATGAGGTATGTTTGTCTCCTTAGCAACTGGTTCGGATAACAGCAAGCGTTTCTAAATGGACCAGAGGCCCCTTCTAAAATAGACTTCTCGTTCAAACCCAACCGCAGCAACGTGCCATCTAATCGCAAAAGCAAAGTTCAGATATTAAGTTATCACCTTGAAATAAATAGGCTACGATATGAAATATTTTACAGCAACATTTCCGGAATATTTTTATTGGTCAATTATTTTGCATGACGCTAAAAAAAAAAATTAAAAAAACGCTCCCAGTTTTTTGCATGCTTTGGTAGGTGCTGCTGCTTTGGTTAGCAACGGGGTTCAAATGAGCTCTACATCTGTCGAGTGTGCCAATTCTAATATTGCAAAAATGGATATGGGTCCGTGTTTTACCGTTTGGTGCTTTCTACCGCCTTTATTACCGATTTGTCTGTTTATTGTGCATGTTAAATTGCTCCATGTACAGCACTTTGTATGCAGCGATGGCTGTTTGAAAGCGCTCGAGAAATACTCTTGACTTGACTTGAGGGAGGTGTTTATTCTTCTTGGATGGTGTTACTGTCATTGGACAGCAACAAGTCCTCGATCACAACTACACAAAGGTTTTTTTTTTTAAATTCTCTTTCCTTCTCCCTCCCAAAGCTCAGCAGTAGCAGCGACAATATGCACATTTTTGTAAACTTCATGTTAGGTCTGAAAACAAAAGAAATTGGACTGTATGAAGATAGCAGTACCCCCTCAAAAAAATAATCTAGAGAAAAGTCATAATTTCAAGAATAAAGTCAACATTTTATTTATCTTTCTTTCCCCGGCATGGTTCCAGTTATTAGTTTTTATATTTACATTTGATTTAGAGAGTGAGTGAGGCAGCCCCCCCCCCTGTGAATGATGCACAAGGCAACTAAGAGGACAGACACTAATTGAGGAAACGTGCTGTTTGAGTACCGGTAGTTTGGCTCCGGAATCGTACTTTCTCCCTGGGTAGGTACACGTGCAGCAATCGAGAGCACGTTTGCTAGGATTCAACAAAAACTAAATGTTAAATTGCCAAACAATGACCCACAAAGAAGAAAAAAAAATGCCAAGCACAATTTACACTGCCGAGCGTTGCCAAAAAGTGCACACAAAATATACAAAGCCAAGACGAAGTGAAATGAAGACATCAGTCGCCGTCTCTCACGCTCCACCCACGATGCACCCGCTGTGGTTCCCGCCCCCCCCTCCCCTCCAGATGATGTCATCTGGCAGCGCGATGGTGGGTGTTAGTATGAGTGCAGCCTCACCTTGCTCAAGGTCCTCACATTATAAGCTTGGACACAAACCTGCCCGTTTCAACCCCAAGCAGATAAGATGAAGACCTTGACCTGAACCGTTAGCCTATCGCTAGCTAGTTGTTAGCCTGGAAAGATCCCTGCGCAGCGGATGATGCCGCGCTGGCGGCGGCGCTTTGGAAGGTTTTGTTGGTGAAGATTCCCTGCGAGAACTCCTGCTGGGCCTTGTGGAAGCTGGCCCCGGTGCGGCGGTACATGCCGTGGACCTGCGCAAAGAAGAGATTCGATATGCTCGTCTTGCACGTTGAACCCGTCAAGTCCTCCTGTTGCCATGCAGAGTCATTCAAAACGGACTTTCCGAGAGTTCTATTAGCTTCATGTTTTTCTTGAAGGGGCCCATATTTCCCACCAAGGAAGACAATTTGTAAATAAATTGGAAGTAAGATCATCACATCGCCGTCTATACTTTCGATGACACTTTTCTTGGGTTATCGTGACATTTTTTTTTCTTCCTCATGAATGTTCTCTATTTTCAGTCGTGTGGAAAGCTTGATGTTTGGACGTCTTAAGCTCCAGCCTTCAAGTAATAACATAAAATATGAAGTGGTGATTTTTAAAAATTAAATAGAAAACTCATAAACAATCCAAGTTAAATAAGAAAAAAAGATATACAATTGCTATTTGGATGCTGTACGGACTCAACAATGGGTTACCATACAAGAGTAATCACATCCTCTAGGGGGCGCAAACGAGAAAGTATGGCATAGAAGCAACAAATTATGGGAAAAAAATTTAAAAATCCAGATCCATGTGTTGCAACAACAAAAAAATAGGGGGTGCACTGAGGCTTCTTACCATCTTGAGGAGGATGACGGACATGACGGCGCAGACGGTGAAGAGGATGGCCACGATGAACATGATGGCGCACACGGCTTTGGAGAACTTGATGACGGAGAAGGCGGCGATCCAACCGCTGCGCGCCGACAAACACATCGGTTACGTCTTAGACAAACACGTCGGTTTTGCTTCAAACGGGTAAACAACAGTTGGTTAAGAAAAATAGAATACAAAGTTTTGACCGGTGAAACCTCCAAAGTGGAACAACATAAAAAGAGCAACGGAAAGTAATTGCTTGATGGAGGGAAAACCAAAAATACAATAAACGTTTTTGGCAGGGGGGGGGGTTCCAATAATTGTCATCTTGTTAGAGGTCAGAAAAAGAAAAATGAAAGGCGGGGGTGTTACGAGAAGAAGCGGTGAGAAGATTTGTTGTCCTGCAGAACACCAACTACATCATACCAATTAATTTTGGGGCTCTTTTGTGTGTGTGTGTGGGGGGGGGGGGGGTGGGAGGGTCTTGTGTGCGTTAACATTTCCTTTGGTTGTTGCTCTTTGTAAATGCATGTCAAGAAACAAAACAATAACAGTGGGAAATTTTGATGCAAGCTTGTTTTTTTTGTTGCTGCTGTTCTTGATATATTATTCTGGTTTTGAAATTTTAATCATATATTGTTTCAAAGTGAAATGAATAAATAATGTGAAATGTAACGCCAACCCACCTGTTGCCCCACCGGGGGATGCCCACTGCCTGGATGACGAAGATGACCACTTGGCAGAAGAAGACGAAGAAGAAGAAGAAAAAGCTGAAGGAGCTGTCGGACCTTCGGGATGCCAGACAACAAAAATTTGACACAAAAGTTGAAAATGATGTTGAACGTATGAGGATGGCTCTTATTTGAGAAGGTAAAAAAATCCTCAATATGCTCACTTGAAGGCTTTGTAGACGGGCCGGTACCAGCAGAGGAAGGAACAGGGCGCAAAGAGGATGAGCCAGAGGATGGAGAGGCCAAAGTCCACCCCGTAGGTAGACGACGTGGTGAAGTAGGCGAGACACGCCAGCATGTTCAGGAAGAGCGTCATGCAGTTGACTGCAAGGAGGAGGCGGAGCGGGGACGAGCTGGGGTCAGCGACAGCAAAGGCATCGCTCATACCGAGTGGCATTTGCATGAAAACTTGACACTCGGGGGACACTCGGAACGTTTTCAAAAGAGCACACGACATTTCCAACGAGAGATGATAATCAGGTACACGCGCCATCACGCTCTCTCGAGTGCACTCACACATCCAGAGGTAGTACATCATCTTGCACACCCTCTGGTACTCAGTGGGGATCTCCTCGGAAAAGTCCTGATAGAAACACGGCTTGATCGGGAAGCTTTTGGGCAGCGGAGGCCAGTTGTTTTCTTTACCTGGAGGTATTGGGGGTTGGGGGGGGTGGGGGGGAACAAGAGAGGCGATTTTTCCAAACGGTGCACAACTCAAATCGGCGAGCGCACGCTTCTCTTTTTTTCCTAGTCAAAGCATCGCTTATTAGATGGTAGGAGAGAAACGCGGAGCGACGTGACGAACCGAGGCAAGATGGGGGGGCAAAACAAGTCAAAGCTCGGAAACAAGAACGGACAATATTTTGGAGCGGCCTCATGTCAAGAGTTTCGAGACATTATAATCTTCGCGTAAGGCAAGATGAACTCGAATACTGCGCAGGAATCTCACTCCCGACCGTTTACACGCCACGGTGGTTGCTGCTGCGTTGGGCTAGTGACAGAGCTCATGCGTGCATCGCCACGCGGGAGCAAAAGACAACAACATTCTATTTTATTTTCACCGGTCACCGCATATTTTTGCTTAAGTAGACAATATTCAATAGTACTAAGATTCGAACGTTGATGCGGACGTTGTATCGGTCTGTCGTGGTGAAGAAGGAGCTGAGCCAAAGGGCGAAGCTCTCAATTTACCGGTCGATCTACGTCCCAACCCTCATCTATGGTCACGAGCTATGGGTCGTGACCGAAAGAACGAGATCCCGGCCGAAATGAGTTTTCTCCGCAGGGTGTCCGGGCTCTCCCTTAGAGATAAGGTGAGAAGCTCGGTCATCCGGGAGGGACTCAGAGTCGAGCCGCTTCTCCTCCACATCGAGAGGAGCCAGATGAGGTGGCTTGGGCATCTGATTCGGATGCCTCCTGAGCGCCTCCCCGGTGAGGTGTTCCGGGCATGTCCCACCGAGAGGAGACCCCGAGGAAGACCCAGGACACGCTGGAGAGACTATGTCACCCAGCTGGCCTGGGAACGTCTCGGGATCCCCCGGGGAGAGCTGGAAGAAGTAGCTAGGGAGAGGGAAGTCTGGGCTTCCCTGCTAAAGCTCTTGCCCCCGCGACCCGGCCCCGGATAAGCGGTAGATGATGGATGGATTGACTAAGATTCGATAAACAGGATAACATTGATGACCAGACAGCGTGACCTTGACTTATGAGTGCTCCAACTTCCAAGTTTTTCAAGTTACATGGCTGATTTTTTTTTTTTTTTTTTGGTTGGAGTTACAAGCAAGTTTCAGAGCCGCCACGGCTGAGTGAAGAAATCTCTCTAAGCCACGCCCCTTAAAGGCTCACGATGCTAACAGGTAAATACTACAGTATGTGCTGTCAACACACTTTTCATATCCAATTTCATTCTTTGATGATGGATTATTTTTGAATACAACTCCCATTGATCCTCCCCCCCCCCCCCCCCCACCCCCGATTAAAGGCTTTTCAGTTCATTTCAATGGAGAAAATGGATTTGACATACGAGTAAAGCAAGTTCTGGGATTGGTCCCGGAACAAATAAAACACACAAGTCAAACGTTTTGTTTTTTTTTTAGAGATCCGTGCTGGTCGTGCCGCGATTAACCTGTGGAATTTCGGCTCTGGAGCTCCTGCTCTCTGCGGTCCAGCTCAGCAGCTTTCCTCTCCAGCTCCTCCTGCTGCCTCAGAAGGTTGGCCTGCGCTGCAGTGGCGGTCGCCTGACGAGGAGGAGGAGGAGGGAAGAGGTGGAGACAAGAAAAAGCTTTTGGGAAATTCTCCCTTTGAGCTCATTTAAAGTCACGAGCGAATGTTACACAGATTGAAGGTGCAATCCAAGCAGGGATGAGACCTCCTGACTTTTTGCATGCATCTTTGATCTTTGGGCAGCCAAAGCTCTCATTTGGCACATGTCCACATTTGCTTAGCGCCAATACGGAATACAAGAGCGAATGACCAGTGAAGCTCAATGGCTGCGCGACAGGTTAAAATCTTGAGTGTTAAAATCAAATCGATATTCTTTCTTGAGGTGACTTACGCGACTAATTAAGTGGTTGGTTTTACACCGTTAGGAGTTTTGATTGAATCACCTTTCAATTGTTTTACAATCCATCACGCATTTATTTCGTGTGAAGACATGCGCACCCTTTCATTTAAGTCTCGTTGACCCTTTTTACATATTTCTGAAGTATGAAGATGTTTTATGATCTCTCTCTCTCTTTGCCTTGAAGACCTTTTAATTGAATTTTGTATTTTTATGCAGCTTACATTTTTTGGTATGTGCCGCATTCAATATAGACTGTTGCTTTTCAACTCACTTTCAATTCAACTTCATTTAACACGCTGTATTTTGAACGCCGTTGTGGCTGATAGAAAAAAAAAAGACTCTGTTAATATTTTAATCATTTAGTTGTAAAACAATGACTCTCATCATATTGTGTAACCCGAGCCGCAGCGTGGTCCACTTTGCGCATGATCAGGTAACGTGAGAGGCGGTGCAAAGGAGCAGAGACGACTGCCGGTCTCCGAAATGAGCAGACAAATTATAAATAAATAAAATATTATAAATAAAATGTATTATTATTATATTTGCTTGCGCATATTGTGTGACTCACCTGCGGTGTGGGCTCTGAGGACGGCTGCAGTACTGCAGGTTGGTAGGGGGCGCTGGAGGCTGGAGTGGTCTGACTAGCAAGGTTCTCCCAGAGGGAAAGAAGAAAAGAAAAAGAAACAAAAAATCATTTCCACAGATGAACAAAAAGAGACAAGAGGATACAAGCAAAGATGTCAGGAGGGTGCGGGTGCGGAGATGGAAGTGAATGAAGCCATAAAAGGTCTTACTGTTGCAGGGAAAGGGTTGTACTGGTCAACAGACTCTACGCTGGAGTTTGTCACCTGTGTGACGGCCGGGTCCTGGAACAAAATCAAGGCATGCGCAGCTCACATTATCTCGACAAAAGATGAAAATTAATTACCCAAGCAAGCCATTGCAACCATTTGTATGCTTCCAACAGTGTGAGGAAGTCCTTCTCCATGGATTAAGTGCACAAAGCAGGGTGTAAAAAGGTAGGCTTGGATACACCTGGTGTGGACAAAGCCTGTCAGCCACCTTTGGCATCAACTCGGATAACAATTGCCGCGTTGGAGAAAGTCTCCCCGAAAAAGTGGCCATGTCTCCTGTGGTTGTACTACAATTTCAAGCTATTGAGATACTTTAGTCCGAAAGTAGGAAAACAACCAGCATGGCGGATTGGTCATTTCATCAAAGCATGAAGTGGACTTGAAACGTACTCATCAGCGCCGGACGCACCTGTAAACATTCTCAGCCAGACTCAACAACTGACTCCTTCCTGTCAAGGAGGTTGCAGTCTGCGTGCACTCTTTCACTTTGATGAAATAAACTCACGGGACAGAGATCGGTCAGAGCTAAGTGCAGTTTGTAACATAGTAAACGTTAGAGCTGGCTTGAAACGCAAAATAATTGATTGAATTTAAAAGTGACATTTAACGAAAATGGACTTAGGCGGTGATTCTTTTGCATACCACTAGAGGGAGCCCATGAGTGGTAAACAGGCCACACCGAGAATCATTCTTCTTGGAAAGAGGATTAGGTTCTGGTTCTGTTTAGGGGTTAGCAATTAGGGATGGGAGATTGGGGTTTGGGTTCACTTTTAAGAAAAAGGCAACTAGGATGAGTCAGGAGATGAACAGGACCATCATTGCAAATGTGCGCGTAACACACGTAAACTCAGACTTTGATATTTTGATTACATGCAAATGGAAGGGCTTGTTTTGCGTACAAGCGAGACCAAAAGAGAACTAATGGAAAACAACTAACTTGGAGAAACAACCAATCGGCACTCAGCTTCAGAAAACAGGTGAACTCCGAGCAACTGTGATGTCATTTCCAGGTGACAGAGAGTGGCAAAATGGCCGACACCCGAGCTGGCTAAAACTGGGTGGACTTTGCTGCTCGGCTCACATTCCACTAACGCAATATTAATCTAAATGCTGTGTTTAGACTAGTGGAGGCACGCAGAACACAGTAGTGGAAAGAAAATTGCCTTCTCCTTTAAAGAAATGTTACAATGTTACTTTGAACATTGTCTGCACAGTCAATAAACAGTTTGACTCTGAAACTGTTTTACATGATTTCCGAGCTCTGAAAGGATGAACAAAGGCTATTTATCACAACAAATTTATTAGTGAATGGAAAAAAAACGTCAGACAGATAGAGCTCAGACTGTACCTTTTGATGACACTGCAAAAACTTGGGGAGGAAGACTCAAGAAAACTCAAAACATAACCACCGCGAAACAGGAAGTGAGATAAGACACCGCACAACACATCAGCGGCAAAGGAGGTACCCTTTTTTCCTCCACAAATATTGACTTGTATGGGTCGATAGGTTTGTGTGGATTAAAGCTAAAATCTATTTATTCAAATGAATGAGAGCCCAGTCTGTGTGAGTGGGGTCCAGGGGGAGGGCGCGTGCTATGTACCAGCTGCTGACATCTTATTTATTTAGCTTCATCTCCCCCACCTAGCAATCAAACAGTCGTGAACCACACTCTTGCCGTTTGTTCACGCGTGTGACACATTGCAGTGTGGCTAAATTGTCATGCAAGATTGTGGTTCACGTGAATCAATGATTCCCAAACAGTGAGCTGTAATTGATCAGGTGTGCTGCAGGAAATTACTCAATTTCACTTAATTGCCCCCGAAAATTTCTTATCTATGCCAGTGACAAAAATTGACAGGCAGAATCATTAAAACGCTCTTCCTCCTTCTCTAATGACTGTGGTTACTCTTATTGTGACATTTAATGTGCCGTGAGATTTTTTTCTCTAAATGTAAAATAAAACCTGATGCTCTGACATAAGGACATCATGTGACAGCCATAATGCTAGATTCTGTTCACGCCTGAACAGTAAAATTCTCTGAGTAAGGTCCTTGCTGTTGTTGTGTGGCTCAAGCGGAAAAGTTAATAAGTTTATGGCTTAATTGGCTCATCTCCTCCAGGAACAGGACTGTGGTCAATATTAAATGAGCACTCCTGAGGTGGCCACCTGTGGCCTGATTTCCCGACGAAAACAACCCGAAATCGTTTAAGACGAAGACAAATTGCCAGAAAAACGTTTCAATTCGAACCGGTAACTACTATAACGCAGTTAAAAAGTTTAGACACATTCCTTGTTGGTTACACGTTAACTTCCTACATTTGAGCCAAGTGATATCCCACCCCGCTTTCCAATCAAAGCGCGCTGATTGGTTCAAGGCCTGTCAATTCTGAAGATTCGCCCAATGGGAAAAGAGAGATCACGCTCCGACCCTCCCACCAAGGTCCACCCAACAAGTTTCCTGACGTGCTGGCTAGTGGCTACAAAATGAACTCACAGACGACGAGCTCGTACGTTGAGCACCGCTTAAGCTCAAATTAAAGCACTTACATTAAAAGGGTTGACGCCAGCCGACTCGGCGAAGGGGTTGTCATCAAACGCCGACATTTCCTTCAAGACTCTCGATGACTCAAAACTCTGTGAGCGGGAAGAAACAACGAAGTCGTCACCGCTACCGAAGTTGCCTCTGTAACACTTCCTTGAGTCGAAATTAGCGCGCATGCGCTCTCTCGCTGCTGGGTGGTGACGTCACATCATATATACAAATACGGAGGGCGCGAACACGAATACAGTAAAATTGTACTCAGGGGGACTTTAGAATAATATGAATCAAGTCAAACAAGAAAGTAGATCCCCAAACAATTAGTCGAGTAGGTGTACGTAAATATTCAGTTAAATCGTTTTTGAGAAACTTAATTTATTATGTTTTTAATCAAAGGATGAACGTCAAATACACTGAAAATAAACGATGACTTTACTCTACTTCACTTCGTCAAGTGGTGACACGAAATAAAATCATCTGCAAAATGTATCTGGAGCAGCATGATTTTATTTTGTGCAACCACTTGACAAAATAAAATTGAGCCAATTCACCACACAGTAGACAAAAATATCAAAGTTAAACTGTGATTTAAAAGAGATTATTAACACGCACAAGGACTGGGTTATTATCATAAAGCAAAATGGATGGAAATTCATGACAAGGGAAGACAATGAAAATCACAAACACACGCAAATGAAGGGTGTGGACAGAGATACATATGTAACTCATGTGTAATTCAAGAACATTTGTGATAGCTTTTGAAACATTTCATTAGATTCAGAAATATGTACAGCAAAAGTAAAACATTCCAAAATTGCCATATTGCAGCCTCCTAGAGCTCCAGTTTGGACTTTTTTTATGGCCGAATTTGCATTCATTTATGTCAAGTAGCTGCACAAAAGACATTTTCAAGTAGACTATATGTCCATTTAAAATATATCTGGGTCCAGTTTTTATTTAGTTTTGTGCAGCGACTTGACATTATAACATTGACTACATTCAACAGGTATCTTTTTTAGTGTACTGACTCTTAATCAAGTAATTATTTCGCGCATAACTTTTTACTTCCTCGTGTTACTCTAACAATTCTCTTAGTCGAGAGCAAATTTGGCTAATGTGCTCGGTACAGTAAAATATTCGGAATCGGTACGTGAACCATCGGAAGCTTTCACACCGAAAGGCTTTGGAAAAGTGCGTGACGTCACAGGCCGGGTAACAACTTGCGGAGTCGCGGTCATGGAGGAAGTAAGAGGTAAGCTCCACATCTCCTTCGCAACTCTGTTCAACCATTCCACTCCGGCACGATGTTTTTAAATCTCTCAAGCTAACTGGATCGTGTCGAGCAAAAAGTGCTCGTTTTTTTTTAAAACAGAACCTAATGTAGCTTGACCGGGTAGTTTGTTTGCTAGCTAGCCTCTCTGTTCCATCATCATGTCGAAACCAGATACTTTTGTTTGCGTTCCACATACACCAGAGAGGTCAACGAGCGCAGTCACCGTGTTACCTTCGCGTGTGGGTTCCCGTTTGAGGAGAACGCTGCATTGTGCTCAAATCTGCTTAGTCGCGTATTTTTCCCTTGTCAACAAGCGTATCTCCGTCATCTTCCCGCTGCCGCACATCATAAGTGACTATTTTTCTTTTTTTTTTTTTTTTTGAATCAACATTTATTTCCGACAACATTGCAGCCAAATCGATTCTCGATGCTAGCGTGCTAATATTTAGATAGGTACCTCGCTTTACGACGCGTCCGTGAATATGTACGTAAGTCAGAACGCCCAAAGTCGATCACCAATGCAGTAGGAAGTCATCATAACAGCAACATAATTAAGAGTGACTATTATATGACAAACAATAAGTAGGCTATGGCGGGAACTTGAGTGCGACGTTGTTTTTTTTCGCCACTATTTTTCATTCTTCTGGCTGATATGGCGCTCCGAGAGGCCATTGTTGGGGAAGTGTCACACTATTGCGACAGTATGACGGTGGTATTAGCGGCTCACAATGCAACACCGGAATGACGAAAGGTTTGACACACAAAAAAAATGCCACATTTAATTATTTCACAGACGTTTAAATGGCAAGCGAATTCAAATTTCATCCAAAAAATGAAAAACAAAACATAGTACACGTGACATGTTGGTTGGCTCGTCTGAGAAGCAAATGTATACAGGGGGGGGTATCATTTGGACTTAATTCAGACATGTAGATCGGTTGCACATTATTAAAACGTGCAAAATTAACACGTATCATTTGAATATTTCTGAGGAAAAGGGTAGAACATGATATCGGTTCACCACTTAATCACGTGCAACCGAATGTAAAATTTGAACTTTTTCCACAACACCACAAAGCAGCCATTTAAAAAAAAAAATCTGGCAGTTTTGCTGGATTGTCGTGGCCCCGAAATCCTGAATTTGAATTTACAGCATATCTTTGAATCAAGTTGTGTTCCAAATAACATTTGCTCCCCCCTCCCCTTGCCTCTGTTTTAGTGTTTCCACTGACCTGTGCAGTGCAGAACTACGCGTGGGGAAAGCTGGGCCTGGATAGCGAAGTGGCCAAACTGGTGCTCGGCGGGGACGCCTTAGCCGTCATCCAGGATGGCAAACCTTACGCCGAGGTACGTGGAACAGAATGTTGTCCGTCGCCACCCACAGGCAAGCCAAAACAACATGGCCGTGACTTACACCGTGTTGACTCTCGCTCTTTATTTAGCATTAGCGGGTTGTGACAAAGGTCATCAGTTCCGTTTAGCAAGGCATTGATATTTTTCACCACTTTATGGGCGACAGTTGCGTGCGGATACGCTGAATTACGGTCGGTTTCAGAGGGCCATGAATGCCACACTTGTGACAAGTGCCCGAGTCGGCGTAAACCCGAGCGCGATGCTCATTTTCTGCCTCCTCCAGCTGTGGATGGGCGCCCACCCGAAGGGCGACGCCCAGATCAAAGACAATCGGATCGCGCAGACCACCCTGGGTCAGTGGATCGCCCACTTCCCAGCGTGCCTGGGCTCCAAGGTCAAGGACACCTTTCAGGGCCAGCTGCCCTTCCTCTTCAAAGTCCTCTCCGTCAACACCGCCTTGTCCATACAGGCTCACCCCAACAGGGTAAGACGTACACACACACACACAAGCTGGCATTTATAGTAGTCAGCGGAGGGGGGGTCAGCTGACTGACTATTTTCTTCGGATTTATTTAGGAGTTAGCCGCTCGTCTCCACGCTCAGTTTCCGGAGCACTACCCGGACGACAACCACAAGCCGGAGATGGCCATCGCGCTCACACACTTCCAAGGCCTCTGCGGCTTCAGGCCGGTGGAGGAGATCCTCGGATTCCTCCAATGTGAGTGTGACAGGATGTGAGATGGGTTTCTAACAGGGCGGGGGTTCATTGCTTGAAAGGCCCAAACTAAACATAACTCGTTGGGCTCACCACGATTAGCCGTACCGGAGTTCCGCGCTCTGGTGGGCGACGAAGCGGCTCAGGAGCTGCGGGGTAGTGCGGGCGACGCGGGGCGTGCCAGACGGGCGCTGAAGAAGTGCTTCACCAGGATGATGAACTGTGAGAAGAAAGTGTTTGTGGATCAACTCAATATGCTGGTCAAGAGAGTCACTGAAGAAGGTGAGCGGACCGCGTCAAGCCGGGATCGCAAATTTGGGCTCATTTCATTTGCGCTTACGTTCTTATCCAAGCGAAAAAAAATTTTTGCAGCAATTTTAAAAGCAAAGATATTGTACAATTTTTTTTTATAATTGAGTTTTTTTTTATTTGAAAATCAACCCAAATATTTTATTTGTGGATTAAGAAAATCAAAATAAAACCCTGCAAAATTCCCCGCAATGTTATTGGCTCACCTCTTGCGGCCCTGCGATCAGCAATTTTTTCAGTTAAAAAAAAAATTTTTTAGTTCGTCCATTATTATGCATTTCCTTTGCATCCTTTACATTATTATTATTATTAAATTTACAATTTTGATTGCTCATATGCATTTACAGTCTCATTAAGAAAGTGCATTTTGGGTCACCTATTTTTGGTGGGTCACCTATTTTTTTTTGGTGGGTCTGGAATTTGATCACCACAATATCAAGTTTCTCAAACCCGGCGGGATAACCGTTTTCGAAAGGGAATTGACAAGAACTCATTTGACCAAATTTCTCGCGAGCATGATTATTGAATGAGTTGATGGGTTTTTTTTTTTGTAGGCGCGGCAGGCAAGGATACAGCGAGCAGTAACGGCGAGCTGCTGCTCCGCCTCCATTCGCAGTACCCCGGCGACATCGGCTGTTTCTCCATCTACTTCCTCAACCACGTGCTCTTGGATCCCAACCAGGCCATGTTCCTTGGCGCCAATGAACCTCACGCTTACCTGCACGGAGGTCAGTCGTCCAACTTTCTGGTGACATTTCCACGCAAACTTATCATTTCAAAGTGTCCGAACTTGGAAAAGTTAAGCAACGAGCCGACTGAAGTACTTTGGCCTTTTCTTTGACGCGGTTTTCGTCAAATTTGATTTCTGTTTTGCTGTCAGATTGTATCGAGTGCATGGCGTGCTCCGACAACACGGTAAGAGCCGGCCTGACTCCAAAATACATCGACGTCAACACGCTTTGCGAGATGCTCGACTACAGCCCCAGCCCTTCCGCCGCCAAGATTTTCCCGCCGGTTCAGGACGCCTCGGATCCTTGCGTCACCGTCTACGACCCCCCTGTGCCGGACTTCACCGTCATGAGGATACATGTGAGAGAATTTTCAGAATAACATTCTGACAAAGATTCTGACAAAGGCAACTATGCTATTTGACTAACGAGTGAATCTTAGTGCAGTGGGTGCCCCTTGTGGTACGTCATGCTACTACAATTCAATTTTTTGTTTTTGTTTTTTTTTTTTTACATGATGTAAAAGTTGAAGAAGCACCGCCTCACACAACACGTTCGCCCCTTTCTCCAGGTGCCAGTTTCCATGAAGCAGTACACACTGGCGCCCGTCGACAGCGCCAGCATCCTGCTGGTCATCGAAGGCGACGCCAGCGCCACCTCGGCCGCCGCGCTGTCAGACATCAGCCTCAGGCGGGGCACGGTTTTGTTTGTGTCGGCCAACGAGAGCGTGTCGATGCACGTCACCTCCCCGTCGGGTGTGACCATGTTTCGGGCCTGCTGCCTCCTGTAGTGGGACCCCTGAGTACGTAGGTGTGGGTGTGTGGGAGGATGACGATTGTCGGACGGTAGCTTCCTTAATGCAAATCTTTTGTCGGGTGCTTAGAAACACGTGGAAAAGAACCACTTGCACAATGGTTCAATCACTTCAACCTTAACGCTAACGCCAGGGGTGTCCAAACTACAGTCGGGGTGTGTGTGTGGGGGGGTTACTGTACAGTAAACTACTGGCCGAATTATGCTCCAAGATGTCGGCATTACACGAGTCGTAATTATGATGTTGACAATTATGTACATTTGCCTAAAACAAGAAGCTACAGATTAAACGCGGGCATTTTTCACACCAGCGTCAAAGGTGAAAATGACAACCGGCGCAGGAAATGGTGCAAACCTGCGAGTGCAAAATGCGGACGAAATAAAATTCAAACAACAGCGTGAAAAGATCGGAAACTGCGGAACAGGCTCAAAATATTCCAATTGTGCAAAAACATGTTAACCGATGAGAAATGCAGAATGGCTTTGAAATGCACGCATGCGGAATGCGGCGATATTTACTGGCCGAAAAAACGGGCAGACGTCCGAACCGTGGACGCTCTACTATTCATTTGTACACGGTTCCAGTTGGCTCATATAAGCTTGTTTGTCCACGGAGGGTTGATGAGATGCTTGACGCATGTCTCATACGTGGATGTTTGGATGACAGGACTGACAACTGCTCGCGACCTGAATACTTCCTGTTCAAAATCGTCTTGTACAGTGGAACCTCTAAAGTGGAACACACACATAGTATACAAGTAAAAACTGCCGAGCAACCACACTGTTTTGTGTTGGCCACCCACATCACTCACCAGGCCACGCCCCTCTGATCCGCGGCATCATCGATTCTAAAAATATTTGCTAGCCGCAGACCTCGTTTTAACATTTTAAACAGTGAGCCGAGTGTAAATAAAAACAATGCTCACCTTTTTACAGAAACGGCGTTCTGTATTGGTTCAAGGTTTTCTGGTCAATGTCCCAGTTCTATGGTTATCATCACATGCTTCCTCTTCGGGGGTTCTACTGTATGAACAAAAGAAATGGGGGGAAAAAATGAATGCAGGATATATTTGCTATTGTAGAACAAATCCAACAATGCATGAGCAACAAGAGCAAAAGTTGATGAAGTGTCAGAAGAAATGCTGCGCCAAGTTTTCGAATATCGTTTTGAACGTTTTGTATATTTTGTCCTCGTTTGTTTCTTTTGCATTGTTTGATGAGCAAAGGGGGTCACAGAACTTCAAGTTACTGCCGGAGCGTCTTCCATTGCTTTTCATTGAGTCACCTTTCCAGTTTGCACTTTGCACGCACAAAGGAGAGTTGAGTTTTTGTTTTGAGAGTGTTGTTGCTGTTGTAGATGTTAATCCCTCCGTGGTTGTGAGAATTTTGGAGCGGGGCCTTGTTGTAGCATGGGAATAGCAAAAAAAAAAAAAAATTGTCAATGTCAAAATGGTTCAATAAAAGCTTTGTGTTGTCACTGGACTGTCTGTTTATCAGGTTTTGTTGTGTGTGTTTTTATTTTATTTTATTTATTTTGGAACCCCACAACTAATGGTTTAAAAAAAAGACATTTTATTTTCCATTTGTTTTCTGTTGATAATAGACATACGAAGCTCATGTTAGTCACAAAAATATAAATTTAACTGTGATCGCGTGGAAGTGGTTGAAATGAAAAATTCGATGGTGCTAATTATTACATCGAGGGTCAGGTTGAAAGAAATTTAAATTTTTAATTTAATTTAATCTAAATGGGCGTTCTGCTCTTGGAGATGGGGCGTATTGGGGATTTTGCACCACCTTGTGGAATTGACATGGAACAGCAATCTATTCTTTCCATAAAGGAAAGCATGTTCGCTCGGCCAAAAAGTCAACATTATATAAATGTATAAATATTGGTTTTGTAACTCTTAACTATGTGCTTCATTCGATTTCCCTTATAATTCCATATATTGAAAACCTCAGACCTCTGAGACAGACATGCTGACCACATTCCACTAGGAATATTATTTCACAAAGGCATTTAGCTAAATTTGTATTGCCACATAACCCCCCCCCCCATATTATACATATATATACACTTTAGATATATATATATAAATGACAGCAATACAACCAACAAGAACCTCCACAAACGTAAACGATTGACATGGTAATTGATTGTGGCTTGGCCTTTTGTTTCCATAGATCCTTTCATTTATGTGTCCCTCTTCCGTGCCGTAATGTGGGTGTCGCCTTCACACAAAATTGGACATGTTTTTCAACTTTTAAAAATGTTTATTGAGTTCATTTCACGGTAGAAAACAATACAGTTAGCGTTCATCTTCATATGAGGTCAATTCAGAAGCTGACATTTGGTCGACAATGTCAATGCTACGTTCTGTGATGCTACGCCTCTTTGCCATTAGTGATCCTTCTCTGGTTGTTCCAGGTGCTGCCAAAGGAGGCGCTGTCCCGGCAGCAGACGCTTGCCTTTGGGACCTGCGGTCAATTCCTCCTTGGCGACCACTTGCACGTCACTCAGTCCGAACGTGTAGCGCGCCACCACCTCCGGCTTGGGCTGCAGCACGTAGTAAAGCGTCTGCAAAGAGCGCACGTCTTCCAATGCGTCGTGTGCCTTGTAGTCCACGCCCATCAGCTCCTTCACCAGGTACTCCTGCTTGAAGCTGCGCATGCCGCAATCCTTCAGCACCTCCCGGGCCACGGGCAGCGTGTCCACGCAGCCAGCGACGGACGCCTCGAACTGTGTCCGCAGGCCTGTCTCGTCCAGGGCTCGGGCCAGCACGCGGCAGTCAAAGCGGCGGATGTTGTGGCCTGCCAGCAGGGGGCGTCCGAGCGCTCGCAAGAAAGTGACAAAGCACAGCAGCACCTCCTGCAGGGGGCTGGTGGGGACAGCGCGGCGGTGCAGGTAGAGTTTGTGTCGGCGCACCCTCAGGCCCGTCACCCTGGCGGCGCCCGGTTCCATTCGACAACGAGGGACCGTGTAGAGGTTGAGGGAGCGGTCCCCGCTCACCGCCGCCAGCTGAACAAGATCGCACGTCGGACCTGACGATGGCGACACTCGCATAACTTCCAATGCTGACCAGTCAAACTGCCCTACAGCGGGACCTTGGCCCCGCCTTTTTAAACCACACACACTCAGTCACAAATACGACGATGTCGAAGGAGAGGATTAAAAGTGGACAAAATAGTACCTGCACCTCGCAGGTATATTTTGTATTGATATTATGGCTGCAACTAACAATTACTTTATCGATTATTCTGTCAATTATTTTGTCTGTTTAATCGATGATTTGTGATTTTTTTTCAACAACCCCGGCCCCCCCCAAAAACTTAAAGTCATCACAATTTAAAGTACTGTTCAATGAAAATCACCTTTTTCCAACTTTCGTGAACGTTTTGGACAAATGACTAACTCTCATCAAATGCTGTCCATTGAAAATTACACGGGACCTCCATATATTCTCGAGACGTTTTACGTATTTTCGAGAAAAAGTAAAATTTAAAAAGAAAATAAAAAAAGTTTGTTTTTTTACACACACGCACGTCAGTACTGGGGAACATTCAATGATTAGTATTAAATAAATAGAATCTGTATTTCTACTTTTAACAGAGTATTTTTGTTTGGGCGTATTGGTTCCCAGCTTCTTACCGAGTCCAGTGGTCTCCAAGTCGAAGAAAACAATCGGCTGCTGAGAGGAGCCATCTGCCCCCGACGTCTGCATCGTTTTTTTAAACGTTCCGTCGAAACATCGAACGTTTAAAAGCTTAAACTTGAATAGTCATACGAAACAGAATAGACACTTGATAAGTATTTGGTCTATATCATGAGTACGGCAAGAGTAGAACTTTTACACGCCATTATCGTGCCCCCAAGAAAAGCACCGCTCAATCATTTAAAATACTTCAAACGAAGAAGACTTCTTCCTCTCTGATGGCTACAAAACAACGCTTGGCCGCCCCCACGTGGCAAATAAATGAAATTCAGGCTCCAGATTCGAATTCTCACCTGTAAAGCTGTACCTCATAACAAAACCTGGTCGTACATTTTAATTTTCCCAGTTGAGTTTGAATGCCAGTAAACCATTCCAGCTCCCAAAAACACAACTTTATCTTTGTTTTCATGATTTTTTTTAATTAAAAAAACAAACAAACATATTGCTCTGTTGTTTAAAAAAATCAAATGTCAAGAAAAAAAAGTGTTTAGAAACGCATTATCGCGGATCAAAATAAGTTGGGAAAATAAAAAGAAAAGATGACATTGTCAGGTGTAAAAATGCGTGAGCATGAGAACAAAATATAAGTGACCACATGGAATGAATGTTACGAACACTATCCATTGATACTTACCGTATCAATGGATGGATCACGGTAAGTAGCATTCCTTGTTCCGATCTACGTCACAAAGGGTATTTGGAAAAGTCGATTTCAAATGAAAACACAAAGCATCTCATTTCATTCGCATAAATGTTTCATAAAATATATTATGAATAGTGCAGTAAAAAAATTATACAAAGTTGAAATCTGGGCTGTGCACATCCTCAGCTAATAAAAGCCATACAGAGGTACAAAAGTACTTCATGTTCAATGAAAGTGCATATAACATTTCTTTTTAAACAAAATACTCTCACAAATTAGTCGAAAATGACTTTCAAGGCCATCATCGCTTGTGCTAAATCTTCCAAAATAGAAATCTTTTTAGTACTACCAAATACAAGTTCTCATTCATCCACATGAATGTATCCCATAAAGTACTCTCGTTCAGCTCGACAAGGTGCGTTGGCAACATCGTGGCTGCGGTTGCCCTCAGGAACGGATGGCGGGGGCGCGAATATAACGGTAAAACCTCATAAACGGCTCAGGGTGTCACGATATCACAAAATTCAACAGGTGGATACACGGTTTGGTTTTACAGTTGCAGTCGGATTACATGCGGCTTAAGAACAAGAGGCAAAATAAGTGCTTATGTTTTGTGTGAACATGGAAGGGTTTTCATTGGAATTTTTTTTAAATTATCATTATCTTAGGACCAAAAAAAAAAAAGTTATAAGCTTTTGCGGGCCGTATCAAATGACACGGAGGGTCGGATTTGGTCCGCAGGCTTTGAGTTTGACACCTGTGCTCTATTTGGTCAGCAGAAGCCTGAAAATAAACCACAGGGCCATGACGCAATCATTCCAAAGGCTCAAACTCATTTTCACGGCAGGCAAAGTTGTACTTATTGTTTCCCGATATCCGAAAATCATTTCAATGGATCATCGCCTCATCACACGTTGACACATACGCATTCAATGCGATTACAAATATTTCTAAATCAGTCACTGCAAATGTTGGTAAAGATTTTCCATTAAATTAAATTAAAAATGAACAACGGCACTTGGCAAAATACGCGACACGATTTTGCCTTTGGGAGTGCCCCCCCCCCCACCCCCCCACAAAATGACATGCCGGGCCCCATCTGGCCTCCGGGCCCTTTTGGTTTGACACGTGCGCTAGATCAAGGACTTGTACACGGCACTGCCGCCCGGTCTCCATTTCTGAAAGAGCTCCTGCAGCATCCTGGCATCCTCCAGAGCGTTGTGGGCATCAAAGGTCTTCCCCAGGAAGTACTCCACCATGTACTTCAAGGAGTAGCTGTAGAAATTGCTGAACATCCTCTTGCTGAGCAGAAAGGTGTCCAGGTAGTTGGACACGACCCTCTGAAAGCGCTGCAGGAGGGAGAACTCCTTCAGCACCCTGTCAAGGACGGGGGCGTCAAAGCGGCTGGCGTTGTGAGCAGCCAGGTACACGGGCTCCGGTAAAGAGGAGAGGAAGTCGAGGAAAGAGCTCAGAGCCTGCTGGAGCGGCATGGTGGGCATGGCCACCCCGTGGCGGAACAGAACGCCGTTCGCCACGGAGAAGCCCGTGATGCCGTTGGCTTCTCTGGTGATTTCACAGCGGGGGACGATGTAGGCATTGAAGTCCGCCATGCCGCAGACGGCTGCGATCTGGATGATGTCGCAGTTTCGAGTGTCTACGGGCAAGTGAGAGTTCAGACACTTAAGGTTAGCTAAACTGTCTTCAACGTGGGCCAAAACGGATGTTAAGATTTGTTGCGGAGCAAAATTGTTAAAAACAAAAATTAGCTTCATTGAAAGCCAAGCCCGCTTTAAAATAAACTCCAATTTAGGCCGTTATCTTGATTTTAATCACCTCAAACTTGCTCCGCTCATATTTTGGGCTCGAATAGGAGGACAGTGCCTCGGTCTGGCTGGACGGTGACTGGTTCACATGCAAGTGTAACCTCATTGGCTAACCGATATTCGGGCAGTCTTCTCATTGGCCCACACACGACTGTCGGATGTTTGGGCAGAAATTTGAGCTGGGAAGCCACTGGCTCCCCACCTTGGATGAGGGCCCGCATTGCTCAACAGACTTTTTGACTCCTGACAGGAAGCGGTACACACATGCCAGCGCTTCTTCCTAACTGTAATGAACATTTGACGTGAAAATAACATAAATACATCATTCAAACCTTTTTGTGCTGGGGTAAATTTGTCACAACACCAAGTGTGCATGCCAGCGTATGAGCTTCAGTTTGAGGAATAGGTAACATTTAAAATATAAACCTTAAAAAAAAGACTACATTTATCATAACTTGGGCTTAACCTGAATTAAAAAAAAAAAAGAAACCAATAATAGCCATGAATAATGAAACCTGACATTTCCCTGCATTTGACATTTGCCCTAAAAAAAACAAAAGTGAAAACATTAATAGGCATGAGTAATAAGAATTATTCTTATTATCATTATTTTAGGTCAAGTTTAAAGGAGTAAGCAAATAAAAGCCATACGATGGAAAAAAGTGTTTCCACAATATCGTCCTCATGTTACCTCTCCGTCAAAAACCGTGACCTTTTGGCCGCTACAGCCAAACACAAAAACTACATAGACCATGATGCTTTGCGCCGCTGAGTCAATAGGAACACCGTCTAAGCCTACGTATTTCTTTATCATTGCTGTCATTATGTACAAAAAAAGCCATGTTGTGCTTATTTTTCAACATCATGAGCTTTTTAAAAAATAATCTTGTGAGTGCGTCTCGAATATTGTGAGCTTTTTTTTTTTTAAATATCGCCGACCTCCCCACAATATCGCGATTATCCTGAGGTTTAGATCATGATAGTATTGTATTATGACGTTTGGATATCGCGCACAAAAGAACCACTGAATTAAGTACAAATTACATTTACAATATTTTAAACACAAACTACCGTACAATCAATGAGAGGTTTAGGATGACAGATGGGTAAATTCAATATCAAACAAAATGGAATAAATAGATTTAAAACATGAAATGCAATCAAATATTAGAATAAAACTAGATTCACGAGAGTACTTTTTGTTCCATTTTAAGTAAAGCACATTTTAATTACAGTTCAGTGTTTTAACTTTTCAGTACACAATATTTGTATTAACATTTATTTATTTTTTAATAATGGAGGCCGATTTTTATTTTTAACGTAATATTTTTTTCGCTTATTCAAGTGTGATGTTATATGTAAGCCGGATATAATGTTACAGTGAGTTACAACGATATTCGATATTTTTTAGGGGGGGAACTTCTCTCCTGTTTTATAAAAACTTCCCGATTCTACTATGACGTAAGCGCATTTTAATTTTAATACTTGGAGAGCTTAACCGACAACCTTTTGTGGTACTTAGACAAATATGTTTTTAAAGAGCCATAAAATATAATAACATTGCATCAAAAATAAATACGTATAAATTCAAACGTAGGTGTGACGCTGATAGCAACGTCATCAAATATATATTTTTTAATGATGCCATAATGTCTCATACCCAGTCCAGTTGTTTCAAGATCGAAGAAAACCACCGTGTAAGACATCTGTGGAAGAGAAAAAATAAATCACCAACCCAGCTCAAGACAACAACAACACCTCAACGGAAAGAAAAACAGCGTTGAAAAAGCAACTCACCGTGAAGAAGCGTCTCGCGTCGACTGCCGAGCAATCGTCAGACTTGCGGGGGATTTATAGCCTCCTCACGTCAAGCTAAGTCAACTTTCATTTGCGAGGAACGGGAACTCACTGGCCTTGAGTTTCCCTTTCCTTTCCCTCCCCTCTCGCTCTGGCTAGCCCACGCATCGGCGCTCCGAGCTTGTTTTTCCTCGCAACCAGCGACTTTTCTCCGCTTTTCCTTTAGTTTCGCTTTTTACCGCGCGGTGCATGTCGGGAAATCCGACGCTCCTGTGGCGCAGCTGCATTTCAATGCAAGCGACGGCATACTTTGGGTGTTTTGCACCCTCAAAATACGTTCGTCTATCTTATATTATACTATACACGATTCACTTTTAGCTAATTACATATTTAAAATGCTAAAAAATGAATTTCCATTACGTTAATCCGGTTAACACGTCCGCCTCACAGTGCGGAGGTGAGAGATTCGATTCCGGCTCTGGTCTCCCTGTGCGGAGTTGACATGTTCCCCCCGTGCTTGTGTGGCTTTTCTCCGGGTACTCTGGTTTCCTCCCAGATTCCCAAAACATGCAATGGCAGGCGAACGGAACACTCGACATTGTTCCTAAGTGTGATTGTGAGTGCGAATGGTTGTTGGTCGAGACCCCCCTCCACTCCCCCCGCCTACTGCTCGGGTTAGCATTAGTTATAGGGAATAGTTTTTGTTTTTTTTAAATCCATAATAGTGGTTCTCAAACCTTTTCCACTAATCACGACCCAAAAAGTAAAATCATAAGAGTAATAATAAAACAGTATTTAAATAATGAGAAATTTGTCAAGCGAAATAGTGCTTTAAAAACAAGCAACCGGCAGCTCTCACACAATAAATTCACGGGTGTATTTAACATGAGGGTTGAATAGCTGCTCAACCCGTATTGTTTTGTGTTTTTTGTTATTGTAAAGTGTCCTTGGTCGTCTTGAAAGGCGCTTATAAATAAAATGTATTATTATTATTATTATTATAGGAAGTTGTGTGCTACTACAGGGAGCCTATAAAACATTTTGCATTTTTGAGATGGAGAGAGATGGGGGGGGGGGGGGTGTGGGGGGAGGGCGGGTGAGTCAAAGACGGAAAATGAAAGAGAAAGTGGGATGCAATGTATCCCAATACATGACAATTTAGCTAGAAAGAAAACAAGAAAAGTGGAGCGTGCGCAATATTTGGCAGCCAGAGCCCGGTGTGGCTGGAAAAAGTTGGGGGTGGTGAGGTGGGACCAGACCACAGCGACCCCCCCACCCTCTCGTCTCCGGTCTGAGCTTTGATGTGCTGCAATCAACACAGATACTTGAGATAACAGTTGCTCTTTTGATGTTAAACATTTACTCTCGAAGGGTCCTAAAAGTGGCAGGGGTCAAGGGGGTGGGGGGTCACTAAAGGTGATTGTAATCACACTAAGCATTTAATACCGTCAATGGCATATTTCATTCTCACTTTCACAGTGTCGGAACAGATCCCACAACAGAGAGGACCTTCAATGACTAATCTTCCTTTTATGTGTGCGCGCGCAACCCTTTTGTGGTTTCCGTTCTTGACGAAATTTCGAAATCTCCAAGAAATGGCGAGGCCAACAAAACGGACATGTTTTTCTGCCAATCTGTGCCTTTTTTGTCCAAATATATTTTTTCACGACAACCATCTTGTCCACGGTGTCTTTTATTCGTTCCACTGGGGTTTATAAAGAGACGAACATTTCTTTACCGTTACTAGTGTTAGTGTCTCAACATGGCTCCGCTCGTGAAAGCAAAACAACAAACTCAAAAGAACAAATCCGGTGCAGAACAAAACCGACGTGGAAATACTTGCATTTGCTTCGGTGAGAGCGCAAAGTTTGCCGCGCTACCACTCGAACAAGAAATTCTGAACGTCACGGTCATTCAAGGCCCACCTCTTCCAAAGGCCCTGCAACACCTTGGCGTCCTCCAGCCCATTGTGAGCGTCATAGTCCTTGCCCACTAAGTCCTTCAATTTATGACTGCCACCGGGGTTTATCTTCCTGCTGACCTGTAGGGTGTCCAGATAAAAATGCACGACCCTGCGGAACTTCCAAAAGTAGTGGAATCTCCACAGCAGCCTCGTCAGGATGCGGACGTGAAACGAGTTAGCGTTGTGGGCCGCCAGGCACACGGGCCGCTCCAAGGATCTCAGGAATCTGAAGAAGTTGGTCAGAGCTCGGTTGATTGTCACGGTGGGCTTGGCCTTCTTGCGGCGGTAGAGAATGTCGTCCGCCACGTAGAAGCCGTTGACCTCGTAGGCCCGCTGAGTGATGGGGCGTTGGGGGACGATGTAGGCGTTGAAGGTCTGGTTACCGCAAACGGCCCCCAGCTGGATGATGTGACACCCACGAGTGTCTGCGAGCAAAGGAGAGTCGACTTAATAGCCACATACTGTGATTTTCCTCCCCCAAGTCCAAAAGGCCCTCTTTCATCCCCCCCCACCCCCCAAAAAAAGACCACTCAGGGACAACACAAAACTGAAGAACAGCAAACCAGCAATAAGTGCTTATTTCAGCGACAGTTGGCGGAGAAACACCGTCAGGGATGACAATGGCGAGTGATGGGGAAAAAAAAGCGGGAAGGGGCGTGGCCTGCACGGGACAACCAATCACAACAAGTAAGACATCATACACGTCCAATCGCAGGGCTGTTTACATTCGGAAGCTGGAAAGACTGATCGGGAGAGCTCGTGAAAACTCGACGATAAGGTACCTGACCCCCCACCCCCCTAAAATTTTCTCAACGGATTTAGACGATTCACAAAATTATAACATTTATTATAAAACACACGTTGACACTGTTGAATATAAAATTTCCACTACACGTTTTTCTCAAATCACTCCAAATTGTAATAGTTGCCATTTTGGGATGGCAGAGAAAAAAAAAACGGGAGGGGGAAAGACAGCAGACAGCTTCGCATCTGCCTGCAGTTTGTAAATGCTTGTGCCAACTGAAAGGGTAAAGAAATGAGAATAATTCATAAGAAAAACAGGAAACAAATGAACACTTGATTCAGTCACGTACCCAATCCAGTTGTCTCCAAATCAAAGAAAACCATGGCAAAATCATGCATCTGAAAAAAAATGTAAAAATGCCACAAACACATTTAAGGACAGTAATAACAGTACTGAATTATCATGTCATTCATACGAAAGTGCAACACATTTCAAAAGCACGGTCAAGCGTTGGAAAAAAAAACGGAGAAAATGAACTCACCTTGAAGATGGTGGCCGTCGCCAACTTTTTGAATTTTCCGTTATACCGTCGCGGCGTTTGACGGGTGTCGCAACCGATTGTGGCGGCTCCAAATCGCTGTCGCTTCGCGAACACTCGACACTTGGGCGGATCGTGGCTTTTCTTTCGATTGGATTCTGAAACATGGGAGCAGAAATGCCTGCGCGAGGAACAATAATGGCGGCCGCGACGCGGTCGCGGTCACGTGACCAGCGGAGGCTGACTGGACAGCGACGTGACTGTGGAGATTTTTTTGACACTCGACGTGTAAAATCTCGACAAAACGTAAATTAAATCCCGATACAAAAAGCAAAGTAGGCTCAGAACGAATCGCGTAACTTTTTAAACACACCACACAATCGAAAAAGAAAAACAAAGCGATATGTTCTGAAATCAAATCTCAAATTAGAAATGAATGAGCCGCCTCAGCGAGGTACTGTACTACTTACCGAGGGGACTTCCTCGTAGCTCTGCCTCCAGCTACAGCGGGAAGCTGGTGCCCCGACTGTGCGCTGTTCCGTCACTTCCGTTATCTTCCGTCAACATCATATATCAATCCGTTACAGTTGTCCGCTTGTAAAATCGAGTCCGCCGGTCCCCACGTTAAGCGCCTTCAAGTGCGGCGGCTTAAGACGTTAACTGGGTCTTCCCCCCCTAATAGGAGAGGGTGACTTTGTTCGATAATATTTTATACAATATGGTGCCGTCGTTTGAGCACTTTTGTTAATATCTTGTCAGATGCCAAACAGATTAACTGCTTAATTCCATTAAAAATACACGTTTGCTGCAATATATCAACTATAGAATTTACTTGAACATTATTTTCAATGTCTTTATTATTACATTATTATATACTTTTTTTTGGAGTGCTACGAAACGAACTTTTAAAAAAAATACAATTTATGCATATCACTTGCGGTATTCGTGCCGCACTGAGAATCACGGATATACTGCACACGTCATATGGTGTGCTCAATTATTTTCTAATTATGTTTCGACATTGAAAATGTAGAATTTCACTTAGAAGTTAACATTGTTTGTCATTTACGATTTTTAATAATTATGTATGAGAGTCAAACCTCGGTTTTCGAACGTCTCTGTTATCGAGCAAATTGGATTTCGAACAGAAAATTCGAGATTTTTACTCCTCGGATTACAAAATCAAAGCTGACTGTTTTGCTATTTCTGCATAGTGTACAAGCCCCTACCTAATCATGGGCTAATAAAATGTTTCGGACTTCGAACAAATCGCTTTTTGAACAGCCGTCTGCAACGGATTATGGTCGAAAACCGAGGTATGACTGTATAACACTTTTTAGTCACCAATTTTCTGACCTGCTTATCCTCGCAAGGGTTGCGGGGCGTGCCGGAACATATCCCGGCCGTCTACGGGCAGCAGGCCGGGGACACCCTGAACCGGTTGCCAACCAATTGCAGGGAACACAAAAGGCGAACAACCATCCACACTCACACCTCGGGACAATTTAGATTGTTCCATTCACCTGCCGTGCATGTTTTTGGAATCCGGGAAACCGGAGTACCCGGAGAAAACCCACGCAGGCACGGGGGAAAAATGGAAACTTCGCACAAGAAGGCCTGAGTACTGTACATTGAAAACAACGTACCTCTGCGTTGTGTTCTGATATTACTCAACCGGACTCAATTTGGGTCTCAGAGTGCTTTTATTTTCCGACCTGGGTGCATAAAGTGACATACGAGACGGTCTCGCCGGCTCTCCTCGGCCACCTTCGGAGCGCTTTGGCTGCGCGAATGTATGCTCACACGACACACTCCTGGATATCGGGATTTCGTATATCGGGGGGAGCGCGCGGTTTTCAAATCAGTAGGCAGTCAGTCGACGTGTAAGCTGGAGCCATGGTGTGTCTTGTCTTTCCGTTTTATTTTTCCTTACAACCACTGACATGTTTGTATCATTAAAATAATAACAGGTCAAAACAAAAAGTAACACAAAATTGCACCATGTGTATTAATTATGTCCCGAGTGGCGCAGACACTTTTTTTTTCTTTCCTGGCCTTGTAAGCACTTGATCGTACACACAGGATAATATATCCTTCATAACAAATCCTTTGAAAGCAATCAACCGGCAGAATGCGTGGACATAAATAAAATATACATACAGTACATACATACGCCGTTTATAAAAAGAGACAACAAAAAGGACCCGAGAAAGCACAGCATGCCTTCCAGTGACACTTACATTCACTTTTTTTTTTTACCTCCACACACATGATGCAATATGACATGAACAAATAATATAGAAAAGTCTTTTTTTTTTTTTTTGTCCATTCAGCTTTGTGTGTGTGTGTGTGTGTGTGTGTCAAGTCAAGTGAGGAGGGCGAAAGCTGCTTAACACTGATTGTGTGGTACAGAGAGACAAATCTTGCAGCTACCCGATCAGGCCGTTAGAAGCCTTCACTCAACGATACCGAGAAATATTTGAATGCTACTGCGTTTTGGTTTTCTGCGCATTAAATGCTACGAGGGTCCGCGGACGGAAGCGCTGTTGTTGAGCTAAAATAAGAAGAGGAAGTGAAGTTAGAAGTCTATGGACAATTGCCTTTAAGCATGTGAAATAAGACAATCAAGCTGTCAGATTTTAATGAAGAGCTATCTTTAAAAAAAAAAAACCTAAACCAACACCCCCACCCCACCCCCCCAAAAAACATTTACTTATTTAGGAAGGACGGCCATTTTATGCCGATGACGGCCAAATGACATCATGAGCATCGCAGCGATACATGGCCTCCCTCTAGTGGTGTGTGAACGAATCACAAAGTCAAATAGAGTTGGATTTAACTTTTTAAGTTCAATAAGTTTGCCTTTAATCTTTAAAAAAAACATCGTTTTAAAACATGGACTAGGTTACAATTTCATTTTAACTTTTATTTGCGATAGATTTCAATGGAATCATGAAATTTATTTTCAATATTAGTCTTGCAATATTGTCTGTCTACCTGTGTTGCAGCACTGTGTTCAAAAATCCGCAGATGCTATCGACACTATTTGTTAGCTTTTCAATGGTGTTTTGCATTGTGTATCAGCTCTAAGCTAGCGGACGTTCGGCAAAAATGTGGTTTTATTAACGCATTCACTCCCAAAGACGTTTTAATACGTCTTTTCAGACTTGGTCCAGAATTGGCTGGTAGTGAATGAGTTAAATACATGTGTCATTTGCTTTTGTTTGGCGTTTAGTTTGACACTAAACGTAAAATGGGGGTTGCTAATAAATGACTCGAGGTCTCTTTTTTGGGGGGGAAAAAAATGCTCCAAATTTCGGCTTGAGGGGACGTGAGTTGAGTTTACTGCCACCATTCAGTGCTTATTAACTCAAGTTTTCACTTGCAAGTCAAAACAAATCAGAACCCAAAAAAAGTCGGGTCATTTGTTAAGGCCGAAAAAAAAAAGGGGGGAGGAACAGCTCATGATCCAAAGCATACCACATGAGCCTTCAGACATGGCAGAGGCTGCAAATCATTGTCCAAATACCCCGAATAAAATCAACATAAAGCCCGTTTAAGTGTTGCCCAACAGAAACTTAGCATATCAATCAAATAGCAACGACAGCACACGTTAGAACAGCAAAGAATTCAAACAAAGGAGAGAAATTCAAGTGGCGACGTCCTAACACTGACGTTTACGAGCGTGGCACTGGAATGAACGCGTTTCACCTTGCTCTCTATGTACATGTTCTTCGTATGCTCAAAATCATCCAATCCTCCCACCAACGCCAGTCAGGGTCTGTCCCGGCGGAGGTACGCCCCGGAGCGGTCGCCGACCAATCGGCATTCGCGCTTACATTGACACTCAGGAAATGGATAATTTGAGCCTTCTTCTTGACGAGGGCTGAACAATGAATTGAATTTTGAGTTCCGACTGACCGTGCAATGTAGCGGTATGCAAAAAAAAAAAATTATTATTCAAAAATAAATGGGAAGAGAACCTTCATAAAAATCATGAAACATGAAATTGCAAATACTGAGTGGAAAAAATGATGAGATGATCCCCCCCCCCCCAAAATTGTTCAGCCCGACCATTTGCCGCGTGTGAAGGGTCAGCTGTGACGTGTCGTTGCGCTCTTTCTTTACAGGAAGTCAAACGGATGAGCATGCAGCATCTCGGCTGGTGTGTAAACGTGACAAGCGGATTTAGCTTAGCTTAGCTTAGCATAGTTTAGCGTAGCGGAGCGATTCAGTCGTTCTGGCTACAAGCTGAAGAAGAAAGACGGCCCCACCAAAGTTCAGTCTTCTTCTGCGCTCTGGCTCAGTACTCACCTGCTCTGCCGTGGGGCGGGGGGGATGGGGGGGGGGCGCACGACCCCCGTGACCAGCCGCAGCCGACCTTTTGTCTTTATCAAAACTTTGAATCAAGGCCCCGCCGTAGTCGGGCCGCCTTGCATCCCGCCGGCGTCACACCATGAACTCGTTGCTGCCGTACAGAACCAGCTGCTGCGGCGCCGAGCCGAACTCGGGCTCCCTGCGGTGTCCTCCCGACGGCTCCCGCGGCGAGCTGCGGCTCAGGCGGAGCCTGTGACTTGGGCGGCTCATCTCGCCCGCCGCGACGACCGCCCCTCCCGGGCTGTAGGAGGCCAGCAGGGGTCCCGACGACGACGAGCGGAAGCGGTAATGAGGGGACGGCGAGGCGGACGGCGGACGATTGGAGCAGGCGGACGCCGAGTCGGCAGAATCCACCGAATCGGGATGGCGGCGCATCGGTCGCCTGCTCTTCGGCTCCCATTTTCTGGAGCCGCAAGCGCCCGACTCTGTGGATGACACAACGGTTTGATATGCGGGATCGCTATGCGTCTTGCTTTCGCTTTTCCACATTTCTCATAATTAAGAATATGTGACTCATCTTACACCCATTTCTCCTCTGTTGGTTACCAACATACACTTAGTTTGGGTTTCGAACCAAGTTCAATGGTTTTGGTCTGGGCCCTCACCGGGCAGCTCTGTGTTGGCGCCCTCCGTTTCCATGGTGATGTTCTCTGAGCTGTCCGCCGTGCCGATGGACGCTTCCGATTCAGGAGTCTCATCGTCGGACGCTCGCGGTTCCAAAATCAACATCTCGTATGTTAGTTCCTCCCTGCAAAAAAATCCCATCAATAAGACACAACGTTAGTTTTTGTCTACCGATACTTCAGCAAACGCACTCACGTGCTAACTGACAAAACGTCTATAAAAAGTAGTTGGTGGAGTTTTTCTCTGTCATGGAGTTTTTCTGTCATTCTGTTCAGGAATAACTAAATGTATAACTCACTTGCACGCTAGCCAATTAATACTAGCTAGCAAGCTAAAAGCTAAACAAGCTAACGTCCAGCTGCGTTGTGTGTGTGTGTGTGTGTGTGTGTGTGTGTCTCATCGTCGGATGCTCGCGGTTCCAAAATCAACATCTCGTATGTTAGTTCTTCCCTGCAAAAATCCCATCAATAAGACACAACGTTAGTTTTTGTCTACCGATACTTCAACAAACGCACTCACGTGCTAACTGACAAAGCGTCTATAAAAAGTAGTTGGTGGAGTTTTTCTCTGTCATGGAGTTTTTCTGTCATTCTGTTCAGGAATAACTAAATATTTAACTCACTTGCACGCTAGCCAATTAGTACTAGCTAGCAAGCTAGAAGCTAAACAAGCTAACTCCATATATAACTCACATACACGCTAGCCAATTAGTACTAGCTAGCAAGCTAGAAGCTAAACAAGCTAACTCCATATATAACTCACATGCACGCTAGCCAATTAGTACTAGCTAGCAAGCTAGAAGCTAAACAAGCTAACTCCATATATAACTCACATGCACGCTAGCCAATTAGTACTAGCTAGCAAGCTAGAAGCTAAACAAGCTAACGTCCAGCTGCGTTGTGTGTGTGTGTGTAACCCTGTCAACTAACTCAGGAATTAACTGGAGTTAAGATAAGAGCTTTTGGAGTTGTTGCTAACTACCGCTAACCAACCAACCAACTACAAGCATAAGAAAACCTCGTCGCGGTGTTTTGACATCAACCCGAATGAAATGTTGCGACTTTTCGTACTTTTCTCTCTGCAGACTCTCAATCTGCTCGGTGAGGATGCGCTCCTCTTGCTGCATGGCGAGCTGCTGCTGCTCGCTCAGCGGAGCCTCGGCCATCTCCTCGCCGGCCGCTCCCGCGCTCCCGCCGTCCACCACCGGGGGGCCCGGCCTGGGGCTGAGCGGCGGCGACGGCGCGTGCGGACCGCCTTGCCGAACGCGACTTTTGCCCTGAAAGACAAACAAAAAAAAAAACAAAACCAAAAATGCGCGCTTCTTAATACAGCGGATAAGAGAGGCACACTGGAGACTTTCTAAAAATATACTTTGGATGTCCACAAGGTACAGATGTGCTAATCACAACAACACCGCTAACAAAGTGGGAGGGATGCTAGTAAGACACACACACACTCAAGCACACAGAAACGTGTTACCTGCAGTCTGGCGCAGTGAGGCTGCGTGTTCGCCAGTTAGCAGAAACAGAAAATGTGTCAGTGTGGCTATAAAATTATATTTTTTTCTCCCACTGAACATATTCATCAAACACACACACAACCCAACGCAACACTGTGCTATTGCTAACGTCGGGAATGACAAGCAGTACAAAAAAGACAAACAAAAAAGTTCAGATACGTTACAGGGGTGGAAAAAAAAATTATACCACTGAGTGTCCCAATGTAGTTTTTTTAGTTTTCGAGTTACAAGCCGTTATTTGGACAATCTTTTTTTGGGTTGTGTTGCAATTTAAATGTTCTTCCACTCGATAGCCGAAGGTACAAAGAAGGTGTTGCCATTCAATAAAATGATTTGAGCTTTGCGTTCATCATAACAGGCCCTCATTTCAGTGACTAACCACTTGGGGGCAGTATAATACAGACAGACAGTACATCAATGGTGTTACAGGTGCTCAGTTAGCCAATGTAATATTATTGAGGATCTATTTCAGAGGACAAAGAATATATGCTTCTGAGTACTGTCTACGTGTACTTTTCTATTTAAATATTTGTTGCTTGAATAATTATACCAGTGCAACACAAATGCTACTCTTCAGGAGTGGCAAAAAAATAACATGACTCTATTTTAAAGAATCGGTCGCTACCTGCCAACCCGCCGCTTGCCATGAAGTGAGTACAGTTCACTGGCACAGTACAGCGCCCGCATCTCAACATTTTGATCTTGTGTCAAAAAATTAATAATTGAAGGCACCGCGGTACGCTTTTGGTGACCTTTTTGTTTGCTTTTGTGTCAAGAGATTTTTCTTAGCCGAGTTTTTGCCACCCGGTAGTAGAAGTGACGTTGTGGCGAAGAGGTTCACTGTTGTACTTTGTGGTGTGTATCCATTTGTTATATTTTGGGCTTACGATCAGGCAGACGGGACAAGTGCGAGGACGGGACGGGACAGACGATGGCGGTGTTGATGACGGGTGGGAGGCATGTGGACAAAGGGGGCATACATACCGGGGTGGCAGTGCGGGCTATGCTCATAAACCTAACAGCGATTAGTACAGGTTTCTGGAAGGAGGGGTTGGGGTGGGGGGGGGGAGGACAAATTGGGGTTAGGGAGACTTGACGACTCCAGCTGCAGCCCCCTACAATTTTTCAAATGCAGCTCGTCATACAGTTTATACAGTTGAACCGTCGGTCTCATGCAACATAAACCACTGCTCACCCCGCCCCTTCTACTGCCAGGTGACGTGAGAACACCTTTCATTACCATGACGACCAGGGGCGGCGCTAAGGGTGGATTGTATCTTATATTGTATTTGATCACGTGAGGGGAATGAGCTGCAAACACGCCATCCGCATCACGGAGCGCGCCGACCAGCGGCCGGTCCCGCGCGACGAGGCTTACCATGGACCTCCTGACGTGGGTCAGTCGGCTCTTGGCTTTGCTCTCGGCGAACTCCAGACTGTTGATGTCCTTCAGGCGCGCTTTATACTTGCTCATCTGCTCGGTGATGATCAGCTCCATGCACCTGCGGACCAGGAACCGCAATGTTATTTGACAAAAACAAAATCACTTTGCTTGAGATGGAGAATTAACTGTTCTCATAACCACTTTAATTGCATATAGACGCCACAAGATGGCAGTAAAAACACGGATGATGACAAAGCACCAAACATCTAGCACGTACACGATCCCAGGCCCATGTTACACAAGCAACTGTAAAAAATAGTTAAACTATTCAACACAAGGCAGATTAGTATTAGCTAGCATAGTAGCCTCATTAGCACGCTAGCAAAAATTGACGTAACATAACAGATGGGCAAATAAAAAATAGTCAAGTGTCAACTCAAGTGTATTTCTCGAGCACTTTAAAACAAGCACCGCTGCATACAAAGTGCTGGACGTGGAGCAAAAAAAAAAAAAAAAAGAATTCATACAACAACAAACAGTCAATTAAAAGCAAGAGACACAAAAAACAGTCAAAATCAAAATCAAGTGAAAAGCCAAAGACTAAAAATAAGTTGCGAGACGACTTAGAAAGAGAAAGAGAAAAATGCAGAGAAGACATGCGGCAATGTACAAAGAAACGTAAAATTTTGAAGAAGACTTGCGGACGTACGCCGTGGTCTTGCTGATGTCCTGGACGCTCTGCAGAGGGTCGATGGTGTCGGGGCAGCGCAGGACGCAGGGGGCGAAGACGATGGCCAGCGCGTTGGCCGACATCCTGTTGGTGTCCTCCTGCAGTGCAATCCTGAAACCCCAAAACACATCACGCATGCGGATTACTAAACATGTACTTCAGTACTGATTTCAATATTTCACGTCAAACGAGATTGATTTGGTATTGATGAAATTCAAGGACTATTTCTTTAGTATGGGGCAAAAATTCGACATGAAGGCGGCTGACTCAAATATTTAAAATGATGCATTTAAAATGTGCAATCATCATTTGATTGGGAAAATACAATCGTCAATAAATATCACAAACTTATTCAACAATTTTTTTTTTTTTCCCATCCATGACTAAATTTCACATTCGGTCAGTGCTCACCTGACCAGATGGAAAATGAGGCGTTCCAGCGTGCTGAGGTGCGTGCGACTCAGCTGGTCGATGACAGAGTACACTCCTCGGATCACCTCCCGCTTGTCGGATTGACCTGACCACAAAAAAATAAATTAAAAAAAATTAAAAATGCATGTTGTCGGACGATCGCTGAGCTTTTCATTTTGTAAACATCAAGTTTACAAAATCAAGTCAAAATCAAGTCGGGGTATCAAGTCAAGAGTATTTCTCGAGCACTTTCAAACAGCCATCGCTGTATGCAAAGTGCTGTACATGGAGCGATTTAACATACACAATAAACAGTAAGACGAATCGGTAATAAAGGTGGTAGAAAGCACCAAGCACCAAAATCAAGAACAAATCTCAAGTCATGCTGAGTCGAACGCCAAAGAATACAAGCGAGTTTTGAGGAGGGCTTTAAAGACGAACTTACCCATGGCTCGAAGAAACTCCTCGTAGAGCTCAAACGTCATGAGGGGGCTGGGCAGGTCGCGCAGCCACTGCTTGAGCACGCTGGCGATGACGTGGATGTTGTAATCGTCCAAGTTCACGCTGCTCACGTCTGGAACGGAACAACGGACAAGTGGGCTCGCTTCCTGTCATTTTGAGTGCAACGTGCTGCTTCCTTTGTCCTCGCGAGTGAAAAGAACAACTGCCTGGGAGTAGCGATGGGGGGAAAACGAAGCTTCAAATGTGCTTCGTGAAGCAATTGGCCTTTTCGCTTTCAATCTCACCGGTGTCCAGGCCCTGGCGCAGTTCCTTGATTTTATTTGTGGAGCCCGACTTCCTGTAAATGCCCTCGGTGTAGAGGCCGTGCATCTCGATGTAGTTGATGAGCTTCTCCACCAGGTGGGGTACGTTGCGCTCCTCGCTGGTCAGTCTCGAGAGCTCGACGGCAAACTGGCGAGGCGACAGCTCCGGATCGTACTTGGTGACGCATACAAAAGTCCCATTAGGAAGAAAAAAACAAAAACGACGACAAGGACGGTTTCAGGAAGCTTTAAGGAAGGATAGGCGCTTACCTTTTTACTGCACTTGGTGGCCATCTTGGAGCAGCACTTCCTGTGGCAGGCGTAGCGGCAGACTGCAACACAGAACGCAAGAGTTCCGGACAATGTGCGGCTGGAAAAAACTCTTCCGATTGGTTTGGAGGCGGAGCCAAAGTGCTCGAAAGCGCTAACCCGATTGAAGACGGCGGCAAGTTTTAATCCAATTTTTTGGCGCCAGGTAAGCGAGTTAGCGAGAACATGAAGAAGGGCGGGCGGGCTTTTATGCATTTTCTCATAAGTCACGTGAGACTTGAGCAATTTTTTTTGTGAAGGTTCAGCTCAGGATTTTTTGCTGTGCAGCAGTGAGAGCAATGTGGAAAAAAATTTACGAGAAGCGCAGAAACAAATGGAAATTTGCATTGTGACATAAGGATTGTAGCTAGAATTTAATTTTTTTTTGTCAAATTGCCATTATGAAAATCATGTTTTGCTTTTGGTAATATTTTTGTTTTGAAATAAGCACACTTTTGGAAATAATGGCAACAAAAAAAAAGACAGGGCTTGACCGACCCATCGCCTTTTTTAAAAAAAAATATTTTTACAACAACTACACTCAGCATACCCGTTTTATTTTGAAGGATTTGCTGTTGTTTGTTTCTGTCGGTCCGTCGAAATACGTCTTGACGTAATAAAGTAAAGAAATAAATAAATAAAAATAAAGAAATAAAGTAAAACAAGTAAAACAACTTGTATTGCCATGAAAAAATATCAATCTTAAATTTCATCACATTATAGTTGACGAAAATAAAGTTTCATTGTTCAACCCCGGAAGAAGACAACCCATAGTCAAAGAATATTTAAAAATTTGAGGAGAAAAATGATTTCAGTCTCCGATATTTCCGATGGCAATTCCGTGTCGGAAGGTCAAATAAATCAGAGCTTGCACCTCGAGGGTGCCGCCGCCGTCTTCGTCACGCGTCCTCTAAATTTGAGCCCCTTTCAAAAAAGCGTCTTAATTCTTTGAGCGGGCTGAGGCTCACGTTTGCAGACGCAGGCTCGCTCCATCATCCAGATGAGCGAGGAGCAGTACTCGCAGTAGGTGGGGATGCTGTACTGCGTGGATTTGAAGATGTGGCCGTTGTGCTCCTCAACCTGCAGCCCGGAAAGAGGGTATGTGGGGGGGGGGGGCATGCAGCAAAAGGCCACGTCAAGCGCACGTACATCCGGAAAACAAAAATCCGTCTTTCTATTCGGAACTCACAATGTCGGTTTCCTTTTTGCGCGACTTCTTGCGCTCTCGTTTGGCAGCCTGCAAAGAAAAGACGCGCCACTTTTTCTCACTTCTTACAAATATGGAACACCGACAATGCGGTGTGAGGCAATTAGAATTTTTTTTGGGGGTGGGGGGTCAGGGCTCGTTCCCTTTGGTCCGCAAATGACATGGACGTCGTTGAGGTTTGTTCTTACCCTGCCGATGGTCCCCTGCATGGGCTTGTACTCGGTCATAAACTCGTCCAGGAAGACCTTGAAGGTGTTGACCCACACCTTGACCGGCGACTCGTTCCAGTCGCGCTGCTCCAGCCGCATGCTCTTCTCCAGGATGTGCTCGAAAAGGGCGTACAGGTCCTTGTAACGGATACTCTTCCCGTCGTCCATCTGCCCGGTGACATGGGAGGACTTCCTCAGGGGATGTCACGTTTTTACAGTATGAAATAGTGTTTTAGTGTACTTGACCCCACAAAAAATTTTGTGTGGTAGAGTTCAGTTGTATTTCACTTTGACGTACAAATACATTTAGATTTAAACCAGGCATGTCCAAACGTCTTCGTTCAAACTTTTTGAAACGCGTAAAAGTCAATCAAGAAAGCAATTCCGCATCCTTTGCACGGTCTCTCGTTCGTCAAAAAGATTTTGGGGGGGTGGCACAAAAGCCCTCCATCTCACAGAGTCGATTCATCTCTGCATTTAACAGCTGCCGAATTACATCGCCACATTCAGAACCCCGAAAAAAGAAGTCGTGGGCCGCTGAAGATGGATGGAGGGCCGCGATTGGCCCCCGCGCCGCAGTTTGGACACCATCCATTTAAACGATTGGTTTTGAAGCATTTATTTCGTCGCAAATTAAATGGAACTCACGCGTGGAGCATTTGAATTGAATCATTCCGATTTTTTTTTACTTTCCTAATTTTCAGAGCAGTGTTCATTTTGCATCAAGTCACGGGGCCTTACGATAATATTTTTTTTTTGGGGGGGGGGGACGGAAAAAAAACGTGTGCTTATTACACAACTCCACTTGAATGCTCGTCAGGAGGCAGGTACTTGCAGGGTATTTTTATTATTTTTTTTTGGATGGGGGGGGGGCACGTTTGCGAACCACCGGCTGAACAAAATGAGCAGAATCCTTCAGGGACTCACAGCCAGGGCGGAAGAGTACGAGTTGAAGATGTTGATGCGGAACTCCTTCAGGGCTTTCTTGAAGACCACGTCCACCATGGTGTCCTTCTTGCCGTTTTCGCTCTCCAGGTCGGCAATCTGAAAGGGTCGAAAACCGTCAAACACTTTGGCAGCCAGGTCACGGTCTGCGTTGTGGACAGCGCAACTCCACCGCGGCATTTCTAACATTAATGATCTTCTGACATCACGAGATGAGGTCATGAGAATATGAGAACGGCGGTACAAGCGCAAACCTTCTTCAGGAGGAAGTCGTTCATGGTGCGGTAGTCGTGAGCCGAGCTGAGGATGTGCAATGCGTCGTTCTGCCACTGGGCGGGTTCCAGAGCCACGCTGCTGATCTTGAGGCTGCGCCGCCGCTTCATCTTGGGAGACGGCTCCTTGTTCTCCTTGCTGTCCCGCCTCCCGCGCGGCGATGAGGCCTCCTCCGCATCTGGACCGCGAGGAGGTGACGCACGCTCTGATGGACGCAAAAATGCTTTCAGTTGGCTTTCCGTTTCGTTTTGATCATTTTCATTTTGGGATTTTTGTGACGCACGCTCTGATGGACTCGTCTCGGCGGCGCTTTCACTCCTGCCGGCCGGCTTCTCCCTGGACACTTTTTTCCCGCCCTGTTTGCTTTTGCTCCAGAATCGCATCTTTCCTCTCATTCTGATTTTAAAAAAAACAACAAAAGAATCATAATAACAGTCCATTTCAGCAGTGACCCAGGCGTCGGCTTACCTTCCATCCTGACTGGAGGTTTTCCTCAGCACCTCCACTTTGCCCAGATCCCCCGATGACAAGGTCTTATGGATCTTCTTGGGATCTTTGTGGGAATCCTGCGGCGGATGACATAGGATGAGGGGCGAGAACGCAGAACGACGCGGGGCGGGGGTCCTCGGCGGACGCTTCAGAAGCCGTAATGTTTGTCCCTACCACGACGTACGCTCGCCGTACACGCCTCACAAAAAGGAAGGAAACTCTCAGGCGAATTTTCAAGATGGAGCTAAAATGCACTATAACCTTGGCAGATGAACTTTAGATCACCTTCTTTAACACTTTAGAATTCAACTCTTCTGGAACCTATGCGACCCCGCAGCGGATCGGGGTCGAGTGGGGTCAAAGGGGGCGTGGCCAAAGCTTCTCGCAGTTGTCGTTCCGCGCGGTTGCAGCATCGTAGTCGAGTGGCTAAAGTCTAACCGGCGCCGCTATTCTCCGCTCGATAAAAACAAAGTGTCATCGGCGGGTTTGCGCGAGAGAGACTGGAAGAGTCACAGAAAGGCGGGGAAGTCACGCATCGGGGCGATCGGTTTGGCTGTCGGTCGTCTTGTTCCCCCCGCCAGCGGTTAGAGTGCATTTTCGGTTCATTCTGAAATTTCGCCCAAGCGCTCCCCTTACTTTTTGGGGCCGGTGATGGAGATTTTTTTTTTCATGCTCTATCGACTGTTGATTAGTAACAAAGGAAGAGATGGAGCGCAGGAAGCGATGCTCCGGCTCAAGCGTCATTAGTTGAAACTTTGGAACCGTTCAAGCATGCATCAGCATATTTTCTCTTTTCGGGGGGGGGGGGGGTTGATCAGCGGAGGCCGTGCAGCAGCTCACAAACGTCCTCGCCGTCGAAACGTTGGAATCCTTTCACACGCACACTTTGGTGGTTACAGAGAGAGCGGGAGAAGTGAGAAGGCTCCGCCCCCGAGAAGTCGACGGAGGGGCAGCGGAGGTGGGGGGGGTCCCCCCGTAGGCCACGTGATTTACCATCTCGGAGTCACTGTGACAGTCGGCCTCGGGGCGGGCGCGCGGGGGGCACAGGGAGGGGGGCAGCGTGCGAGAGTGGGCGGGGACGTAGTATTCGTCGTCGTCGTTGTCCGACCGCGTGGCTCCCTCCGAGTTACAGCGCGTGAGGAAGTCGGAGCGCGTCCGGGACATGCGCGGTTTCTTTTTGGGGCCCGGGCGGCCCACCTGCTGCCGGGCAACCACAGGAACATCAAAAGCGCAACTCCTGCATTTTCAAAATACTGGAATCCTTTTTTTTGGGGGGGGGGGGGGGCTTCACTTGCAGGGGGACAGATGATGCAGTTTTTAACCCTTGTGTGCTCCAAATTAAAAAGGCCTTAAGTTACGCATTTTACAATTTTTGCAATGATGTATTTTGTGTTATACAAACATTCTTTTTTTTTTTTTTTAACACTCAAAATGTTCAGAGGCATCTGTGCTATCCTTACATAGTTTTTATTAGTTCTTTGGGATTTTTTATTCTTTATTTTTTGCAAAAGGGGAAAAAAAATTGTGTCTGGAGGTCCCAACCAAGCCCTACTAACAATCCCGACCGGACGTGTTCATGTAAAATGCATTGGCATTGCCTCCTGCAAAAAGGCAAACTCATTTGACGTAAAAATCGCGTGAAATGCATGTTTACACATTAGGTTTACGATGCATTCAAAAATATGAATTATAATGGGTCTCTATGGTGCAAAATATGTAAATTGTGACGATTAAGGTATCAAAACGTTTTTTTATTATTGCTGCAATGCCTGAGAATTATCAGTCAGTGACGTCATGAAATGTAGGCCATTTTAGAACCCCTCCATAAGTTTCAGCTCTCTCGTGTTTTTCTGAATGCCTTTGCCTTTGATTCAAAGACATCATTTGACATTTATCGCAAGCGGTGCACTACGAGGGTTAAAATACTACCCCGGCCGGTGTCTTTATAAAATGTCTGTCAGTCAAAATAATTTCTCTGCAACAGGAATGAAGCGATCGGGTCAGTCTTAAAAGTCAGCCTTTGTTGGCACAAGTATAGAGTCGAGCCGGCTGCAGCGTGTTTTGTGTGTATTGAAGTGTAACGCTACCTCTCTGGTTCTGGAATCGTCTCTGAACATGGACAAAGACCTTCCCTGGCTCACCAAATCCTTGTCGGACCTGCGGAGGAATATTGTCAGTCAAATACGTACGACATGATGAAGATCTTTAGTTTCACATTTGGAAACAAAATGTGCCAGGTAGTGCCAGGGGATGGCCGCTTCGTCAACCCGACAGAACACCTTGGTGACAAATTACGAGGGCTAAGGTAAAGCCTCCGATTTCACAACGGCACTGAAAAACCGTAAATCGATGCCTTCGTAACATCTCGGCCGGCTTATTGCAATGGCCGGCTAATTTTGGGGTCGAGCAGTCCTCCATCGAGCATCTCCAGTTGCTCCAAAATAATGCTGCTCGCCTCCTAACTGGAGCTCGTAGGAGTGATCATCATCCGTGGTCTCCCTAACCTGGCTTCCTGCTTCATTTCAAGGACGTATGCGCGGTCAAAGCGGGTGAGCAAATACTTTTGCCAAACGGTAGCTAGCTATCGGAAGACGACAGGAGCTAATCTGCTCCTGACGTGTTTTTTGGGACTTACTTGGAGAATGGAAGCTTGCGTCTGGGTGGCGAGAAGACGGCGTTGGAGGGCTTCTCCGTCATGTTGACAATCACGGTCTGGGCTGAGCTCTTCTTCTGGGCTTTGGGCGGCGGCTTCGTGTCAAGGAGCGGACTCGACACCCCCTTCCCGGGCGGGGCCGTTTTCTTCTTCTGCTGACCCGGGGGAACGGGAGAAACGCCGGCTTTGGGTTCCGGGGTGATCTTGAGGTCCGCGTGGGAGGAGCAAAGACCAGGCGCTTTTGGACTTGCTTCGTGAGCGGTTGAAGGCGGCAGCGGGGAGGAACTCCCTTCGTCAAAGGTGGACGGTGTAGTCCTTTCATCGAGTGATTCAATCGGAGATCCGACCTCCGAACCCGATACGGGTGTCCGTTGCGAACCGGGAGGCGTTCTTTCTGGACTGTGCGGTACCGGCGGGCCCTCTTCCAGAGGACTCTCCTTTTGCATACTGATCAAGACCACAACAGGTTTTCGAGAGGCCGACTCCCTTCGGTCCTTGTAAGATTTGCCGGGACTTTCACAGTTTGGAACCCGAATCGGACTTTGGTCAGAAGCGATGTAAAATGTTGCCCGGGGACCCTCAGTCCTGAGAGGGGACTCCGTCTTGGGCCTTTCGTTGTGGTTTGAATCTCTCGCCGGAATCTCTTGAGCTCGCCGGTCTGAAATGAAACATTCCCGAGGCGCGGACGATCCGGATGGAAAACCTCCGGAACCTTCGGTCTCCATGTCCTCGACAGCGAACATGTCAAAGCTGTCAAGAGAGCCGAGAGGTGAAGGTCCGCCGCGATGGTCCTCCGGGGGAAAGGTGCCGCCGTCCGGTGCCGCCGCCCCCCCTTGAGGCGGCGTGTCCAAATGACCCGTTCGAACCTTGAGAAGCTCCAAGCTGAACTGCGCCTGTTCCAGTTCTCGCATTCGCCTGCTCTCTCTCTTGGATCGAGTCTTGTGGCTCGCCTCGTCCGCACTCCGACTTTGTTCCCAGTCTTTCTCGGCGAGCGCAGAGTCGTCCGCTGATTCTCCGGAGAGGCCGCGCACAGGGTCCCGTTGCGACGGTGCCAAGTCGTCATCGGGTCCTTGGATGACGGGCGCTGGCGGTTCGCGCCGCTGCTTCAGTTCTTGGAACCTAAAGATTGATTACCAAAGCAGTACAAAAACGTCAGTATCGGAGACCACGCGCAAAACCCAGCACCCTCCACGTATGGCGATTTGGGATTTTACTAAATAGGGCCCCCCTTCAGATCCAATCCTGCCCTCGTTCTTATTTTGTGTACCTGCGGCGGGCCAGGTAACCGCGCCCCAGCGCTTGCAGCAGCATCACAGTCCCGTAGGTCTCACAGTATCGTCTCCTCTCAAGGAATCCCCTCCAGGCCGCCTGGACCGCGATGGCCGCCGCGGTCCTTCGACGCCGGTAGCTCCTCCAGCTCCTCTGGATGGCCACGGCCGAGCGGCGCCAGCGCAGGAAGGTTCGGCGCTGCCTGCAGCGCCTCCACGCTGACTGGAGGCACACGACCGCTTGCTCCTCCAGCCTCAGATACGCGGCGGATTCTCTGAGAAGGCAGCGTCGCCACCATCGCTGCAGAAAAAAGAGGCAGAAAATGAAGGCAAAAGGCGTACCGTGACAGGAAAAACCCGCAGTCGGCTACAAACGCCCACCTGGATGATGCGCGCGGCCAGCCTCATCCCGACAAAGGTCTTCCTTTCCAGGACCGCCCGGAAGCGGCGCTGCAGCATGACGATGCGCCGTAGAACTTCCTGGTGGAGGAGTGTCTGAAGACGCTGGCGCTCCGCCTCCCGCAGGAACACCTAAAGGGCGGCGGGATGTTTGCGCTCACTCGCAAACGTGACGAGAGGACACTAGGGGGCAGTAGTTTGCAGGCGCCGTTACCGTGGTGTTGCCCACTTGGTAGCCGGCAGGCATCAGATGGATCTGCCTGAAGAACTCCCTGATGCCCGACTTGGTTGCGCTCGTGCCTCGAGGCAGCAGCACGTGAAAGTGACCGACAAAATCCTGCAAAGAAGATCGCCGTCAAATTATTATTTTTTCTTTCTTCAAACCATGTTCGTGATGATTTGAGTGCAGAGACGATGACGATGACGTCCTCTAAAATGAAAGCTTGATTCCCCCGCCAACATCCCAAGCTTATTCTCTTCCTCGGCAAGCAGCGAGGGGAAGGGCGAGCAGTTACACACAGCGGAAGAGGAGCAGTTAGCCCCAACAAGTGTACCCCGCGGGTCTTTTCTAAAAAAAAGTTTGCCAATTACACTTTGACTTGCCGAGACAAAGTAAAACGGAAGAAGATTGTCAACCTATTTTTTTTTCGGGGGGTGGGGGGGCGTTTAATCATTTAAACCTGACATGGTACACATTTCTTAATGTGCTAAATATAGGCTTTGTTTTGTTTAACCCCGGAGAACCCAATACCTTTTTTCTTCTCTGGAAAATGATGACTTATACATGAAATGACTATATATACATATATAATAATATAATGATAATAATAATGTAATAATAATGTAATAATAATATATGTTCACTGAACACCAAAATATATGTTTTTTTCAAATATTCAATGCTTTATCTGACCCTTCGGCATTTAAGGGCAGCATTTGAGTGGCAGAATTTATAAGGGGCCAAATTTGACCCGCCGTGGGTTCTCCAGGGCTTAAAATGAAAATGGATTGTGTACAATGGAGAATTTTTTTTTATTGCACTAACATTTTCATATCGTGATGCCACGATATGAAAATCATACCGCCGGTTAGCAAACCAAGGTCGCGCCTGGATGAGCATTACCTGGAAGGTGTACTTGATGCTGTAGCCCGATTGTCGTATCCGGACGGTTTCCAGCATTCCCGTGTATCGCAGCTGTCGGAGCACCAAGCTGTCATTAAAACGTAAGGGTAGCTGACGAAGAGAAAAAATAAAAATAAAATAAAAATAATGTTTTGGTTTCAATTGAATAAAAAAGTCAAGTCAATGACTTCAGTGCAATTCTAGATTTTTTTTTTTTTTTTTACCTTCTCAGCATTGGAGCGGATGCACTTGACAAAGTATGGCTCTGATTGGTTGAGAGTCTCCATCAGTTTACTGAGGGAAGCCTGCAACACGCAACAAGTTCTTGTCTTGTCCAATCAATCCAATACAGTAAAACATATGACTTTTTAAAAAAAATATTTTGGAAAAGGTGAGTATTCCAAAATATTTGTAGTATTCTTCAGTTCAGTTTTTTTTTTAAAAGAAAAACTGGAAAAGACAAACAACTCTGACAATTGCATTCGTCAGGCATGTGTATGGATTGTTTGAATTTTCATGGGAGAAACTCCTTAAATTATTGAGAATTTTCTGTGAAAAAAAAAAAAAAGACCTTTCCCCGGTTGCTATTCGGCCTACTTTTAAAAGCCTGGTTGATTTCAGGTGTAATTTCCCCAAAATGTCCAGCTGGGGGCAGCAAAGATCAAGCACTGACCTGGAACTGTGCACTGATGCTGGGCGGTTTCTTCTTCTTGTGCAAGTGAAGCAGTGACTTGGTGATGCGGTCGTGGAGCGTCACGCTGCTCAGGTGGCGCAGAGACTTGACGTCTAACAAGTGCTATGGTATTAAAAACACACACACACACACACACACACACCTTAGTGCAACTTAAGTATAGAAGAAGTCAAGATTAATCATTAAAAGATGTGTCCCACCTTGGGGAGGCTGGGCTTGATTTTGCAGTTTTTGTTTCTTCTAAAGAATGAGAGAAATGATCATTTTAGTAGCAGAAATTCATAGGACGCGACTGTATTTTAATGCTGGTCGAGATGGCGGTACTCGGAGAGAGAAATATTTTGGGATCATTTAGGCAATCATAAAGAGGACTCGACAGGGTTGACTCGACAAGACGCAGGCTCGGGTTCTCACAGTAAGATTCCCTGAGCTCGTTCCAGAAGCTTGCTGTTGGACGAGTTGACGAAGATGCCGTCCTCCCCCAGGGCCGTCGGGCTCCCCGCCGACGACAGGCGCCCCGAGCTCGGCCGGCGACCGTTGCAGCCGACGCCGAAACCATCCCTGCAGTGGCGGAGGAGGAACGAAAAGCGTTGAAATAACAAGACGGGCTTCCATTTTTTTGGGGGGGGGCAGATGTGTTGGCGGAAGCAAAAAAATGTCGGCTGCGAAGAACGTCGCGAGTTGGAAGAAGAGCGACGGATGACTTTGAGGACTCACCAGCTGGCTTTCTCGTTCGGGGCGTTGGCGCCTTGAAGGTGTGACAGCGGAGAGCGAGGATTCTTCCTGCTGATGCCTGCGCGGGACGCAAAGCGGGGACAAGAACACCACAGATGAACAAATGATAAAATCTTTGAGAAAACAAAAAAAATGAACAATTTATGAATTTATGTCACTTCATCATTAATAAAACGACTGGAAGCCCCCCCCCCTGCCCCCGACAACCATGATGTACTTTCTATACATACCATACCAAAATTTATTTCCCCCCATGGAACCGAATTTTTGGAGCGGAATGCCTGACTACATTGGAGCATTTTTTTTAAAATTGAAAATGATTTAATAAATTTCATATAAAGACTAACACTAATCAATTCTAATTCATATTATTGAAAAAAATAGTCTCAATAATTTATTTTTAAAAAACACGATTGTATAGTTCGCCAATTTAAAATGACTTACAAAAATAAAGTAAAAAAAACCTTAAATAAAACCTGAGTCAAAATATTAAATACCCTATTGAAAAAATAGATAAAAATTTCAAATATGTGATTTGAATTTAGAGGTATTTCGAAATCAATCTGGTGACAAATTTTCATACGGGGGGGGGGGGGGGGACACATTTGACATGTTTTACTTCAAACAAACACAAACATCAAATACAGACGCCTTATGCCGTGCTGCTATCATGAAAGCTTCTCACTGGACGCTTCTTCTCTTAAATCGTATCGCCGCGGACAATTTGCGGCAGGAATCGACGTTCCACGATTGTAACACGGTACATTTTGTTCCTTTAATGTTACCAAGTTGGAGGCGCACGCTGGCTGAAAAAAAAATCAAAAAATCCTCCGTACGATTGAACAGACGCCATCTTGGCCCTACTTACTGTATTTCTCATCTTTGCACCTTTGAAGGATCTCAAGGCTCCTCTGGTGAACCGGGTGATGAAGGAAACTGAAGCTGTCGACAGTTTTGACAGTGGCACAAGGCAGGGGGGAATCATGACCTAGCAAGAAGAAGAAGAAATTTGTCAAACATGAAAGCAATTTGTGTCTCAAATCATCTCTGCGTTGTCGGTGACCTAATTTTGTACAGGCTCGTAACAAATCTCCCCCTATCGTTAGCATCTCGGATTATAGTGGAATTCGAGAGACGCGCCGAAAACAAGTATGCTAAGTTTGTCATCGGATTGAATCTCATCTCATCACATCGCGACGGGAGCCAACTGCATCGTCACTCGATCGCATCCTGCCATTTCCCCAACACGTGAGAATTGGAAAAGTCAGCCAATCCTCCATGAAGCATCTCCAGTTGGTCCACAATGCTGCCGCTCGCCTACCGACTGGTAGTCACAAGAGGGCGTACATAACCCCTGCGGTCTGATTTCCACGAAAGACGACAGAAATCTGAAAATATTTATAGTAGTAATATTAATAGTAGGGGCGGCCCGGTAGTCCAGTGGTTAGCACGTCGGCTTCACAGTGCAGCGGTACCGGGTTCGATTCCAACTCCGGCCTCCCTGTGTGGAGTTTGCATGTTCTCCCCGGGCCTGCGTGGCTTTTCTCCGGGTGCTCCGGTTTCCTCCCACATTCCAAAAACATGCGTGGCAGGCTGATTGAACACTCGAAATTGTCCCTAGGTGTGAGTGTGAGCGTGGATGGTTGTTCGTTTCTGTGTGCCCTGCGATTGGCTGGCAACCGGTTCAGGGTGTCCCCCGCCTACTGCCCGAAGACAGCTGGGATAGGCTCCAGCACCCCCCGCGACCCTAGTGAGGATCAAGCGGCTCGGAAGATGAATGAATGAATGAATATTAATAGTAGTAGCAATGTCGTGGTGAGCGCAGCCGTCTGACCTGTCTTCTTGTGAGTGCGTCGGCGTCCGGCCTCCCTGAAAGCCACCAGGGCCCTGAAGTAGGCGCGCAACACGGCCCAGCGGAACGTGGCCACGGGGTCGATGCCCATCAGACCGCAGATGAAGGCATTCTTGCTGCTCTTCAGCAAGGCCACCACGTCGGGACGCATGTGGTCCGTGTTCTTCTCTCGGAAGTCCTGTCCACACACCAAGAAACCGTTAAGTATCATTTTTCATTGCACCGATGGTTCCGACAGTTGTGAGTTTGCGACGTGATTGCGACGTTATGACGGCCCACCACTGGAGGTGGATTATGAAAAAGACTGGCCCGAGACCGCATTCGGACACCCGCGCTTGAATTGACCTTCCCCCCTCCACGTCACCGGCGAGCCCCGAAGTATCTCGTAGCAGCACACGGCGGACGCCTCGCCGCTGCTGACGAGAACCAACTGCTTGGGATTCGTATGATCCCAAAACACTTTGAGCGCTTCCAGCACATGTGCTTCTTATCAGAGCGCAGCTGGAAGGCGAGCGGGAGAATTAGATTTAGCAAGGGGGAGGGAGGGGAGGAAGGAAAAAAAAAAAAAAAAAGTAGGTCGACAGCACGACGAGAAGATCATAAAAGGCTTGGACGAAAGGAGAGAAAAGATGGTTCATCTGTGACGTCGGCCAATTAGACGTGAGCGGTGCCGGATCAACACAAGCCGCAGTGACAAAAGCTCCTTTCCATGCCGCCTCTAAAAGTTGGATTTTATTTTTATTTTTTTTTGGGTGCGTGTTACCCGCCTCGTTTCTGTTTTATGTATTGGACGAGAAAAGAAGATAATGACTCCAAAATCCTACGACAATGTTTTTTTTTTAAAGTTTCGATCCTACATACAGCGTCAACGTCCCTGCTACTAGCAAAAATGAGTGCTCAAAAGATGACACGCTAGTTACGAGCTGACAAACTGCTAATGTAGTTATTTATTTTTTGGTGGTGGGTGGCTTTGCACTTCCTCGTTCGCTTGTCAAATTAGCTTCATATTAGCAAGATTCCGCCGAGTCACGGCCGGGGCGTTGAAGCCGCACATTTTCCTTTTCTGCGGCCTTCTTTCATTGATTGGCGCATTCTGTTGACTTTAACTTGCAAACCAACGCGAGAAGGAAAAGCGGCGCACATTTTCCGCCACCTGTGACCAGAGTAAATCTACTCGGAGCTATCGTGCAATCACCCGGCCCGATTTATATCGCCGTTCGGAAGGTAATCGACGGTGGGCCCGGATGGGCCGCGGACCTGTGATTGGAGACCACTGTCGTACGGTATAAAAAGAAAAAAAATGGCCGATTTCAAGAAGCTAAAGGAGCTCGCTCACCTTCACTCCGTACTTGACTTTCCCGGCGTAGTGTCTGATGATGAAAGCGGGCTCCATGACGGCGGGGAACTCAATGTAGCTGTTTCCCTCATGCTGACGCTTGAACTTGTCCAGCAAGGTCTGATTGGAAGCTTGAGGGAAGCTGCAGTGCCCCCCCAGCCCCCACCAAAAAAAAAAAAAAAAAAAAAAAAAAAAAAAAATCACATCAAAAACAGCAGACAAATGAGGACAAATTAGCTTCCCAATTCCCCAGCGGCGTCCAGCAGGTGGCGTACTTGCACTCCTCGTCCAACAGGTGGAAGAGCGCGGTGGGTTTTTTGCTGATGAGGTTGATGCAGCTGCTGTTGTCGATGTAGTCGATGGTGTGCCAGCTAATGCCCTCGGCTCGATACTCCTCCTGCAACAACAACGTCGCGACATGACAGCAAGTTTGAACGGCCCGGACGGCGGAAGCCTGTGATCTCGTCTTCTCTCCGAGACGGCAGATATTTCGAAAGTCTTTTTTTAGCCTGCGGACGACGACCCGCCCGCTGCTGCGATGCCACAACAGATCACGACTCGGTTTAGCTGACAGTTCATAACGCAGCTGGCATAATTTTATTTTTTTTTTTTAAACGATGCATCAAGAGCGTACCTGTTCCAGTTTGAAGATGTGCTGGTTGAAGTAGTGCTGCAGCCGCTCATTAGCGAAGTTGATGCAGAATTGCTCAAAGCTGTTGTTTTCATAGTCCTCAAATCCAAAGATGTCCAACACGCCAATGGAAAAGATCTGCAGGAAGGCCGCACCGCATGAGTCGCAGCGGTTCGTACATTTTAATACTCAACATGCCCACACAATGAATTTCTAGACGACTTTTCTTGTTTTGCGTCGTTTCAGAATCTGCATCCGGTTTCGTCATAATATAAATCAGTTAAAGCAGTCAAATATTTGCTCATATTTTTGGAATGAAGGGTTAAGGTTTAGCAAAGCAGGTGGAAAATGTTTTCTGAAACATTTCTATGAGTTACAATGCACGGTAAAATCCGGATTGCGCAATGTTTCATTGACTTAACTTAAAAACCAAAAAATAAGTGAAAGCAACTCAAAAGCCAGTTGTATATAATATTTTTTAATGAAACAAATAGGAAAGTTGGAGGGGAATTTTATGTATTTATTTTTTTTAATGGAGGTTCACATTTTTCATGGTTTTGAACGGATGACTTGGCAAACCGGCGCTGCTGTGATGTCACACTATTTAAGTGGCATCCTCCTACACACCCGAGTTGGCAAAGGTTTCTAATTTGAGGATTTTTTTTAGCCATTTTAGATCAGATTCTTAATTGCCTTTTAGAGGCTGGAGGGGGGGGGGCCCTTTTGTGAGCGAACGGACTACGTCAAAATACGGTAGGCTCCGTTTTAAGAAGGAAACCTTATATTTCTCCTTCGCAGCTACAGGGAGGAACAAGAAGCTTTGATACCAAGCGCAACGGCATCGACCCACGTTGACGTGATCGACATGACGTCAGTGCCGAGGGGGAAAACAACACACACATGAGCACGCAGGCACAGGACTGGAGGAGGGAGAGGGGGGGGGTGTAGTAACGTGAGCTGATAGGGAATTCAACGGCCATCTGCCCAAATGTTTCAGACACACGCACAGATGCACACGCATACACGCGGTGGGGTGGGGGTGGGGCGTCCCAGACTCTCAGATCTCCCGCGGCGGATCGACAGGTTTCACCTTTGAATTGTCCTCCAGGTCCTTGTTGTTGAGCAGAGCGTGATTGGTCCGGAACACGATCCAGTCAAAGAGAGCGCTGTACAACGACTTGGCCATGGAGTCCCTCACCGTGCCCGCCTACACGCAAAGTCAACATGGCGTCACGTACAGTACAACCACAACCATTTTTTAAGTACACCCCCCCCCCTAAAAAAAGTTCCCCCAGGTCAGATGGCCTCTTTTTTTGAAGAATTATTCCAAATGAGGAGACGTTATGAGTATGACATTCCGTTCCTCGATGTAATATTCAACAGCCTTCAAGACAACGCCAAAAAAAAAAAAAAACAAACACCAGATTGCAACATAACATACTTATTGAATTATGCTCGTTTTCCATTTCAGTGTGTTTGGTGAAAACACACATGGTGATGTGACAATAATCATTTTCACAAAAAAATCATCATCATCGTAATTATAAAGATTGAGACAAGCCCAGCCGGCCACGTTGCAGACTGCGCAGGAAAGTGAGAGAATGTCTGGATGAAAGTGAAATAAAAGCTAAAAATAACAAGCAATGATTTCATCTGAACCAATTTGAGCGCGGGCAATCTCAACATAGACACACGCACCCCCCCCCCCCCCCCCCCGCTTTTTGTTGTGGTGATCTCTTGGTTTATTGGTTAATTTTGCCTTCCCAACAACAGCTCGCTATTGTTTCTCAAACGCAAAATCACACAGAATGAAAAGCAAACAAAAGCAAATATTTGTCACGGTGCTTTGCGGGGGGGGGGGGGGGGGGGGGGGGGGGCGCCGGACTGCGTGTGACTCACTGCCCGACCGAGAGGAAAAGAAAATGCATTAGACAGAGGGAAAATAAAAAAAATAATAACCAAGCGGCAATATTTGCATTATTGATTCTTTGTGGTATTTTTAGCCGCTCAGGCTACGATGCTACAGACGAGTTATGCAAGAAGGCTGTGAATAATTCAAGCACAAACATCATCGGGGCGGTTTCAAGGGAATTCGGTTGCGATGCAAACGCTGAAGGTTATTCTTGATTTCCTTGCTAAATTCTTTTCGTTGAGGGAATGCATCTCCACGAGATAACCCCGGCACAACAAGCACATCTACATATCCCCAAATTTCAGCCATTACAAACTTAAACGTGTATTTTCAATTCTAATACATAGCGACGTCGATGTAAGTTTGATGAATTGTCAGGCTTTCATAGAAAGCAACCGGTCTGCCTTTTCAGTCAGCTGAAGCAAGGGTCGGCAACACGCGGCTCTCGAGCCACACGCGGCTCTTTAGCGCCCTCCAGTGGCTCCCTAGAGCTTTTTGAAGAAGGAGCCGTTGTAAAAATAAATACATTAGTTAATTAATCCAGGGTACTTGCTAAGAATAGGAATCCGGGCGGCCAAGAGAAGCATTTTTTAAACGGTACACGTGAGCTACGATAGCTAGCATGCTACGAAAGTGCGTCCAGTGCCTCGTTCATCTTAGCGGCCGTTCTGGCTGTCGCTCACGAAGGCATGCGTGTGCAAGTGCGTACGTATGCGCGTGCGTGTACTGTAGTGCGTGTACGGTAACGGGTCGATCGCGGGAGGTTGGTTGTTCAAAAAGTAGATCTTCCGCCCAAAAAAGTTTGGGCGCCCTCTCCTGTTCAGGATGAACTACAGGGGGAGAAAAATATTTAATCATGAATGCTCGTTGTCATGAATGCTCATTTGTAGCCACTTAGTTGTGTTGCTAGCAGGCTAATATAGCTCATATAGATACATACAGCATGTGTTGCCTTCATTATAAGGCTTTAAAAAAAATTTTTGTGGCTCCAGACATAATTGTTTTTGGTTTATTTTGGTCCAAAATGGCTCTTTCAACATTTTGGGTTGCCGACGCCTGAGCTGAGGGAAAGTTACAGTGATAGCGCTTTGTCAGGACTGCGTATTCCAGTGGAGGCTTCACATTCCTCAGACAAGACCACATGACTGTAAGAATGGAGGGAGGGGGTGGGGGCGGGGGGGGGGGGCAGACGGGTTCAGCTTGTGAGCGACTATTGTTGGTGCACAGATCAGATGTGCATGTGGGTGGTGGTCAGCTAAGCAGACTGTGTATCTGTGTTTGTGTGGAGTACTTCCTTCCTCAGAGGGGGGGGGAAAAAAAAAATAGCCCCGCGGCTGCTCACGCCAAATTAAATTCCGCACAGTAACCGCCTACTTTTAGATGAACTCTCGCGACCGAAAAGTGGGCCGAACATCACATCCGAGTGGGCGGGGCGAGTCCACAAAGACGCCCGCTTGGCACGACAGGAAACGGGAAGTCGCGGGGAGGGGGGGGGGGGGGTAGTAGAACATTTTGCGCGTGCGGGTCAGGCCACAATGAAAAACTCCCCCCCCCCCCCGACAAGCGTGAGGAAGCTCACGAGTACAATCAACGCTCGACGCGCTTTGTCACAAAACAACAGGTTGTCATCGGGTGCGAGGCGGCGTTGTGCTTAAGTCGCGACACACCAACGCCATCGAGTCTCTTCAAATTGCGATTAAGATCAGTCAAGAGAGACGGGATGACTTTCTGTCACGTACAGAATGGCACTCATGGAGGGTCAAAGTGCAAGAGGAGAAAATAGGTCGCACTTAACCAAATGTTTGCCAGCTAGCAGGCTAATTAAGATAGCCGGATCATACCAATTTGGACTCTCTGGGGCAGGGGGGGGAATAAATTTCATCGTGTCTCAAAGGTCATGAAGACAAATCGAATTCCAGTACCGAAATTGTAGCGTGCCATTTGTTTGTCCGTTAGCTAGCAGGATAGTACCAAGACATGAAACATTGATATGCCGGCGTGACGTAGCAGCCTGGGTAACTGACGTGACGGCCATGTTGGGAGCGACAATGTTGGCAGCAAAGGCAACGCGTCAACGTCAAAATTCAGTCATAATTTGCTCATTTCTCAAACAATTTCCATGAGGTTTATACGGAGCCCGTACGTGCACACACATGGAATACGCGTCACACGCCTTTGCCCCTACTAGCTTAGCATTGCCCTATGTAGGCTAATTCCTGGTTCGGAGTGGATGACGTTTGACAATGGGATCGTACCAATTGTGCCCGTAGGGCAGGGGGACAAGGATTTTATTCTGACACATTAAGAGAAAAGAGCCTAAGATGATTATTAAAAAAAATTTCGTGTTTGTTTGCGTTCCGTTTGAGAGCTAGCAGAGTACTTCCCGGGTGAAAGAGAATGACTTGAGTTTGCAAATGACTAAGACTCTGGTGTGTGTTTCTTGCAGGCGACTAAAGCAGTAAAAAGAGAATTTTGATATGTGTGCGTATGTGTCACCTCTGCAAGTTTGTAGGGCACGATGAGCCTCTCCCCTACGGTCACCGTCTTCCTGGTGGTCAGCGCCTCCAGCAACATCTCCTCTTTCACCTACAGGAGGTGACAAAAACAAGATGGGGCTCGTTAAGGTAAGTTATGGTTTTAAAATAGGGTTTCAAGCCAGGGTTAGGAGTTCCAACAAGGTGTTTCCAAGTAGGGTTTCAAGCCTATGATAGGATCTCCAACAAGATATTAAATTAGGGTTTCTAGCCGGGGTGAAGGTTTCAAATTAGGGCTTCAAACCAGAGTTAGGATTTCAACGTAGTGATTTCCTGAGCAGTGGGGTAAAGGAGATGGCAATCAATTCAATACAATCTACTGTTATTTTTGCATTGACAAAAAATAATAATAATTTAAATCTGCGAGTAGGTGAGTCCGGGGGTTCTGAACCACCAGCATGCGGAGTTCAACCATATTTGCAACGGGTAAAATGAAGTTTTGAGATGAGCAAAACCTTTTCCGTCGTCATTGTTTTGTTTTTTTCTCTCTTGGTTTGTTGCTAATTCAGCCGGTCATCGCGAAGCCCCGCAGTTACTCATCCCGAACCAAGCAAGGAACCTCCTTGCCGCTTTCCGGCTGGAGTATTCCTGGCATGCTCCCACTTAACCGCAGACCAAACTTGGCGACGGACCAGGCATGGATGACACGGCCGCAGTTGGAGAAGCAGATGTCGGCTCCTCCAGCCGCTGGGATTAGCAATGGTAGCAACAAACGGTGTGTGTGTGAATCTGTGTGTGTGTGCGTGTGTGTGTGTGTGTGTGTGTGTGTGTGTGTGTGAGGGCATTATCAGACTTCATTTCACACTGCGGGCTAATCCTTGCGCAAGGAGCAAAGATCACTCTGGATGCTGCAATGCAATTGGTTGATATTTGCAATGCATTAGTTGCTTGGTAGCGCAGATCACAGGGCTAATCCCTTAATAAACACGCGCTTGTCAAAACGGATCCGAGGGCAGCTTACATTCAAGTCCGGTGTCCAATGTTCTAAGTTTGTAATTGCGCTTCTTTGATTTTGGAATGTGATGTCACATAACACACAGCAGACTGTAAAACATTAGCTTTAGCCTTAACATTACGTACATAACATTAGCTTTAAGATTTGCACCTGGACTAAAAGACTTCACAGAAAAAACAAAAAAAAAGTGCCGCAAAAATCCAAACGTGTGCGGCATTTGAAGCTTTCTATCCCAAGAAGGCTTGAAATATTTCGAGTCGGTACCGCCGCCCCGTAGAAAGAACGGCGCAAGCAATTAAGAGACGCTCACCTCCAGCAGCTCCGAGACGATGGGAAGGACCTCGGGGTTGCAGATGTCGATGGAGTCGTCCCTGTAGGTCTTCTTTTTGTAACGGATGTTGCCCAGGTGGAGTATAGCCGACAACAGCGAGAAAATCCTGCCGGAGGTTGGCGGGGGGGAGAGAAGAGACTCGTATTGAAACGGTAATTCATTGGGAAGCGACGGATGAGTACGATAAATCTAATGACTGTCGTAAATAAGTGAACAGGGAAGGTCACAAGACGTAGGAGCCGCTTCCACAGGCGCAGACGGGGAACCAAACCTCCGTCATTGAGTTTGAATAATTTAGCGAAACAAAGGCTAGCTAGCTAGCTAGCTAACACTAGCTCAACAGATTACTTTTTTTGTTTTTATTTTGTTACTCGGACGAGTGGCTCAGCTGTGACATCCTATTGAGCTGGTGTTAGCTAGCAGGCTAGCCTCGGTTTTGCTAATGATTGGTTTATTGTTGGGAAAAATTAATCAATGATTAATCTTTCACGCGTCACGCTGGCGACGTCGGTGCTGTCCTGTACTACGTATGTACATTTTGAGTTTGTGCCGCAAATTAAATGCTAAATTCATCAGACGTTACTTAACCGGCTACTCAGTACGAGTCAAGCCTCTCCTTTCTCAAGAGCAATTTGCTGCAGTCATTCACATCTCGGCTGGATTACTTGATTTTGGAGTCAGCTAATCCTCCACCAAGTGTCTCCAGTTGGTCCAGAATGCCGCTTGCTCGCCTCTTCGCCGGCGCTCTTAAGAGGGAGCGCAGAACTCCAACTCTGCCATCCCTTCGCTGGCTCATTTTAGAGTTCTTTTGAAAATCCGATCATTTGATACCAGCTACGCAACGACAATAAACAATTCCTTGACGAATTGGTTTTAGCGGGTTTAGCGAACGTTAGCAACTGTCAAAAGTGGCCCTCGCGTCCTTTGATGGTTCGGTTGATAGCTCTCAAATTAAAAAGATTGTGCCAACGCATTCCCGCAGGGTCTATTGCTACATTTAGTCGCCAATAGACAACAAAGAAGATTGGTTGCGCAACACGGGCCAAAATATGACATTGAGACGACAGAGACGCAACGGAGGCCAACGACGAACGAGCGAACGCGTGATTGACTGCTCTCATCCTCCCATCCAGTCGCCATGGCGGCAACCGCAATGTGCTGAGCTGGTAATACGCGGCCACAAAAATGTTTTGTAGGCTAAATATCTGCGGATTCACTTCACTCCGGCATCCCGTAGCCAGCGGCAGCACACAATCACGCTGCGGCTCCCTCGCTAAGTATTCCAAAACCGCACGCGTCAAAGGCGCTCTCGCTCGCTCGGCGCTTACTGTTTGCGCGTAGCGGGAAGGAAGCCGACCATCTCCATCGCCAGCTGCAGACGCTCAAAGTCGTGTTTCAAGTCCTCGCCCTCCACGCTGAAGCAGTCCTGCTGGTATCACAAACACATACCGGAAGACAGGAAGACGTGATCGGGTTTTATTTCTTTTTTTTTGTTTGTTCCCCCCCCCCCTCTCATCTACACGCCACGTTAGACAATATCTTCAAGATGATATCAACAAAGAAGGTCTGCTGGATCCCCAGGTGGCAGCGTAAACAACTGAAATAAACATACCCACACCTAACATTTGCATATATTTTCTTTAGAATTTTAATTTTGGACATTTAGTCCGAAACTCGTTTTTTTTTTTTTTTTTTACAGGTGGCCTGATCGCATTTTTTTATTTTTATTGCACTCATTTTTTTTCAAGTACCCACTGATACAGATGCTCGATACGATACCTCAGCAATGCATTGCTAAGAAAATACAAGTGCACCTAAACTGTCTTGATTAGCTTAATTAAAAAAAATTAAATTAAATTAAGAACGGCATCCCAACATGACGACTCAGGAGTGGTTCAAATTGAGTAAAGAAAAAAAAAACATATTTCAATTCTTGACTTTAAAACAATTTTTATCTTCTACTTAAAAACTGTGCTAACCCCAATCCAAAATGATGCGACGCTGCCATCTACTGAAATCTGTTAGTCATTACAACAGTATGCAAACACGAATTTCACAGACGAGATGGGCGGGACCCTCCATCTCGCCCACCGTTTGAAAAACGTACTTGACGAATAGACGTGCAAGTGGCACTTTCGGTGGCGCGATTCCAGTTGAGGGATTTAAACTTCCGCACCGGTGAATGAGTTAATACGGGTTGACGGCTTTTGAAACATGTTTCAAAGAAATCGGTGCAAAAAGTATTGATTCTTGCATCATCACTGAAGAAAATCCATCAAAAAGCGCATCTGGCGGAGCTTCGGTTCGGTTCGGATGAAAATACGTGACATGTCGAATATGCGCGGACAGGTCGTGCGGGTCAGCATATTTTAACCGCGCACAAAGCAGAGTCTTGGGCTAGCTCGAGAAAACACAAGCAGCCCGCTCTTCACATCCCAAAACTCCTTCTTCCCCACATCGTTTCCTCTCGGAGAACAATCGAGCCACTTTTCAAAGCGCAGGCTGCACTCGGACTGCGGTGCCAAACAACACAATGCGATACGTTCACGTTAGTGTTTGTTTGCCAATACTCTGGTCAACATGATCATTGGATAAACAAACTGCAGTCAAGTCAAGGCACGATGAGGAAACGGCGGGTTTATTTTGGACAGATTGCAAAACAAAGACCTGGTTGAGTTTGCTTCAGTACGCCGCTAACATTGCAAAGTCGCGTTCGCCATCTTCATCGGCTCCGTTTCCACCAAGCGCTGACATTAAGCGGATTCTCAGTAACAAGGGAAGAAAAGGAACAGAGCGGCAGGTTGAATGGCGGCCTGAGAATGCTCACGTCCATACTCGACTGCCGAGCGCGCCGCTTCCCAACCTTAATCGGATGCTAAGCGGCTACACGTTAGCATTCGATGCCGAGCGTTTTGAGGTTCGGCTGCTCAGACGAGGCGAGATCGATACCAAAACGTATGCAGGGAAAGTGGTAAAGATTGCTCGACTCTCCGTGACTTATGTGTTGCGTTATATTATTTCATGTTAACTGTTCTGTAAAGCGCTTTGTTATAGCTGCAGTCGTTGCGAAGGCAATATATTCATAAATATGCCTTGTTTTGGAAAACGTTTTCTCCCCCGCCCTCCATCTCTTAACTAAATTTATGAACAAACCGGGAACCAAAAGTGACATCATCGGGCTATTTTGATTTACAGCTTGGTGGTCTTGGAATCATTGAGCCAAGTATAATGGTTAGCCTGCTAGCTAAAAGTCTGAAACAGGCTATCAAGCATTAAAAAATAAAAATAAAGATAAAATTCGGATCAACAGAATAGTCAATTCATTCCCCCAATGGTCATCTTAACTATGTCTGAATTTCAACAGCATGCCGTCCGAAATCAACGTACCTTGAACGCAAATGACCAAGATGTAATGGCGGGCTGAAGAATTCAATATTTTGTTTCGTGGTGAGCAGTGAGCTTTTTTTTTTTTTTTTTTTTTCCCCCTAAATGTAAAATACGTGCTTTGGCTGACTAAAGGTTGGGGAAACACCGCACTTCCGCTCTGTGTCACCATGCCGCCTTCACACACAAACCACTTCAGGATTTACTGTCCCCCTTCAAAAATTGGGCTGGACAGCTTGGTGGAAACTTTACTCCGCCTTAATCATGATTGGCGCTCAAATGAACGCGCCCAACATGACAGCACCGGCAACAACAACAACAAAAGCCCAAATTAAAAAAATGATAATAATGCATTGCACCCTATGACACATTCCACTCAAGCTAACAGCGCGGCTAACAAACAAGAGCACAAAAACAGTTAAAACGCGCGTCAGACTGAGGCGGCCCACAACCAAACGCATCCAAACGAGGTTTGCTCTTTGGGATGAGCTCTTTTTGTGTTGTTTTTGAGCAATGAATGTCACCGTTGAATTAAAATGAAAGAAGTGACAAGAAGGGGTGACACGATCCAAAGAGCAAAATTATTGAAGCGAATGGAAAGGATCTTGCGAGAGGTGACAAACAACATCTTTGAAGATCATATCTCTCGCTTTATTAACCCTTACAAAACGTTCTGGATAAATTGGGATTTTCTTGGCCTGGTTCAAAACAAAGCCGAAACATACTCTGTGAAGTGCGCATGAAAACGAGTGAACAGTTTGTAAGGGTTAGGATATCCCATCAAAAGAGGGGCGGCAGGCAGCGCCGTAGGGGGCGCGAGCGGCTGAGATCGTGCCGGGACCACACACCCAACACCTCCGTGCGCACGCGTACACGTAGGCGTGATATACTGACCAGCTGGCTTTCATAGCAATTGTCCCAGCGAAGTTTGTGCGATTTCTTTGTCATCTGCAAGTGAGGCACAGTGCGTTAGCGGGGTGGTCTCAACCGCACACACGACAACACGACTCGCCGAGGTCAAAGTGAAAACAGCAGACTGGCACAAATCAACGGCGAGCCTTCAAACGAGTGAGATGTGACGAAAATAAGAATGATGAAACTCATCCTTCTGGAATAAGTAACGTCAAAAACGAAAAAAAATTAAACATTTGCGGTCAGGTAATAAGTTCATGGCAGATGCTGCACTAAAGAATAAAATCGAATCAAATTCCAACAATGTCACCGGCTTTCTTTTATCACAATGAGATTTTTAAAAAAAATGGTGGGAATGAATCAACTGTGAGTAAAAGTATATGAAAATGTAGCAAAAGGCATATTTGAGATGGAACCCTGAGACAGATGGACAGAGAGGGACGTACACCAACCACTCTGGCAACCAAATCTGGAGGAAAATGCGAAATATGGACGAACGTGTGTGCGACAAACACACAGGCGCACAAACATAGTCGACTGCCAGCGGCCTCGGCACGCGAGCTGAACTGCGCCAGTCATTCCATTACCATGGCAACAGCTCCGCATAGTAACGAGACGCAATTGGGAAGATGCGGAAGGCAGGGCGAGGATTCGCAAGGTAACATGGGGTGAGGGGGCAAGTGATACTTGGTCTTGGTAGAAACCCAAAAAATGACGAACAGACGTTTGTCTTTGTGGGGCGCTCCCTGTGTGCGGGTAAGCTCAAAGGGAATGTGGCACGCGCGCGCAGCCACGCCGGGGAGGGCGTCGAAGGAGTCCGCTGATGCAACCAACGCCACCGATTGCAGCAAGGTGCTCCGCTTGAGTAAACACGAGGAAGTAAATAAATCAATGTGAAATGAAATGGACTCGCCGGGTGGGCGCGAGGGAGGAAAGAAGGAAGGAAGGAAGGAAGGACAGAAGGAAGGACGGAAGGAAGAAAGGAAGGAAGGACAGAAGGAAGGAAGAAAGGAAGGACAGAAGGAAGGAAGAAAGGAAGGACAGAAGGAAGGAAGGAAGGAAGGAAGGAAGAAAGGAAGGACAGAAGGAAGAAAGGAAGGACAGAAGGAAAAAAGGAAGGAAGGAAGGACGGACAGAAGGAAGGAAGGAAGGAAGAAAGGAAGGAAGGAATGACGGAAGGAAGGAAGGAAGGAAGGAAGGAAGGAAGGAAGGAAGGAAGGAAGGAAGGACAGAAGGAAGGAAGAAAGGAAGGACAGAAGGAAGGAAGGAAGGAAGGAAGGAAGGACAGAAGGAAGAAAGGAAGGACAGAAGGAAGAAAGGAAGGACAGAAGGAAGAAAGGAAGGAAGGAAGGAAGGACAGAAGGAAGGAAGGAAGGAAGGAATGACAGAAGGCAGGAAGGAAGGAAGGCAGGAAGGCAGGAAGGAAGGAAGGAAGGAAGAAAGGAAGGACAGAAGGCAGGAAGGAATGAAGGAAGGAAGGAAGGACAGAAGGAAGGAAGGAAGGAAGGAAGGAAGGAAGGAAGGAAGGAAGGAAGGAAGGAAGGAAGGAAGGAAGGACAGAAGGAAGAAAGGAAGAAAGGAAGGAATGACAGAAGGAAGGAAGGAAGGAAGGAAGGAAGGAAGGAAGGAAGGACAGAAGGAAGAAAGGAAGGAAGGAAGGAAGGAAGGACAGAAGGAAGGAAGGAAGGAAGGAATGACAGAAGGAAGGAAGGAAGGAAGGCAGGAAGGCAGGAAGAAAGGAAGGACAGAAGGAAGGAAGGAAGGAAGGAAGGAAGAAAGGAAGGACAGAAGGCAGGAAGGAATGAAGGAAGGACAGAAGGAAGGAAGGAAGGAAGGAAGGAAGGAAGGAAGGAAGGAAGGAAGGAAGGAAGGAAGGAAGGACAGAAGGAAGAAAGGAAGGAAGGAAGGAAGGAAGGAAGGAAGGAAGGCGCTAGCAAAGAAGGCAAAGGAGACGGGGGGGGAGAAGAGAAGGCAAAACGGATGATGCGATTCACCAGGAAGGAAAGCAAAGTGGAAGTCAAAGGGGCAGAGTGCGTCAGGAAGGCGCGTGCGTGCTGACCTGGTTGAGGTAGTGGTATTCCTCAGGTTGGAGCAGGTGGAACGACTTCCTCTCATCCTCGCTGGCTCCAGCCAACAGGTAGTAAAAAACGTGGTAGTTCCTACGCATGACACAGCGTCGGTCAGCAAGCGCGTCACAATCACGTCAACGAGCAGCGCGCAAGCACCGCCAGGACGGTAATCGGGCCCACTTGCGGTTATTTCGCTCGTGTCAAAAGCGTCTTCCGAAGGGGGCGTGTCACCGGTCATGTGACGCAAACAGGATGGGCCTCGCGTGGTCATAGCCTCTTACCTTTCGTTGTGCTCCTGGTAGACCAGACGAGATTTTTCCAACAGGTACTTCTCCACGTAGGCCCTGAAACCACACACACACACACACACACGCATCCATTTTTAAGAATTGCAGACTTGTTTTTTTTCCTTTTTTGATGTCATTATTTTGAGTCTCATACGCGAGTCGATTCAAAGTCGGCGGCTTACCCTCTAACTGTGCCGCTGGCTTGGTAGTTGACCTGAATGAACTTGCCGAAGCGGCTGGAGTTGTTGTTGTGGGCCGTCTTGGCGTTGCCGAAGGCCTGCGAGGCGAGGACATAGAGAGAGCGCCATCGTCAGGTCGGTGACGACAGACAGTACGGTGTGACAAACAACCGGTGGAATTAGCCGGTAGGGGCGATTCATTTTCAGTCTGGATGCAGAGGGGGGTGAACATCTCCTGCTCTGGATGATCGCCAAAAATACCACCAAAAAAAAAATGGTAGTAGATTTGGTGCTCGCTTTTTGCAGGGACAATGTTCACTGGGTGCGTCAGAAAAGTCATATCCCTTAGCTGTCGTCATGGTAGCGAAACTCTACATTTGCATAAAACGGAATCATTTCCAAAAGTGATTTCAGCAATTTTGGCAGTCATTTTTTGGTGATTTTACCGATAGAAAGAACCTAGTAAGCGTCAAGTTCAAATGCAAAATCGCCCCAAATCATTCTGTATCGCAACAGACATCGATGCAAAACATCGCAGTATTTTGTCCTTGTGTCTGCTTGCAAAATAGCGAGCAAAACAGGAGGACTTAAAACGCTTCCCTGAGGAACTCCGCTCAAAATTGTTACTCGGGATGGATACTGAAGAGGGATTGTGCAAAGTCAAGTATTTTTCACACACGCAACACTCTATTCAACAGCGACGTGGACAAAGGGACACAAAGTTCAGAAAATATGTTGACATATTGCCTCTATCATATAAAATGATGCGAGTTTTTGCAATGGAAACCCCGCCCCCCAACCCCCGCATTTGATTGTTGTTGTGATGTTGTCCAGACTGGCAATTCTAGGAGCAGTGAGACCAAATCTGTTGAAAGAGACGTTTATATTTTACGTGATGATGTCACCTGGTCACATGGTTAAAGGTGAACGGTGTTGTGACCTGGGTCAGGGGGGTCACGAGAGGCCCTCCCCACCCGCTGGACCCTTACAAGTCAACCCTGCACCACACTGCCAAATTCCTAACACCTCACCGTCAATATTCGTGGAAGCTAACACACACACACACACACACACACACATGAACATCTCCACATCCATCATTGGGGGCCACAAGACGTTGGCTTGAAGGTTCTCATTCGAGAGACGTTGGGGCCCTTAGCAGGAGGGCACGTGATGAAGAGACAACAAAAGGGGACAGCGTAAAAAAAGGGAAAAATGTTCGAGACCATTTTAGAATGTTTCTAAACAATAGGCCAGCCACGGGTACTTCCTGTTCTTTATTTGATTGCTTCGTGTTTAGACCCTAGAAGGCTTGATGTTTTTTAAAAGCATTTTCCCCTCACACACACACACACACAAAAGTTTAGTTTGTCCGTAGAATTTGGGTTACTGCCTAACTTACGTTTCGTTGTGTTTATTGAGAAAAACAACTCAAAGCACTGAGATAATGAGTGTGTGTGCATGTGTGTGTGTGTGTGTCTATGATGCTTTCGATGAACGGCATGGTGAGATTAATGAGCAGCCCCACTAAATCGGGGGGGGGGGGGGGGGGGGGGGGCTGCTTTGTGGCCAGCTCCTGCTGTGACCACAGTTTAGGAAAACACACACAGGGATTATTCTGCGCGTGTGTGTGTGTGTGTGTGTGTTTGTGTGTCATGTAAGGTGAGAGCAAGAAAAAAATTAACTCAGGCAGAATGCAAACAATTTGGCCCAGAATCTAAACAAGGGCGCACGCCATTCATGCCACATAACGATGATGATGATCAATGATCAACTTTTGGGGACCCCCCCCCCCGCCCCCCCCCCACAAAGCCCATATCTTTTAGCCCTGGGTGCATCTTGTCTGTCTATCATCAATAACGAATTTGGGATTGGTGTAATGCACTTGATTTTGGAGTCAGCCGATCCTCCATGAAGCGTTTCCAGTTGGTCCAAAATGCTGCTGCTCGCCTCTTGATTGGTACTCGTAGGAGGGAGCACATCAGTCCAGTTCTTTTAGCAAATCCAAGGCTGGCTTCCGGGTTATGGAATCGACCAAGCAGACGTGCTACGAGCCTTGATTGGAATTTGAATGTTTCGCCAAGTGTAATTGTAATGAACTTATTTGCATAGCCTGCGGGACCTTATGGTCGAGTGACGTGCGCTCATTTGCGCCAGCTTTGGTCAAATCAGAGATTTGCACATATGTTAAGGTTCGGCACCGTCGGCAAAATAACATGATGCTAACGCATGCTTCTCAGGCCCCCCAGGTTTTTCCACGCAGTCATATGATATTAGTCACTTGTTTCTTCCTCCCCTGCTAATAGTCTTCCCGCCCCCCCTCCCCTCAGCCTAACAGGAAACAAGGCATGTATTTCCAAGACATGATTTAGCTTGTTAGGTGGAGAGCACAAAGGGAGCTAGCCGGTTAATTATCATGTCAGGATCTTCCTGTTAGCAGGGGGTGAAATCATATGAAATACAGCCCCCCCCCCTCCCTACTCCCCCCAAAAACATTGTTATTTCGTTCTTCCTTCCAGTACAGCAGCAGTATTTTCCCCATCAGCTACCAAAAACCTTTCGGTGACCTACATTCCGAAACACAGGTGGAAGCATGCCAAATAGGCCGCAGTTAGCTTGTCTATTTCGCGCAGATTAAAAATGATGAAATGTCAGGAGCTGCTTCCGTTAGCTTCTTTTGATCGATGTGAAGGAATACGGGCTCATCCTTTCTCAAATGATTGTGTGACATACGTGGGTTTGGGTATTAATTACAGTAGCATGTCAGGATCTTCCTCAAAGCGGCTCAAAACAAAACCTTCATAGGGTTCACCTCCGGCACATTGTCTGTTTTTTTTTTTACAAAATCATTGGGTGACCTACTTACTGGGATGACTATGTTAGCTTAGCATCCGTTAGCCTAGTTACTGCACATGTCCCACAGCTGAACCAAGGCGTCAGGATAATAACATGTCGGGTTTATCTACAAGCTTGCACATTGTGTTCGTCTTATTAGCCGTTTCCCCCAGGAAATTAATCAAAAATACGAGATTGCTAGTTTGTAAAAATCTAAATAAATTAGACGACCTACTTATTGAGATGTGAACCTGTGAAAGCAACGGTTAGCTCGGCATCCATTAATCGAAATATCATGCCTGTTACACGGGGAACTCAGGCGTCAAAATAATGAAATCCTTTTATTAGATAAGCTCTTTCCTGTATGAATCAATTAACCGTTTTTGAGTTGTGGTTAAAGAGCCAAATGCGGTTTGGCTAGTTAGCAAAGAAATACTTTGTAGCTTTCTTCATAGTGTGGAGGTTAAAAATTAGCTTTTTTTTTTTTTTCGACCCTCACAACACTGATTTTTCCCTAAAAAGGACAAAAAGAAAGAATAGAACTTGACCTACATTTGGAAACTGAGGTGAACGCTGCTGTTAGCTTAGCTTAACATAGCTAAACCAATGGCTTGTGTTAGCTTGTTTTGGTGCAAGCTGGATGACTGAAAGTTTTAGAGCCCTAACAGAAAATCTGGTTTTTACTACTACGGTTCTGATACGACCTCTGAATCCAAGTCGACTTTGTCCTCACTTTTTGGCAATGGCGTGAAGTGTGTTTTGCTCATATAGCTCTGAGCTGGGTTGCGGGTGTTTAGCGTGATGCGTCACTGCCTCACTTGGACTAAAAGCGAGGGAGAAAAAAAAAATCCGACATCTGTACCTTTCTCTGGATCTGCACAACCATTACATTGAAGTCTTTCCAACAATGACGGCGTATCCGCGCCCAAATATGGTGGCAAGACCGTTCCATGATGGGGTGCGCGTTCAAGCCCTCAAGCAAGCTTCGCCCGCCATTTTAAAAACAGCCCGTCGCTCATTTTAAACACTTAAAGGAAACTTCTCAGATCATTCTGTCTGTTCCGTTCTTCACGGGATGATCCCTCGATTGGAGAAAAAAACAGACAGGGCTGGAAAAAAGGGGGGTGGCGGGGGGGGGGGGGGGTTACATGACCATCACGCCGAAGAGCTTTGAAGAACATGCTGGCAAATGAAAACGACGCGTCTTGGACGTTAGGATGCAAGTAGGGGAACAAATTCATCAAGTGTTGGGTTATCCCCTGAATCGAACCCAATAGGCAGGGCCTTCAATGATGGCTGCGCTTCCTTCCCGCTTGATTCAGGACCACTCCTCCTTTCTTTTGAAATGTCAGCCCGCCATTGAGCTCATTCACTGGCTGAACATTCAGTGCAGTCGTTAAACGCCCTGGGCCATTATCTGTCTTCTGTCCGAGTGTTTTTACGAGCTGCATTGGCAAACCATTTATCTCGCTTGAACCGCCAATTAAAAACAGCCTTGTTGTCGTATCCTTGATATAATAAATCCCAGGACAAACTTATTAAGAACTTGTGAGCGTAAGCTTGTAAACTCAGTAAAAATGTCTGTGAAAAGGTTGGTTTGCCTGGCTTTGGAGTGGAAGAACCTCCGCCAGATCGTGGGAAAGGAAATGTGTGTGTGTGGGCCTGGGGGCAAATAAGTGGAACAAAAATACAAATAAAAAAATACCGTGGTGTACTGCACCCTTAAAAAAAAGTGTGATTCACTCGCTTTTATTTTTTTATGACTGGCAGAGGCAACCACGTGACTTTTACAGTGTGGCGTGACGCATTTATTCATCTGTCACCAAAGGTGACCGGCTCTCGGGCCAACCGCTCCTCATTTCATGTCCTTGTCATGCCAAGACTGAGCAAGAGCCTAAACCAGTACCAAGCGACTCCGGACTGGTCTCGAGAGAAACAAATCGCCACACACATTGCCACCTAATGACGATTTCGTCTTGATTGAACCTAACATGGATGTCGTTCCGTCTCAAAAGGGAGCAAAAGACACTCCCCAGCCAAAACGCTGACTTTTGAGAGCCTTTCGTCAACATCTTCCCGGTGAACATCCCGCGCATTCACGGCAATTGTGATTTTCAACACTTTGCAAAAAGAAGACGATGGCGCGTCACACGCTGTGTCGACCTTCAATCTGCACAGCGTCGGCCTCGGTGGCTGTTGCGGTTGTTCACCGATTAAATATTCATTCATTCATTCATTCATTCATTCATCTTCCGAGCCGCTTGATCCTCACTAGGGTCGCGGGGGGTGCTGGAGCCTATCCCAGCTGTCTCCGGGCAGTAGGCGGGGGACACCCTGAACCGGTTGCCAGCCAATCGCAGGGCACACAAGGACCAACGACCATGCGCACTCACACTCACACCTAGGGACAATTTAGAGTGTTCAATCAGCCTGCCACGCATGTTTTTGGAATGTGGGAGGAAACCGGAGCACCCGGAGAAAACCCACGTAGGCCCAGGGAGAACATGCAAACTCCACACAGGGAGGCCGCAGCTGGAATCGAACCTGGTACCTCTGCACTGTGAAGCCCACGTGCTAACCACTGGACTACCGGGCGCTTGGGAAATTATCCAATTAAATTCGGGTGATCTATTTGGAATGTGGGAGGAAACCGGAGCACCCGGAGAAAACCCACGCAGGCCTGGGGAGAACATGCAAACTCCACACAGGGAGGTCTGAGCTGGAATCGAACCCGGTACCACTGCACTGTGAAGCCGACGTGCTAACCGCTGGACTACCGGGCCGCCCCCCCCCCGATTAAATATGTGAAAAGAAAAATATATGAATCAACACACAAAGTGTCACTTTTGGCTCAAATGTCCAATTTCGCATGGCAGCTGACACACACACACACACACACACACACGCACACACACACACACACACGCACACACCTCCCTCTCTCTCAGTCTCTCGCCCCCCTCCCTCTTTCTGTCTCCCTCTCCCCCTCCCCTCCTCTCCATCTCCCTGCCCCTCCCTGTACCTCACCCTCTTCCTCTCTCTCTCTCTCTCTCCCATCTCCCTCCCCTTCTTCCCCTCCCTCCCTCTCTCACCCCCCCCCCCCCCATTAATGGTTGCTGTCACCGTGTTGAACGACATCTGGATCTTATTTGTCTCGGAAACGACTCAACTTAAAGGGGTTGGGGAGTGGGGGGGGGGGGGGGGTTGAGGGTGAGACCAGATGAGGTGAGAGGGGAAGAGAGGGAACGTTCAGCAAGGATGGGCAGACAGGAAAGCCGACAACTTGCATCGGAGGTGAATTGGGCGCAAAAACGCTAAGAGAGTCCACTGAGTTTGTGAGATATTCTGTAAACCCAGCGAGGCGATGATAATATAAGAAAAATTTACAAATTTTACTACCGATACTTTTATCATGCCTTTCCAACCCCCCAAGGACAAAACATAATAATAATCATAATAATTATATTTGGTCCAGTGGTTAGCGCGTCAACCTCACAGTGCAGAGGTTGTGGGTTCGATCCCGGTGTTGGACTTTGCGTGTTCTTCCCGGGCCTGCGTGGCTTTTCTCCGGGTACTCCGGTTTCCTCCGCCATTCCAAAAACATGCCTGGCAGGCTGATTGGACGCTCTAAATTGTCCCTGGGTGTGAGTGTGAGCGCAGACGGTTGTTCGTCTCTGTGCCCTGCGATTGGCTGGCAACCGGTTCAGGGTGTCCTCCGCCTACTGCCTGAAGATGGCTGGGATAGGCTCCGCCTAACCCCCCCCCCCTTCCATACATTTGTCTGAAAGACTTAACGTGCCTTTAGCTGCTGCTGTTTTGGTTCTCAACAGAATTCAAATGTTTCTTTTCCCCTTTAGGGGCGTGTCCAATTTGAGTTTTCAGGCATCAAATCAATCCCTCCTGAAACCTCGTGGCCGGAAACGTCACATATCGCTGCCGCAACCAAAACCGATGGGAAAAACTTCACGGCCGTCAATAAATCGTCGCCAGAAATGCATATGCTCAAGTTTTTGTTTATATTTAGCAAGAAGTCTCTGGCGTGCGTCGAAGACTGCGGTTCATCTAATTACAAAAGTCAAGACCGAAACATCCTGCTGAGGTAAACTGCTGACGAGCACGTTGCAGCGTAGCGTCCGACGGCAAACGTTAAACTCGTGTGGGAAAATCCCGCAGTCTAGCGCTAATCCCCACGGGAAATCAACACGTATAGAAGCTTGAATGCTTTAGCCAGAGATGATTCATTTGTGTGGGCGGAGGGTGCCTACAGAGTGCGCGGCACATCCAGCATGCAATGGTGCGTATTGGTCATCTAATTACACAGTACACACCGTGTAGAAAAAAATATATCGCTGTATACGGTCAAGACACGGCAACAACATCTTTGCTTCTTCCAGTGTTGGGACCGTGACTGTATTTCGAAAAAAAGACCGGGATTTTTTTTTTCTCTGTTCAACCAACAGAGAAAACAACAAGACCCAAAACAGACCCCTGAGGAACTCCATTAAAAATGGACTGACTGGTTGTTACTTCATATGACTGTTGGCCAATCACGATGCAAAGTCAAATATGTGACACTGCGCTGAACATCTGGACGAAAGTGGACCGTTCACCTAAAGCACAGGTGTCAGACTCGAGGCCCGGGGGCCAGATCTGGCCCGCCACATCATTTTAGGTGGCCCGCGAAAGCAAATCCAAGATGGCAACTTTCATGATGCTTGCTCAAATCTACAGGATGTACTAAACGGTACTACACTAGTAGTTCCCAAAGTTTTTGTGGCATCGCTCTCATTTGGATACAAAACACACTAGCCCACCACCCACAAAACAACAACAACATAACAAGCACACTTGGATGAGTTTGGTATAGAGGAAAAATCCCTGGCTTGAAGGCAGTTCTCTCAAGTCCTTTATTGTTGAGAAAAGTCTTCAGTGAAGAACGGAAGGTGAGAACAATAACCCGTTTCCCTTCCTCTGAATTTGCCTCCTCATTTGGCCCAATGAGAGAGCAGAAACCGCATTCTGACCGTGGAGGTGCCGAGTCTCCACTTGCGGTCTAAAAGTCCGACGTGACGAGGCGAACCTCGCATGACGAGCGTGCCGCGGGATTCCGAGCGGCTCGCCGCATTTCACGGCTGTCAAGAGGCTGAGAGGTCATTAGAGTGCCCCATCGAGACAAACCGCCCTCCACTCGGGGTGGATTCTCGCGCTTCCTGCGCTTTGACGGCATGATCATTTCTCAGTTGACAGCTCGTACAAGCCGACACGATTGCCGGTGTCAGAAAACGAGATACAGACGTCACGTAAATAGCAAACCCGGGGGCTAAAATATCCGTGAGCTAGCCGGGAGGCGACACGTGCTGCCTTAAGCTTTTGTGTTAACATGAGAGAGTGCTGTTAGCATTTAGCATTCATTAGCATGACGTGGTTAGGTTGTTACTGTGTGATCCTGGCAGATGTTTCGCAATGGCAAAAATATTGAATTTGGTGACCACCTGTTGACATGTACAGTAAAATACAGGTCGAGAGGGGGAAGGGGGGGGGTTATATAACATTCTTTTTTTGGGTGCTCTTTCTGAAACCAGAAAATGGCACTAAAGCCCGAAAGCAAACAAAAACGTCGACGTTTTCTGATTTTTATGTCGGCGAGGAACCAAGTTTAGCCTGGGTCGTTAGCAGAGTTGATGGAGAATCTATTGTCGTAAAATGAGTTTGAAACATGATCCAAGGGTTTTAGCCTTCATCAAAGCTCCGACAAAGGCTCGAGTGTCCACCGAAACTAGGAGCCAGATTAAAGAACTTCTCCTTTGCCGAAAAATGTCGGAATGCTAACTAGATCGAAACTTATGATCCAAGAAGACAACACAAACACAAAAGCTCTTCTCACACTGTCAATCCGGAACGAACAGAGAATGTCAATAGCAGCACATCTGCAGTGTAGCGCGCCCCCCCCCCCCCCCAATCACTGAATAATAAAATCGCTCGGGAGCAGCTCTAAAAATCGTGCAGCTAGCCCATGTGATTAATAGCAGAGTCACAATCAGACGATTTCACTCATGGATGATCCGGACAGTAATTATCAGCATTAAACCCTGATCGGAACACACCTATTCATTCACTCCAAATTGCGCAACAAGACAAAAAAAATGGATTTTTTTTTTTAAATCCCTTTAGAATTTACGACAAACACGGTGGACTTGCTGCGATTTTGGCCAACAAGTGCACTTTTTCCAGTTGCACCATCTCTGGTGTCCAAAAACCAACTTCTCTGCGTCCAAAGCAAATAGCTGCAGTTTGGACGCAGAATCAGGCGGCGGGTTCATAACTCGCTGCACAAGACGACGGGGGCCCCCCCAAATGGAAGGAGTTGCGGGGGATGACGGTCCCGCGCCGTCTCTGCGCATGGGTGCGCGCCGCGTTGGGAGCGTGAAGGTGAATTACGGCGCCATGTGAAGAGCGCGCTTGTCAAAGGCATTTCGTAAACACCGAGAGCTAGTTCCTCTCGTTTTAGATGAGAGCCGACGGGGAACATTGGCACGACATCCATTAGTTTCTATTTTATGTCCCTTTGACATGTCTTTTTATTTTGTTCCTCCTTTACTCCGCGCTCTCCCTGATCTCCGGCTCCTTTTCCCGATCAAGCGTGCACCAGAAATAACAGCAGCAAAGCTCTGTTTTGACTCCCCAGACTGGCAAAGCAACCCAGAAGGCTTCATTCATCGGTTGTGATGAAAATAATGGATGCAATAACAAGCAAGCGTGAGAAGGATGAAAAGTACAACCCCCCCCCCCCACCCACCCACCCAACCCACCCACCTCCGAGCGGCATTGTGGCCAACGGGTTTGCAAGTCCGCCTCACAGTGCAGAGGTCGCGGGTTCGATCCCGGCTCCGGCCTATCCTATGTGGAGATTGCATGTTCTCCCCAGTGCCTGCGTGGGTTTTCTCCGGGTAATGAAGTATCGTTACTTAGTTACTTCGGGTTTTCTCTGGGTAATGAAGTATCGTTACTTAGTTACTTTTGATGACTAAAAACTGGGCCAGCAAATTGAGAGCAAAAATCCGCATATAATTAACGGTCATTTAAATGCATGGGGGTTAGGGGGATTAACCCCGCCCCCCCACACACACACACACCCCAACTTCTTGCCAAAATGCTGACAAGCAATCTATTACTCTTTAGAATATAAATCAGGGTGGGGTGGCGACGTAGGGCGAGGTAAGTGTGCGTATATTAAAAACAATCGATAATTGCGCACCGACACTGATGGATTGGCTCAAAATGAAACGTGAAGAATGCCCAAGTGGCCCTCGCTATCCAAGGAAGAAAAAGTTTGCCACCCCCACCCTGTTTCACAAGGTGACCGTGACAGCTGAGTCGAGCTGTCACGACCCCCCCCCCCACCCCCACCCACGCAACGTTAGCAGCACTTCAGTCGCCATTAACGGCCTCCTTGCCATCGCGCTGAGCAAAAGTGGGCCACTGACTTGGTGAAAATAACTCCATCATGTCTCCCTCAGCAGCCCTTGAGGATTACGCCACCCTCTCACTCTCATCCCTCGGGCGGGATGGGGTTTGGAGGGGGGGGGCGGCGGAGAGGAGAATAAGGCAGAGCGCTTTGCTTTCATCTCCCGCGTGCAGGATCACTTTGATGAATTTCGCGGGTGGGCGCGGCTCAGTGGCGCCCCCTGTGGTCATTTTTCACTTTCTCTTGGGTTGAAGCGCCCATTTGGGGGATCATTTCGGCCACTGTCGCGTGTTCCTCAAATATGAATTCCTCCAAGAGATTTATTTTTATTGCTGTCAAATTTTAAGCATGCATGCAGAACTCCGCCACTATTCGCGGGGGTAGAGGGACCGAGCCCTGCCGCGTGTCGTGTAGAAAAACGAAAAACTTTTCTAATGACCTATATTCATTGGAGGAAAATATACCACAAACTAGGATTTTCCCAATATTTTTAAAATCATATCAAACTCATTTTACTTTAAAAATGACAACGTCACCGTCACTTCCGCTAACAACCCAGGTTAAACTTAGCGTCTCCTCCTCAACAAGTCCCTTTATGTTATGTCAACACTATTGCGAATACATATTACAACAGCAACATACTCATAAACTGAATGGGATAAACCTCTTAACTCATTCAGTACCAGACAATTGTGGGCCAAGTCTGAAAAGACGTTTAAAAACGTCTTTGGGAGTGAATGAGTTAAACATAAGGCAACTGGGGTTATAAACGGTTTGGAAATTGGTAATGAACTACTTCATGAATACTAAAAAAAAAATAATGCATTGCTACAAATCAAGAGATGAGATCTGAGCGTTTTATTTGCCCACCTGTGAGCAAATCCCTCATTTTGAACCGTTGATAGCCGCTTACAAAGCGCTTCTATAATCAAAACTGCTTATAAAATCCGAATTTGTCAACCCAAGCGCTGTCCAGCAATATGAAAACTCATTTCAGATGGAAATACCCATTATTTAAAATTAAAGAGTCAAAAATGAGAACGGTTTAGTCTGAAGATTAAATTATTAAATGATTAACTTCATGTTTCACCACAACAGAGTGGGCAGGGTGGCTTAGGTTTTTTTTTTTTGTTGTTTTTTTTTTTTTGCGGCACATATGAAGATTAAACAGCTTTGAATTTCAAATGAAAGCCAAAACAGTTGCCTATCTATTCCAGCAGGAGGATTTAGCATGATTAACATGAAGCTGGCGAGCGCACAAAGGCCCGAGGCAACACACGCGCACATACGCTTACATTGTATTCATAAAGCACCTTCACTCCTACATTGTGTTGATAATTACAAAAACAAAATTACAATTGGGACTCTTGGCAGAGCGCAGACCTCTGAGCAAGACTGCCGTCTGGTCAAAAAGCTTCCTTTTTTTTTTATGAGGTGCGGCAAGCGTACAGGAGCGCTAAAGCTAGCCAAGTAGCACTCGTGCTAACCATGGTTCGGCTAACGGCTAACGTCAACGGTGTTCTTTTTACACCATTTCATAGCTTGCTTTTGCACAATGAGTTCGGAAAACATTCCCCGTGCCCGCCGGGAATTGAAAAAGACTGCCGACTGGCACCAGGTGCCCGTTTCGAGTGGCAGAACTGACAGCGAGGGCACCCAGAAATCAACATTTGGCGTGCTAATCTACCTCTTTCACAGAAGCAGCATTTCATGGGAATTACAAAACAATACGATCATTTATCGCGACGGTTTCAGTTGGGGATTTTTTTTTCTTCTCTTTTTTATCATGACGGGCCCTAAGTGTGCCTGTGGCGTTTTGCATTGCGCGTTAGCATTGAGCAAGCCAGACTTGTAAATGATGCGTTTTGGGTAAATACACAACTTGTTTGAACTTCAACTGGGAATGGCAGCAAACAGCTCGAAGCAAGCACTCAAAACTCTTTTAGGAAGAATCGCTCCCTTAGCTGCTGCTTGTCGTGAAGTTCACTGTTCACTATTTAGCGCTTTTAGCTCGATACAACTGCAGCAACCGGGGAGGGGGGGGGGGGTTGTTTTTCTATGTTTTCCTAGCTGGGGTTCAAAAGCAGGGGATGTCGTTAATATTTGTCAACTGCAGGCATGTGACTTGGAGCCTTTTCTGTGACTAAGTGCGATATAAATACATTTGACGCGACATGTGAAAATGGCAGGAAAGTCACATGTCTCAAATATTTTCCCCTAGATGCGGGGTGGCCAGAGGGTGATTATGGCCTCCCCTGGCCGCCACGTAGCTCCGCCCCTGTCTATTCAGAGGGTCGTGGGGGTGTAAATGAGGGAGTGCCTGCCGTATCTTTGTAATCTGTCTACAACCTTTTCTTAATTTGCTCCTCTTCGGATGTTTGTTGCAGCTGTCATGAGGCGGAGGCTGCCACTTAGCCGGGGGGGCGGGGGGGGGAATAAAATGCAGAATGTCACAAACAAAATGACCCGTTTGTTTGATTTTAAAATAAATCTACAAAAGGGTCAAATTCCAGGCCGTTCAAACAGATGAACCAACGAACGCGTTGCCGAAAGCGCCAGTCGTAGCTCGACTGGAAGACCACTTGGGTAGATTGAGTTAGCGCAACGGGCCCAGATGGCCTCTTTGCGGCTCGTGTTTGTAATCGCGTCGGATTCTGATGGCGGCGACGCCACATGAAGGCGCTCCGATTGAATCAGGCCCATTTGGAGCATCGGCCCACTTCCACTCGAGTCTGTTCCATCCTTACACCAACGGTACACACCCTCGAACTTAGTCCAAAACTGAATTAACCGTGCAATGGGAACACGTAGCATGTAGCATAAAATATTCAAGTTATAAGTCCGGTGCTAAAAAGAACAACGGTGATCGCGTGAGGGGTCTTTTAACTTCAAATGAGGACAAGAGGAAAACTGAATGCGTATAAATAAATAAATAACCATGAAGAAAAAAAGAATTTGGCATATTGAATGATCCTAGCCACAACAGTTCCTTCTTTTATCCGATCTATCTTTTATTTTGGCCTTGAGCGCAACTTGACTCTTTTGGCTCCCGCCATGTGTCCATTGAGCCCACGTTTAACATCTTGGGGCTAATCTTCTGACAAGCCAAATCAATTCTATTCAGTCTGGCCACACAACAACCTATAAATAGCGCACAATCACGCTTTTATAAGTCCCAAACTTGGGAAATTCCCGTGAAACAAGATCAAGAATAACACGGAACCGAAAAAAAAATAAAATCTAAAAATATACATGACTACTGAGCAGAATGAAATCAGCAGTCTATGTGCCAACTGTGTGAATGTTAAATACAAGTTTAACATTTATGTTGAGGGAAAAAAATTATAAAATTATATATTTAGATTTTTTTTTTATCTTCAGGTGGTTTTTTGCCGAAACTATGATGGCAAACACACCTCAGAAAAATAAACAAATACCCATACACGGTTTTCCAACAAATGCAGATAAGACTAGCGAACAAAGAGCAAAGGGAGCTGCTGAGTATTCGGAAGCAACATGAAATTTGCAACATTTGCTTGCACATTAAAAAATTTCCATTTAAAATTATAATATCTATTAGGGTTATAGCAGGGGTCGCCAACCTTTTTTTATCGTGATAAACACAAGGAGCGTCTAATCTGGCCGCAACACTCTGATCGCTATGCTTTAATAGCTACAAAATACGATACAACGCAAATTCAAAGTGCATGAAAATGACGACTCACCACAGTCCCGAGCTTGATTTTCTGCAACCAGACGGTCCCATCTCGGGTAAATAGACACCTCAAGTGTGTGGTTTATGTCCAGTCGACTTCGTAATTTTGTTTTAGTCGCCGTTGCTGCAGAAAAGCCCCCCACCTCACACAGCTAGGAAATATCAACAGTTCTATTGTGGCGATCTCAGAGTATTCAGCCAGAACTTTAATCCAGTTGTCTCGAAAGTACTTTTAAGGCCGCTGTCATTTGCGATCTCCAGCAGTTTTTGTTTCACTCATTTTGCGAGCTCAAGCGTTTTGTTTTTAGCGTAATTGGTCACGTGACGGAGAAGCGTGGCTTGGCGTTAGTCAAGCGAGACACAGACGGATGTAACGGAGAATCCGGTAAATTTTTCAAAATAAAACAACTTTCGTATTCCGAAATCAATAAAACGGAATTAAGGCAAGTTATTTCTGTGCGGCCCGGTACCAAATGACCTGCGGACCGGTCCGGCGGCAATAGTGACGCTTGAGTACGTAGCATGTAAGTGCTAGCATACCCGGTGCTAGCGTTAGCTTAAAAGCTGGGGTCTAACCGCGTTCTCATTTGTCGTCGAGACGAAAACAAAGGCGTGTTGCATCGGAGCTGGTGTAAATGTGTTCTCACAGAGCAAATTTTTGGATGGTTGCGACTTTGGGACATTGCGACATACTGAATCTATCAGGGCCGCGTACAGGCCAACAGCGAGAGTCCACCGCGACCAGCTGTCTGCAGCTCAAACTGCAAAAGTGTCCTCGGCTTTTCCCGAGACAGGAAAGCAGGAATGCTCCCGAGAAGGACAGAATGTGAGGACGATAATCCAGCAAACAGATGTTTGGGAGATCATGTAAGAATGCCGGCTTGCCCAGAGGACACGGATTACCGGCGCGGAAGCGCCAACAGGAACTCGGAGGGGCGCATCCACGACGGCGAGTCAACACATAGCAATGTCAAGTCCATGTAAACACTGAATTATCACAACCGACAGTTCCAAATATCCAGAAAGTGAACCATGTCAATCGAGAGCAGAGAGATACAGCGCCAACGATATCGTAAGAGCCGAGGGAAAACGAGAGGAAAAAAAAGAAAAAAAAGGGGAGCAGAGGTGCCATAACGGACGGTGGCTGTAGAGATGCTTTTCCTTTTGTCTCTCTCGGGTGAGCGAGTTCAACTCTGGTGCTGCTGTAACGGTACACCGAGCGCCAGACTGACAAGTTGACGGTGAGGAAGCCGTCTTCCAACCAGGGCTATTTGGGGCCGCACTACACCTTGTGGAGTCTCAAAAACACTCAAGGCAACAAAGTCTTTGAAAAAGACGTCGAAGAGAGGAGGGCCCAGGCACGACCTGGAACCATCCATCAGCCGCAGAAGACGGGTCGCGTCCCTGGGGGGGGGGGGGCACCGAGGACATCTGGATGGGAAGCATCTGGCGAGGGTGTGGGGGGGGAGACGGGCATGGCGAAAAGGGGGTTCGGCGGGAGGCTGTCATCTGGACCTGTCTAGCGTCATGCAATTTGGCTCGGCAGCCGATTGGTGGAGAACCAGGAAGTAAAAAAATTGGCCTTGCTTCTTCGATTGTTGGTAAACAACAGCGCATGAAACATGCAATCGGAAACGAGAGCGCGCCTGTATAATTTGGTCCCGTTCCTCAATCGGACCATCGGAATCTACTATCGGCCCTCGCGTCTAATCAACATTTTTCATAATTTATCAATTACTTTGGAATGATTGTCAAAGGAATCGACTCGATGAGAGGTGTCGTCATTTGGATTTTCTGGCAAGAGCCGAAAGAGCGAAACAGCTGCTGCTGCGTTCACGTTTTCCAGATGACCAAGCGGCGGGACTGTGAGTCAACATGCGCAGCTGCATGTGGACAGCGCCTCCGCATGCATCCTGACAGGATGTGGCATCCCGGACCACTACATAAGGAATTTAAAGAAAAAAAAAAAAAGAAAGGAGGTGCTCTCGAGTTCACTGGGTCACGTGTTGTCCAGCTGCAAATGACACAAATCAAAAATTGTTTCGAGGCAAAATCTGGCCTCGCCAAACATTCCCCAATAAAATTTCATAATCCATAATCCAAAACCGGATTAGGCAACGTTTCATGATCCGCCCCCCCCCCCTCCCCGCCCACCCCATCAATTCAGAGATCGGGCAAACTGGGTTTCTAGGTCATATGACATGTAGCCTCTTGTACGAATGTCATCGGTGCTAAATATAGCACGCGGGACGTTTCATGCCTCCGCTCACAAGCCGCGGCATTCCTCGGCCAAAAGGAATAAACTGCCGCCTTCTCTTCGGATTTCATCGGGGCTTTTGTCACCTCCGCGTCTAATTTAAAACACGTGAGCGGGAAGTGAGAGCGCGGCAGCTGCGCGGCGGCAGCGGACTGCTGGGAATTCCCGACTCAATCAAAGCCGGTGGCCGTTTTTGTTTGCTTTTGATTTTTTGTTGTTGTTTTTTTTGTTGTTGTTTTTTGGGAAGACACAATTCACAAATGTCATGGCAGCTGAACAGAAAGATGTGCTTTGGAAGCATTTCCTTGCCACGTTCAAGCATTCCAACAGCCCCCCCCCAGCCCCCCCCCCTGGGGCAAGTCATTTCTTTCAACCCAACCATGACCAAAAAAAAGTTTGTTCATTTTGTGTGTTTAACGGTTTGCAGCGTTCAAAAAAAACGACTCAAAGTATTTGCCGGGTTGCTAGCCACAAGCTAGCCACTCGCTGGCTAGCTTGTCTGTGGATTACGAGCAGATTTGGGCTACTTTTACCCAAGGTTGCGTTTGGGATTTTTTTTGTGTGAGGCCGGCCCATTTTTTGGTCATGTTTCTTGCGAAATGACGTTGAAGTCAATTGAATGTAACATGTCGATGGCGGCCGGATCGCTCTCTGTGGACCTCTTTTCCGATCAACTCCTTGCGATCAATGCTATCAAAGTGCTATTGCGATCGGATCGTAAAGCGGACCAAAAAAAAGCCCCACAAAATCATCCAGACGGCGGCTCGCGTGTCTCTCACGGCATCAAACTTGAGCTTGGCGTCTTACCTCCAGCACGGGCCCGGCTCCCAGGATGATCTGCTCCACGCCGCTGGCGAAGCCCTTCTGGCTGAGGGCGGTCAGGTGGTGGATGAGAAAGTTGGTGCTCTGCGTCTTCCCCGAGCCGCTCTCGCCCGAAATGACGATGCACTGGTTGCGTCGCCGCTGCAGCATGGCGTGGTAGGCCACGTCGGCCACGGCGTAGATGTGCGGCTCCAGCTCGCCCAGCGCGTGGTTGTCGTACAGTTTGACGTACTTTGGGTTGTAGATGGGCAGAAACTGGAAGGGGTTGACCACGATGAGGATACTCCCGATATACGTGTAGATCTTCTCTTGACGGAAACGCGCCCGCAGGCTCTCCAGAAGGCGGCGCTCCGTCAATTCGGGTAAGGCGCAGAGGTCCGTCGGGGGGTCGCTCCCCGCCGGCTGGGGGAGAAAACCCCGCTCCACCATGCGCCGGCGCTCCTCGGTCACCCGCAGCCACATCTGGAGGCTGCCGCCGTAGTGGATGGAGCCGTCCAGGTTCTTTTCCCGCAGGAGGAAACGGTAGTCGTCGCCGCTGCCCAGGCCGCCGCGGTTCTCCAGGGCGCTCCGGGGCCACAGCATCATGCGCTGCACGGGGCAGTCGCCGGGGTTGAGGATCCACTCCTCGCCGCCGAACTCCTTGACCTCGGCCAGCACGTAGCACTTGGTGCGGTCCAGGCGCAGCCGCTCGATGAGGCACTCGATGGCCTCGGCCGCCGTGGTGTTCTTGCGGGCCGTGACGGGGCAGTAGATGGTGCCCTCGGCCAGGGAGCCCGGGTACACGCGAAGGGTGAACTCCTGGTCCTCCAGGCGCCGCCGCATGCTGCCGCTGGCGGCGGCCATGTTGGCGCTGCTGGCGTAGCTGCAGCTGCCATCTTGTACGCTCATGGTGGCGCAGCCGCTCCCATCAGCACTGCGCTCTCTCCGGGCGCTCTGGCAGGAACTCAGGACATTCCAATCTGAAGGAGACAACAAAGGCATGTTGAAAATGGCACGCCGAGTACTGCAAACTTTTGGGGGGGGGTTCATTATTGCCCCCACCCCCACCCCCCACACGACAAGTTTGAATATTTATTTTTGTTTAACAACCCCCTTCAAACTCCTCTGAAAACGCAAATAAACATTCACTAGATGTTCTCGATCTGGCACATTTCAAGGGGGGCCAGTGCCCCATTCGGGCCCCACTCTAGCTGCGCCAGTGTTTTTTTCACTTTTTGGTTGGTTCAGTTCCAATTTTGCAAAACATAATGGCCGGCCTGTCGGCTCGCATTAGCTCAACAGCTCGCTAGCCATTTCAGCGTCAAAACAGCATCTGTGATATTAATCCAGAGCGGCAGACAGTAGCCCCGTCTCTCAATGCTAATGCTAACCAAATCTTAATTTCCACTCCCAGTGACTTCCCGCCAAGTGCCAAGATGAACAGCTGCCACCATCCACACAAAAGTGACTGTAATGAGCTCAACTTTGAGCTAATTCACTGCTCACTTCCTTGATTATCGTGGCCACTGCTTGCTCTGGATCTCTCTCACACACACACACACACACACACACACACACAACGCAGCTGGGCGTTAGCTTGTTTAGCTTTTGGCTAAATTTGGCTAATGTCGCCACAATGAACCACCACAATATGAACCAGCATGCTGCCCTGCTAAACAAAGGCGCTTCACATTTCAGGTAAATGTGCTAAAGCTGAAGAAATACTTCCCAGGTGGAACTAAAGCAAACATCAGAACCTGAAAACGTGTCATTTTCCACACTTGGCCCACCGGCCAACCGAGTAAACAAACAGCCGGGTGTGCGTGGCCAACACAGAGGACGACTGTGACCCAAGACGAGACGGGGCGCGATTCCAAAACAAGATTGTGAGAGGGAGCGAGGGCCGCAACAACGCGCACTTTATGTCCAAGCAAAATGGAAGACGAACAGGATGACCCGAGGAACCAACAAGCTCTTCATTCACTTCAAATGTCAGCCTTGTAAATGAGTTATCTATAAAAAAAATGTTCCAGTCGGGCACCAAATTTACATGCTCACTTAGCCTCATAGCGCAAACCTCTTTTGCAAATGTCATACTTAGCTTCATAATTCTACGGCATTAGAACGCTTTGAACGCTAGCATAACAACAGTTGCTAAGCAAGAGTTCATGACCCCAAAATCCTGGCCTGACTGGTCAATTGCCACTCATTTGTGGTAAGATAAGCACCATGCCTGAGAGGCGGCCATCTTGGCTGGGTCGAATTTCCCCATTAAAGGCAACGCGTGGACATTGAGAACTAATTAACAGATCATTTTGCAACCGATTTTTTTTGGGGGCGGGGGGAGCCCCACCGCCCCCCCCCCACCCCTCCAAAAAATATTTTTAGCAGTGAAAGATTACTTCCAGTTCATTTGTAGCAACTGAGCTTTGGGTTTTCTTACTGTCCACGGCACTGATGACTTTGCCCCTCCTAGCTTAGCGTCGTGGTGGGCACGCAGCTCAAAAGGGATGCGTCATATCTGTGCTAGTGATGTCACGCGTAACAATAATGTTCTGACGAGCCCGACACATTGTTGGCATGTCACTGGAAAGTTGAGATGAGTCTGTTTTTGATTATGCCACAGCAAAGTTGTGAAGTGGCGGTCACGGTGACTCATTTTGCTACGCTGGGTCGTGATTGATTGAAAGAATAAATCAATAATAATAATAATAAATGTGATCACTGTACTCCTGGTTGAAGGTTTCTGGAAAGCAGTCCTGGTTTCTGGAAAGCGAGGCCTCGAATAAGTGCAGATGCCCTTTATGAAATCAAGGATATTGCAGATTACCAGACGATAAAGCAAAAAGCCCGACTTTGAGTAATGGTTCATTTTTAAGGGATTGGTGGGGTGGGGGTTGGGGGCCGGGGAGGTCATAAGCCATAAGTCCCACTGTATTGACGCTAATGCTTGCTAAAATCCACTTGACGACCACAAAGCACACGCCCGCACAGTGAAAGGGATTCATTTTGTGGATTTTTCATAGATTTCCACTTTTCCTTTTAGGAATGATTTGTATGCTGTTTTTTTTTGGTGCGGATGCGACGAGATCTTTTCTTTTTGGTGGATTCACTTTTGAACTGGCTTCCGTTTGCAAGAGTTTTTCAAGTTACAAGGCATCGCTTCATTGATTTGGGTATTTTTGTTGCCGACCAAAGTTTGACTTGCGGGTGGGCTTCAGATACATCGACACGCAAGTGAAGCGGCAAATTATTATGATTTATTTTATTTTTTTTAAGGAGAGCCTTTGTCGCCCGTGCACTTTCGTCCGATGACGGAACGCGACGAGCACACAAATACAAAATGAATGATGAATAATGTAGGAAACGCTGCCAGGGAATTTAAAAAGTACGACGGGTGGGTAAAAGTGCTTGAAACTGGGGGGGGGACCCGAAAGTGACCCCGTCCTTTTTGCCTTTACACTGGGAGTTCATTTGAAAAACAAACCAGTTTTGCTCTCAATCGCTCTTCTCCTCCTCTTCCGCCCCCCCCCTCCCTCATTCTTGCTCTCCGGCCTGCACTCAGTTCTCGCCAGCGTAACAGCAATAAACACCAAACCTCAGCATTCCTCAACACACACGCACGCACACACACACACACTTATAAACATACATGCACTGCACGACAAATGTTTTGACACAGGAAGTGTGTTTTCCTGCCTGAGACCAAACTCAGACTGGTCCTATAAACTCGAAGAAGTGTATGATTGCGGGATTTATGCTTTGGCGCGCACACACACACACACACACACACAATCATACACATGCATACTGACAGAAGCCCACATTCACTCGTTCACATCCAGTCCGACAGTAGACGGGAAAGGTGTGATTGTGCGAAATCTGAATTATTGAATTATTGTTTGTGAGGATTAAGCGGATCAGAAAATGGATGGATGGATGGATGGATGGATGGATCGGCTTTGAATGACAAATCGAATGCACGACGACACATTGACCATGCACTGCTCGGTTGAGACGCCACAAGAGCAAATATTTCATCAAAGGTCATAAAGCGGACGCACGCGCACTCATGCCGAAGGAGCAGCGTAGGGCAAGTGAATTGCGGATGACATCATCCCTAAATTGCCGTTATTGATTCAACCCCCCCCCCCCTACTCCCTTATCCTGAAAAAGGGGCCACACTAAGGGAGCGTCTGTTGCCATGGTTACCACCACACTCTTGCTGGAAATCAATCTGAGGCAGCGCACCTTCAAGAGCGACAATTTCAAAGGAGAACGAAATTGGGGCGGGCGGGGAGCATCTTGTCAGGCGTGCGTTTCGCCGTGTTTTTGGATGAACACGCATTTGATCTTTTTTTGGCCAGCGCTTTTTAAAATGAGGACATATTTGACGCATGTAAATTGTATTATTTATACTGTCATCAATGCACTGTTGATTCCATCATTCAAAATGCCGCCAAGGATGCCGGTACTGACGGCAAGCAACATGGCACCGGAGGGGGGGGGGGGGGGGGGAGGGGTTGGGGGGGTCTTAACGCGGCCCTAAGCGCTCAATCATTTTCATTGATTTTCCGGTGACCGCTTCAGCTGCCGGTAGGCCCGGCAGTCGCGTGCCTTCTGCGGGGACGGGAATCAATAACAGCGCATTAAAACAATCGATGACGAGATGAGATAAAATTTGGGGAACACTGCGGCTCATCATATTGGATTTTAACCGCAAAGCTAACTGCGAAACAACAAAAAAAAAAGTCAAGATGTTCAAATTGCAACATGCAATGTTAAAAGTTGTACGAGAAGGTGGCTACATCAGTGTCTGTGCACGCCATAAACGAGTCTTTAGAAAAGTAGTTTATTAACGAATCTGTCAATAAAATAAGCACGTTAACACATGCTGCAAATGTTAACAAGAAAGCAAGACTTATTAGCCTCGGATATAAAATAGTCAAGCTTCCATTTTGGTCGTTTTTGTACTTGCGAGCTTTCTGTGCGCTAGCATGCCAATGTTAGCATGACACAAGACTCATTAGCCCCGTATATAAAATCGTCAAGCTTCCGTTTTGGTCGTTTTTGTACTGGCGAGCTTTCTGTGCGCTAGCATGCCAATGTTAGCATGACACAAGACTTATTAGCCCCGTATATAAAATCGTCAAGCTTCTGTTTTGGTCGTTTTTGTACTTGCGAGCTTTCTGTGCGCTAGCACGCCAATGTTAGCATGACACAAGACTTATTAGCCCCGTATATAAAATCGTCAAGCTTCTGTTTTGGTCGTTTTTGTACTTCCGAGCTTTCTGTGCGCTAGCATGCCATTGTTAGCATGACATCAAGACTCATTAGCCCCGTATGTAAAATCGTCAAGCTTCCGTTTTGGTCGTTTTTGTACTTGCGAGCTTTCTGTGCGCTAGCATGCCAATGTTAGCATGACACAAGACTTATTAGCCCCGTATATAAAATCGTCAAGCTTCTGTTTTGGTCGTTTTTGTACTTCCGAGCTTTCTGTGCGCTAGCATGCCATTGTTAGCATGAAAGCAAGTCTCATTAACCTCAGAGATAAATTCGTCACGCTTCCATCATTGTGTTTTTGGTACTAAGGTTGCTATCTTTTTGTGTAACAATAAATATAGCTCAACTTTGAGCAAATTTATCATAAATCCCATGTTAGCAAAGAATAGTTGTCTCATGGATGCCGAGAACAGAATCTGCCTGCTGGAGATCTCACTTAGCGAAACCGCTGAATTCACCCCAACAGCCACGGAGACGTCCTCGCACTTTCAATTAGAAATAGTTTTACAACACGACTTGGCTTGAGGATAAAATATGTTTGATACGTCCAAGTCATTCACTGACGGACCAGAGGAATCCGCAAGCCCGTGTTTAGCCGGGGCCGCATTCCAATACGAGAGCAACGCGACAAAATAAGAACACAACCAAGCAAACGAGACCAAGAGGACACAACATGGGCCGACACAGCGTTCAAGACCGCAGGCGCTGTTTAGTTGCTGGGGGTGAGGTGCAGGGGGGTGGGGGGGGTATTGTGGCAAGATGTCCTTTAAAACAATCTCTCTCTCTCTCTCTCTCTCTCTCTCTCTCTCTCTCTCTCTCAAAATGGGTGTTGCCTCTGACGAAAGCTCACGTGACAGCCAAAACTGTCAGCGAGGTATGACCCCCCCCCCCAAAAAACTTTTTTTTTTCTGAACACATGAACTTGAATGTCTGATTCAATCGTTTCATTCTTTCAACCAGCGGCAGACCATGGCATAGTTTCGACCCCCCCCCCCACCAAAAAAAAAAGTTTCTGATTAAAAAGCGGAGAAAATTAGCTTTTTTCTTAAAAATAAAATAAAAAAGGATTAAGTTCTATGAACTGGTGTGACTTTGATACAAAAGTGGACTGTGTGTCCAAGTGTCAAGGTCCTCTTTTTTTTTTGTGTGTGTGTGTGTGTGAGTTGCAGTCAAATGGCAACAGCGGCCGCGTGGTCACTTTCACTTCTACTTCAGACGCGCTGCAGTTGTCGCATCGCTTCCTCCAAACCATGAGAAAGTACACGTTTGTTTTTAGAGTCGTCAACAAAACCTGCGTCATCATCAAACAACATTGAAGGAATTTTCCCGTCGCTTGTTTGTCGGCGTTTTTAACAAATCACGCCAAAAAGCAGGCGGGAGGTGAACAAGCGTCACTTTCTCCATCTGCCACGCTTCTGAAAACACCGCCAGGGCCAATCGCCATCATCATCATCATCGTCGCATCGTCCCTGTGGCGGTTGTCATGGCAACAGACCGAGCTCCCACGCCCTTTTCCAGCCTCCGATTGCGATCGCGAGCTGATTCGATACCAGCCTGAGAGAGACCCAAAACAACACTGGAGAATGTTTGGAAGTCATTCTGATGCCCGAGGAATAAATGGGCAGGGGGGGGGGGGTGTCAAATTCCATTGGCGGGAATCATGTCTCACGCACACGCGCGCGCGCGCGCGCGCACACACACACACACACACACACACTCACACACATATCACATTCAAGCTATGCACAATCTCATCGTGTCATGTCAGTCACGGACATGTTTTTTTTTTTTTTTAAATCAAGTTCACACCCTCAGAACATGCAGGCGTAAATAATGCACGTGATGCCTCATTAATAAATGATCAATTGGGCAACTTAAAGTACATGTGCAACCTCCCCCCCCCCGACCCCCGCCAGCGAGATGACAGTTTCTCATTAATAGTGTATCATAAACAAGGATCACCCCCCCCCCCCTCCCCCCTTACATCAATAAATAAATGAGCAATTCACGGAGATATACTAGTGGCATCATCATTCCGGGCTCGCACTTGACCTCATTCGGGTCAAAGGTGACCTTTGGCGAGAGACACTCGCATTCAAAAGTTGGAACAATTTTCAGTCTTAACTGAAGCGGAGATATCGGAATGGGTGAGGGGAGGAGATGGGGGGGTGGGGGCTGATGAGCCAAGATTTGAACCCAGTACCTTTCCAAAATCACGCAGGCATGTTTACCACGACAAAAAAAAGAACAAAGATCTGTTTTTGTTTGGCTTTGTTTTGTTTTTGATGCTCATCACACACACACGCGCTGTATCACAAAGACACGCACGCACGAGTCCTGGAGACAAAACACAGACACACACATGCAGCACGGAAGACATGTAGTGCAGATGCTGCCTCCCGTAGCCCCCCACCCCACTAGCCCCCCCTTCCCCGCCTTCTTCCAGCCACCAAATCCATTTAGCGGCCGCTATTGTCTCGCGTGTGTCTTCTCCGCAGGGTCAGCCGCTCGCCTTTCTACTTCCTCTAATCAACTGCCAGTCGGTCAGAGATGAACCGAGCCCCCCCCCCCCCCCACCACCCCCTCCCGCACTTTCAAGAGCCTCTTCTAGTCCAAATACGGAACGCAGGCCGATTGTGCTTTCACATGATTGTGATGACGGTCGTTACGATCCGCGACCATAATGGCCACGCAATCAACAGGAAGGAGATTGTGCGCCCTCTGTCAAAATGGACGACCGATACGTGTTCAATGAGGATCACAATTACAGATTATGCATACACAAGGACGTGTGTGTGTGTGTGTGTGTGTGTGTGTGTGTGTTTCCTTTGCCCGGCATTAATTTGAATGAATTAACTCCATTTAGCTCACCTTGACCACGCATTCACACATGTTTTCGCTGCCATGACAACAGACGCCAGCGCGAAACCCCTGCCCCCTTCATTTAAGACGGCCAATCGGATCTCTCGGTTCGCCGGGGCTCCTTCATTAACGGCCGCTTCCGAAAAGAGCATTGAATTAGCGAGGCGAGGACAAATTGCGTACGTCGGGTAAGATGATGATGAATAACATGCTTGATCTGGTAGAAAATCTCCCGGACTGTTCAGACCTCCGCCAAGGCAGCTGTTCACAATCGCGTGACGTTTTGGGTTTCGTGGGTTCGTTTCAAGAATGGCTTCCGTTGATTTCGGCAAAATGCTCTCAGCGAGTCATTGTGATATTTCGAAAGGATGTCGTTAATATCATTTAAAAACTTTGATTGAGCCTTGCCAAGATACTCGGCGCATATGAAATTTAGCATATTTCATTTTAGCACAGTGAAAAATGTTATGGAGGGCCGGATCAAAAGGGGGAACTAAATTCGACATATTAATTGGATTTCTTTATTTAAAAAGCAATATTTTGCATTTTTTGGGCATGTTTTTCAGACTTTAAGAGTGCATTATTCTGTCGTATCGAACGGGATTCGCTTGACTTCATATCGTCTCCCCCTTCCTCCCAATGCTCGGCAACTTCAAGTAACTGCGCCACCTGGCGTTGAAATGCCTGTCATTACAAGTCCAAATGAAATGAATACAGTCATTGACATCAAACCTTAATTGTGTGCCAACTTTCGGCGGGCCGGATTAAAAAGACCAACGGGCCGGATTTGGCCCGCGGGCCGTAGTTTGCCCACCGCTGCACTAGAAAGAGACAACAGCTCGCTCACGTTTGCGCCGTCACCGAGTGGGAATTGAGTTCACGCTGGCTGCATTAAAGACAGGCGGGTAAACCACTTTACCACCGGTGGACTCAATACATCGCCGACAACACAATTGAGTCTAAATCCAATCCCAAAGCAAAAAAAAAAAAAAGCTTTTAGTCCGAGCCTCGCTCACGCAAAAAAAAAAAAACCAAGATGAAATGACATTAGCTCATTTGTCTTCCTTCCTGTCAGAGACATTTAAGAGCAAGAACCTCAGAGACGAACAAGACGCCTCGCTGGCGGCCGCGTCTGAAAGCCACAAAGATCGCCTCTGAAAGGCGGCGACCGCCGCAGCCCCGTCAATCTCGCTCAAAACGTTGGCCGCGCGATGCCCTTCATTGGGATCGTCGATAGATGAGATTTTGGGGGGGGGCAGGAGCAGTAGCAGTTCAGGGACGAGTGATTGTGCTAGCTTAGCTTAAAGCATGATTCTGCGCATCGGTAAGACATTTTCGGACAAGGATTGAAGGATGTTGGGGGGGGGGGGGGTTCCAAAGCCAACAACAGTCGTTGTGTGCTAACTGCCTTACAGGCTATCGACAAAAAAAAAGGGGGGGGGGGGGGCGCGGGAGCAGTAGCAGTTCAGGGACGAGTGATTGTGCTAGCTTAGAGCATGATTCTGCGCATCGGTAAGACATTTTCGGACAAGAATTGAAGGATGTTGGGGGGCGGGGGGGTTTCCAAAGCCAACAACAATCGTTGTGCGCTAACTGCCTTACAGGCTATCGAAAAAAAAAGGGGGGGGGGCACGGGAGCAGTAGCAGTTCAGGGACGAGTGATTGTGCTAGCTTAGCTTAGAGCATGATTCCGCGCATCGGTAAGACATTTTTGGACACGCATTGAAGGATGTTGGCGGGGGGGGGGGGGGGGGGGGGGTTCCAAAGCCAACAACAGTCGTTGTGTGCTAACTGCCTTACAGGCTATCGAAAAAAAAAAAAGGGTGGAGTATTTCCACGGACCGAGTCTCAATGAAGCGTGATTATGTGCGCATGCTAGACAATGACTGCGATTTAGCGGCGAGTGTCAGTAGACACCCAGAAGTCGATCATCTGACTGCCGCCGCCAAGGCGCGACAAAGCATTTGATTGTCTCCAAGACCTTCTGCCGCAAAACAGCGACCTCAAAATTGCGAATTTAGGCTAATTTCTGTCCTCTTTTCTCACAATGGGGCAGGGACTCACCCCTAAGCTTTATCTTCTACGCAAAAGACGTGCTGATCTCGGGGTATCGAATAAGTCTTGCTTCAATAACAACGCATAAAAAATTTTAATTAAAAAAAAACGAGCAAAAAGCCAATTCCACCGCTGACAGAAGCGTTCGCAAGTGGCGCAGAAAAAGCCAATTGGGGTGCATTTTATTCTTTGTGTTGCCCAGAAAAAATTTGGGGGGGATTTTTGGGGAAATGCTCACTTGGAGAACATGAAAGTGACAGACCAAACTGGAATCCGACACTTGACTGCATTTCTTTTTTTTGGGGGGGGGGGGGGGCACAATGACAGACACTCTGTCAATGAACACCCCCCCCCCCCTCCGCTGCCATTGTGTGCCGCTCTATAAATACACCTGGTGAGAGATACATAACAGCACGGCGCTGACACGCTACGTGAAGCGTTGACCTCATCCCGGTGTCGTCTTACGCCGAAGAAACCTGGAGCAACTTTCCGGCTTGACGGCGGATATGAAACTTAAAGCTTTCGCCGTCGTTAACTTCATAACAACGTGATTCGAAACGATATGAGAGAAACGATTCCTGAGAACGTGTGAGCCAAACGGAATAGAAATCAGTCTTGAAGTGAACTAGAAAAGCTCAGAGACATAAAACGAGGGGGTTCACAGGGAGCGGGGTCAGTCAGCACAAAACCCCCTTTCGAACAGCCTTCGCGCCAAATCACGCCTTTGCGGCTTTGACGGACAGGAACAATTGCTTCCAATTAGGTCCGAGAAATTGCACATGATGTCGCGTTGCAGTCGTAATCTTGTGCGGTTTTGCAGCGATGCATTACGAGACAAAAACGTGAACCGATCCATTCTTGCAGCCGCTCGCCCGCAGTTTGCCGCCCGCCGCGCTCTTGAGAAATCCCTCGTTGCGCCGTCATCTTTGCTGACATTAACATTTCATTTGGCTTATTATGTAAGTCGCAAAGCCTGCGAGAGGCGGGATGAGCACATCATTCTGACAGCTGCAGCCGGCCTGCAAAGTCACCCACACAGAAGCGGCACGGACAACCCGCCAACACCCCCCCCCCTTCAAAATTCCCTCCTGTGAACATGTAACACGAGGAAACGTCAGAGCTGAACGTGTGTACGCGCCAACGTTCATCTTGAATAATTCACATGGATGCGTGGATTCAGTTGGTGATCATCGGAAATTCATATCCTTCATATTCAAGGATTACGTCAAGACCCGGATGGCGTGCCTCAAGGGTCCATGTTTGGCCCCATGAGTTTTCTTACCTACATCTATGATTTAGAATCAATACTACATTTTTTTTTTTGCAAATGAACTAAAACTTCACGGCTCCATGAAGCATTTTGATAACGTCTGTGATTTATTCTAATTTAAATGCAGTTCGTAGCTGGTCTAGAAATGTGGAAATGTGGGACGCCCGAGCGAAAAGGGGTGCCCAAGTCCGGCCACTTTTAGAAGTCTCTGTCTACACACGCAACTGATTTAACTGATAAGAATCCTGATCAAGGTTCTCAGAGCTTGCCGATGAACCCATCATTTGAGAAAATTGTGCTGGACGAGGCACAAATCTAAAACATGCAGTATAAGGACTCTTGAGGACCGGACTTGGGCACCCCTCCGTCTTTGTGGATTCAAATGGACACTAAGAAGTGACATCCTGGTGGGATTTCATTCAGAAGGGACCCAGGCCGGTTGTGAGCTGAGAGGAGGATGAAGAGGGCGGGGCGCTTTCCGCCACCCTCCCCCCCCTCGGACCACCGGCCCGAGGGGTCTCTGCCTCGTCCGGACTGGATCGCCAGTCTCAACTTGTCGACAAGCTAGCCGCAGGGTTCCAATGCGAGCTGACCAACAAGCAACGACACACGAGACTTCATTGAGCCTGACATGTTATATTTTTGGAATGTGGGAGGGGGCCGCAGTACCTGGAGCAAAGCGGTGCAAGCGCGGGCTTTCAGTTTCTTTTAATTGCTTTAAAGGTGTCTATTTGGTGGACCGGCACCGTCAATTAACATGTACAGGGATGCCTTGAGTGTCATTCAAGTCATCGGTTAGCATCTCAAATAATTTCTCCCAAAAAGTACCCAAAAAAATTCAATTGGTGATTTTTTTTTTTAGCTAGGGGGTAAAAAACTGTTTAGAATTCATTAAAAAAATAATACTAAGCGTTTTCTTTATTTATTGTCATACCGCATCAGATCAACAGCCATCGTGCTGCTCTTTCAGGTGTACCGGGGGCAGCATAGGACAGACAAACTGGTATACTGCGCATGTTTCAGCTCCACTGTGCGGCACTAATATTAGTCGTTCGATGCAGGAGATAAAAAAATATATGCCTGTCAGTACTTTCATATCGTTTTGCACCCATTTGTGCTGTTGCTACATATCTGCTGCTTAAAAGGGGAAGTCAACCCCGAAATTTCCTTGACACTAATATGTTCTATTAATTTTGCTTTTGTGGAATATGAGTTGAGCACAAGCTAAATGTGGGGGTAGGGGGGCGGGGGGACACAACAACAACAAACCAATTACGGCTCACCTGTTTTCCCAAGCTGAGCCATGATTGGTCGTTACCTGAGCTCCGAGCAACTGTGATGTCATTTTCAGTCGACAGTTAGTGACAAAATGGCCGCTCCCTAAGATGGGCAAAAACGTGGACTTTACCGCTTAACTCATATTCCACTAATGAATTCTAAATTTGAATGCAGTGGGGCAGCATCAGACATATTGTAAAGATTTTTTTTTGTGGGGGGGGGGTGGTTTGACTTCCCCGTAAAAAGGTCACAACGTTGCAACACGGACGTTATCTGTTAGCACGTCATTCCAGTTCCCCATTATGTGTCAGCATTGAGCCAGCAGTGTCGTTTCTCCGGCAAAAGCCTTTACCTTGTTTTATATACACAATGTGTCATTCACTTTATTTTGTTTAGTTCGACATTAAACTTTAACCTGGAGTGGCAACAAACAGCTGGAAGAAGTTTTCACTGCGGCCTATCTGACAAAGTGCCGTTTGTTGCAGCGAGTCGAGTCGTTGTCACTATTGCATCTCGAGTTTGCGTGTAAAGTCAAAGAAAAAAAACCTGCCAAAAGATGACTCATATCTCGAAAACCATGAAAGTCAAGTCACTCATATGTCAAGGCACCACTGTAGGTTGAATTAGCGTTAAGATTATGGGGTGGGGGGTTTCGTCACTGGGAACCCCAAACAGTTTTTGAGACGCCGGGGTGTAATTCGATGCTTGCGATAGCAGTGAATGACTTGCATTTGCCGTTAAATTTTACAAGAACAACTGTAGTGTCTTTTGACTCGAACTCTCGCACCTGACCGGTGCAACAGCATCACTGACAAAAAAATGGGAGGGTAGGGGTGGGACATTTACATCAGAACCTTGTTTGATTTTTGAGGGTGTGGGGGGTCCAGCTGCATAGGAGACTGGATGCCCACCGCCGCTCCCCCCTCCTTCTGTCCTTCCTTCCCTCCCATTAGAAGGGACTGCGACAATATGACCACATGAACACACAGCGCAAAAAACGAAAGAAATGAAAAAAAATATGCACATGGAGGCGTTATGTAAGAAAATGATGTGACATTCAAACGAGGCGGCTGCGACAAAGGGCCCCGGGGGGAACATGTTCCATCTTTTTGTTTGAATATCCACGATATGTGTGTGGACACGGTGACAGCGTGCAACATGACGTCCACCCGGGGGGTGAGGGGGGGGGGGGGGGAGACAAGGAAGGGTCTTGTCTTACCTGCTCTTCCTCCACCACCACCACCACCGAGCCGGCGCCGTCGCCTCCTCCAGTCCGCCCAAGCGACGACGAAGAGCGGCCAACCGCCACCGAGTCAACCGGAGCCCAGTGCGGTGCGTCCGGACACGCCAGCCACAATCCACCGTTCCGATGCGCCGATCATGTAGGATCCAAATCAGGGGGGGGAGCTGCTCCAGTGTGTCTTTTGGGGGCTTCGGCGTGAATCTGTCCGCAGTCCTTGCCGTCACTTCACGTCACGTCACGTCATGTCACGTCGCGTAGCGTAGCTCGTCTATGGGCTTCCTCCACAGAGCTATGCGTGGCCGCGCCGCGCGTCCACGCGTGGGATGTATTCGGGAAGTAGCGGCGGGGGGGGTGTCGTCGTCGTCGTGTAGTGAGGAGGGTGGAGGAGGAGGACGAGCACCCTCCTCCTAACACCAAACATTACAGACGAACAAGTGACCGCACACTGAGGTGGGAAATTAGATGGAAAGATGGACGGAGACAGCTAGCCAGCTAGCGCGCTAGATAGATTGAATAACTAAAAATAACATACATATAACATGATCTATGGTGCGGAGAGAAATGTCAAACCTCAAACATTCTCTGTGTAAATGCGAAATATTTTTTAAAATTTTAAAACAACATTATGTCATTTTTAAAGACATTGAATGTGAAGCCTCACACCAGAAACATCAAAAAATGCAAAAATATATGTTCGATAAAAAAAGTGTGTGATGAGATTAAAAAATAATTCAATAAAACAAAACGAAAATAGTATAAACTTATCAAATTAAAAACAAAACATGGAAAAACTAATTCAATAAAACCAAATCATAAAATACGTTTTAAAAAAAATCTAAGGTGCAAGTGTAAAGTAACTAACATTAAATATATCCAATAAAAAACAAGAATATATATTTGGGGATGACAAAAAAAAAATCTGTAAGGTGCCAGGTAAATTGTCAAAACAATGTCAGACATATTACATTAAATGTCATTACAACAAATCAATGTGTTATGTGTGTGTGTGTGTGTGTGTGTGTCTATAAATGCGGGAGCAGCTTGCACACGGTCCTGTAGCAAGGTCTAAAAACATCCCACCTGTTTTTCACTGGATCACTTTTGAAGCCAGACATATTTACCAGCCAGACATGTTGAAAAGGAAATCCTCCCTCTCGCCCCACAAACGTTGGGAACCGAACCCTGTGTGTATGGAGAGGGGTGGGTGGGGCTGTGGGGGAGGGGGGGGGGAATACAACTACCCCCCATCCCCCATCGATATGTGACATGACAACACACAAAGTCACAGATGGGAAAGTATAGCTGGAGGCGTCAAAGCATGAGTGGAAAGTTTTGGAAAGGTCAGCCAGGAGGCCTGAAAACTGAGATGGGATCAAGGGGGGAAAAATGGTTCAAAAAACACACACAAAAAAAAAAAGACAGAAGTAGAAGCAGTAAGTGATTTTTCTTTCATGAATGGGTTCCAAGTAGCACATCAAAAAAAGATTTAACTCTCCATGCAGCACCACAATGACAACCATTTAAATACAATAGAGGTTTCACATTACTCTCACATTTTGCAGCTCGGAAAAAAAAAATGGACTTAATGAGTCCAATAAAATGTTTTGCACCAAAGTTAAATTAAAAATGTACCTACGTGTATTTTGAAAACAAAAAGTGCAAAGACAGCGAATTGCACTGAAATGTTAAATCCAGTTGAATTTATCTACAATGTACTAAAATGCTCTGATCAGTCAGCCAGTGACATTTGAACATCCTAGTCATACAACTAAAATAAAGTAAAAATGTTCACTCTTGGGCAGGTTGGAGGAGGGTGTGGTTAGCCCAGCTTTCCTCACAGTTCTCAAGTTTGGGGTTCGAATCTCAGATCAGCATTTCCTCTGGAGAGTTTGTATGCTTGCATTCCTGCCACATTCTGAAAACGTGCATGTTAGCTCAGATTGAACCAAGTGCCTCACATTGCCCATTCAGTGTTAAGCACCTTATAAATGCAGCACAGTTACTCTTATGAAGTGGAAAAGAGCAGTGTTGGGCAAAGTATGGCAGGCAGCCCGCTGATCATTTACATTAAGTGTCCTGTAATATTTGCTGCATTCATTTTGCATTTTGAAAATTGCCTAAATAGCATGTATTCATTTTATTATTTATTAAAACAAGCGGCACAGATAACGAATGGATGGATAAACGATTTTACATATTAAATTGTTAGTTATAATTATATTCATGATAAGCAATGCGACAAATGTGAACGGTTATTCATTATCTCATTCACTGCTGGCATCTCAGACCCTCCTTTACACTACCACGTGAAATAAAGAACACAAATAAAACGTATCTGAATGACGTTTGCTCCGCCCTTCCTGAGTGACCATTCAACTCACATCCGATAGTCAAGGCAAGGTGGCCTCCGTGTGGTCGGAATATGAATTACACACAATACGTTTGGTTTAGTCTCACAAACAATTCAGTCAGAATGTTAAATCGCAACAAATGACACGATCGTAACAACCTTCGAAAACAATGTATAATACTCACCTCACGGTGATGTGGAGTTCATCGGCACGACTGAGATTAATTTGATTTTAGAAATGTAACTGACCTGCAATTCTTCCGCCGAACGTTGGGTGGCAATACTAACAGCATAGGTATTGAATACAATACTTATTAAATAACATCTTACGGTGTGTGGTTTGTTTTAGCGGGAAAGAGACGCTTTTGTAAACAAATAACGTCACAACCACGCGACAGAGTTGTAAGAGCCTGTGACGATTAATCTCAACGACGGAAGTGGCAGCCACCAAAACAAACGAGTCGACAACAATGGAGAACATCCGCTCGATGGTGCTCTTTCTGCTCGGCGTCTGGCTCTTTATCACCAGGAGACGGCAAGCTTTGTTCGAGAGGAGGCTTCAGGCTGCGCGGAGGAACACTGAAGAGAAAATGAGGAGAGTTTGGGAATTGTTGGAGGACGACTCGTTTCCGAGACCTCGACGGCGACGCCAGATGGTTAGATTGAGAACAGTTTGGGTTCAAAAGCTTGTCAATAATAAACAACTAATTTTGAGTGATCCGGCACGCTGTACTGACTGCATCTTACGTCGCCCATTAAACGACAAACATGGCTGACTCCTGCAATAAGAGACTTGTAAATGGATCTTTTGACAGTCAGAAATTGTGTCGAAGCTTTTTTTTTAAATGCCAATTAACAAAATCGAAGTTAATAACGAAACCGACTGTTTGTCAAAGAAAGAACCAGTTTGGTGAGACCATGTAATTTATCCAAATGCTCAAGTTGGTCAAGAAAACTAATCTAAATGAATACAGCGACACCTGTGGGTGAGGAGGACAATTCGAGTGGATGTCATAAATAGTCGAAAAGGTGATGTTAGGTGAGGTAAAAAAAATGTTCCCAAGGAGACTGAACGCTGGCTGTAATTTAGATCTTAAAAGGCAAGTTGATTCATAAGTAGTAGTGGTAGAATTCAGATTGTAATGCCTTTCTAGACGACTCCTAAAAAAAAAATCATTCTAGACCCGGATCTCTTTTATAACATGTGTGTAGTTTAGTTTTGAAATGTTGTGACTCTAGTACCCCTTTGATAACTAAAGCCAAGGCGGTGTGACTTCCAGATGCTTCATTTGCTGCTCAAGCGCCGGCGCCGCCCAAGCATCTGGGCGGTGCGTCGCTCCAACGTGTGGTGGGACCAGATCGTCCCGGGCTTTACGCACCAAGAGTGGGTGCGCCACTTCCGCATGTCCGAAGAGACCTTCCTGGACATTTGCGCCGAGCTGCGGCCGGCCATGGAGAAGCGCGACACCAACTTCCGCGCGTGCGTCCCGCTCAAGAAGCGAGTGGCCATCGCTCTCTGGAAGCTGGCCACCAACAGCGAGTACCGAAGCATCAGCCACCTGTTTGGCGTCAGCGAGACCACGGTGTGCCGCTGCCTGCGCGAGTTCTGCTCGGCCGCCTGCGCGCTGCTGCTGCCGCGCCACGTTCGCTTTCCCGATCCGGAGACGCTCGCAAGGACGGCGGCCGAGATCGAGGCGAGCTGGGGGCTTCCCCGCTGCGTCGGCGCCATCCAGGGCTCCCACATTCCCATCATAGCGCCACAGGAGAACCACCGGGATTACATCAACGCGAGAGGCTGGCATTCCATCATCCTGCAAGGCGTGGTGGATGGCAAGGGGCTCTTTTGGAGCACGTGCGCGGGCATGGCCGGGGGGCTGCGCCACGCCCGAGCGCTCAGAGAGTCTCCGTTGTGGGAGATGGCCGAGCAAGGGAGGTTCGACCCCAGCTTTTACATCCTGGGGGACTCGGCTTATCCGTTGAAGCCGTGGCTGCTGAAAGCATTCCGGCAAGACGGCGCGCTGACGCCAGAGCGCCGCGCGTACAACGAGAGCGTGCGGAGTGCCAGAGCCACCGTACGCGCAGCCTTTTCCCGACTCAAAGGCAGGTGGCGCTGTCTGACCAAGAGGAACGACGGCGACATCCGAGTGGTCAAATCCATGGTGTTGACTTGCTGCGCTCTGCATAATATATGCGAGAGGCACGCCGAGGAATACAGGGACCAATGGGACACGCCCGCCCTGTCGGAGATGCGGGATGTCGACGACGAAGAGGATGAGGAGCAGGAGGAGGAAGAAGGCGGGGATGTCCGTGACAGTCTCGTGAGATTTTTAACCAATGTAGCACTTTGAAAAGAAAAAAAAACAACATTGTGTTTATTTTGCCTGAATGTCATTTGTACTTGCAAATTTCTGAAAAGTTTTCGTTAAATACCCAAATAATATGATCACCAAAAAAAAAGGTTGCTGCAAATGAGATGGGGGACGTACGTGATGTCTGCTGAGATTTTTTAAAGCAATATTGGACTATGAAATAATTAACCTAGTTGCATATTAATGTTAATTCAATATCATTTGGGATGGGAGGGTTCAAAATTTCTGGAACGTTTTTGGGAAATCCCATCCGTCGCGGGCGTGCTTGGAGCCAATGGCAGCTCACTCCGGGCAGTCGTTGGGGCGCACCCTGAACTGGTTGCCAGCTAACGGCAAGCCACACACACAAACCATCTCGGGACATTTTAGAGTGTTCAATTAACCTACCATGCATGTTTTTGAGGGGGAATGTGGGGAGGAATGGGAGAAAAACCAGGGGGGCATGCAAACTCCACACGGGAAGCCCGGGGCCCGGCATCAAACCGCTACACTGGAAACATGAACAAGAGCAAACCACTGTATGAAGAGAATGAGGGAAAAACATGGAACTCATGTATTGCTCACTTGGAATTTTTCTAAGGACTTTTTTTCTTTCAATAAACTCGCAAATGTAGTTTTTTTCATAGTCAAAGTTTGCTGTCGGAGATTTAATTCATATTGGAGGTGTTCGTTTTTTTTTTTATTTTACACGCTCCCTTTTCGTAAACGTTATTTTTGTGAATAATCTTATGTGTAAATAAAGATATAAAACGACTTTTCTCTGACCTGATTTTAACATTGACAAAAAACAGGCAACAATAAGGCGTGATAAAAAAATAAAAAGTATGAAGTGAGGCTGCAGAAGCCGCAGGTGCCACTGGAGGGCGCTGCTGCACGTACGTTGCCGCAAACTCGGTCAATGGTGGGGAATTTGAGAAATTGGCAATTTTGGGGGGACGGGAGTGCGAGTCAGGTGAATTAAAATCGTTGAAATGGCTCTGATGAAAAAAAAAGTTGGCACACCCTCACACGCAGGTTTAAAAAGGGTAAATTTGTCTGACTTCTTGACTTTAATAAGCACGGTGCTTGCAGTGTATTTTCCCAGCCGGCAATGAGCATTACAACATTATCAAGAAGAGGAGATTAAACGCCATCAGCTTGTCACGGCCGACTCCGAAGTGAAGCAGATGGCCTTTGACGCATGCTGCACGGACGGTAGAACGACACACAGGCGGGCGAACTGTTTCGACATCAGCAAAAGCTCACACTCGTGCTCGCCTTTTGTGATTCGCGTCGCTTGGGTTCACTCAAAAGAGTCTTTCATTTCTGGTTTTACATGGATGGAGTCGTCTTAGACCCCTTTGATACTCGGTCACAATTTATTGCTCTCCGCTGTATATTTTAAGAACAAATGACAATTGGCCTGAATTCACTGAATCACTTCTTGCATCTCAAATCAGCGGTCTCCAACCCTTTTTTGTCCCATGGAGCCGGTTTAACGTCAGACAATATTTTCAGCGACCGACCTTTAAGGTGTGGTGGATCTATACAACAAAATATGATATGACGTGCATGAAAACTGTGGTACAGTATTTTCAAAACACAATAAACACGAATCATGACACGAGGAAGGTCCTACCTGGCCGCAACATTCTCTGGTCACTATTCTAATGTTTAAACACGCCTCCAAAATAAGATTTATCGCAAATACAAAGTGCACGAAAAATACGACTCACCATCACCGCATCTTAAGCAGAGTGAGCTCGCTGTGTGGGAATATCCCGTTGAGATAAATCCGTATCTTAAGTAGGACTCCTGATACGGTTTATTAAATGTCGACTTCTTTTACTTGAAAGTCGTAGGCTCCTCTTCTGTCTCTTGGATGGGCCTTTCCCCCTTTCCAAATACCTTTTTTTTAACTCGTTTTGCTAACTTCCGGGTTTCATTTTAGCGGGAACCTATCACGTGACCGACAAGCGCGCCTTGACCCGTGTCACGTGACATACAGTAGACGGAAGTAATAGAGGATCCGGCAATTTTTCAAAATAAAATCCCCATTCGGACTCCGAAATAAATAAAACGGAAGCGAGGTAAATTCGTCTTTCTGTGCGGCCTGGTACCAAATGGCCCACGGTGCCGGTCCACGGCCCGGGGACCACTGTCTTGAATCAAGGAATGAAAATTAATCATGAACCAAAAATGCTGTACTGAAGGCTACCCTTCAGAGGGAGGCGAGCGCCAGGCCTCGCAGTAGCGGAGATTAACCGAGTGACAAGAGTTTGAGGGCCGCCGCGGCTCATGGCGGTCCGCTTTCCAATTTTGCGACACTTCTCCTAAGAGATTCGATACAGGATTAGCACACACTTGGCACGCCTTCAGTGCCGAGAAGAAAATGTTGATAGCAGATGAAGCGGCTTGGGGATTAGCGCAAGAGTCAGCAGTCAAATGCTGCTCATTAAAAAAAAATAAAAACCATCTAGCAAAAAAATCTTGAGGGAATAAAAACCCTGACTCCACCAAATTTTGGCCTTTGTGTCAAAGGCAAACAAAAAAAGGGCAGGCCAGTCTTGTACTCTCACTCTCACTAGCAAGCTATGTTGTATGTTAGTTGCTCCACGTACAGCACTTTGTGTGCAGCGATGGCCGTTTCAAAGTGCTCTATAAATACATTTGAGTTGAGAAACATAGCGGGATGTGCCTGAAAAAAGGGGGTGGGGGGTAGATCAGATTTTGATGAAAAAAATAAAATGGACATAATCTACCCCAGAAGCTGCAGTCAGTTATAAAATCAATAGTTTCATGATAGCATAAATCACCCATTTTACTTTTGACAAAAAAAAAATAACTAATTTGATGATCCTAATTTGAGTGAGATTAGCATGATTAGAATATTGCCGCTTTTTCTGGATCATTTGAATTATTTTATGAATCCTTGCCATCATGGGTAGTTCTGCTTAATTGTGCACCAGACAAAGGAGCCGCTCGTCTTTTTGGTTTTATGACGTCTGCCACAGCATTTCACTTGTAGCGCGTTGACTTTTTGGATGAAAACACACCATTTAAAAAAAAAAAAACTTTAAACACCGTTTTTTGTATTTTTTTTTTTTTATTAAAGAAGTATTTTCCCCGCCGCGAAAGCCAAGTTTCTCCTCGGTGTACAAGTGTGGATTGTTGACCGACGGAATTCAACTGCCACCGGGAATCAAACGAATAACTTAACTATGCCAATATAGAGAGAACTATACACATGTAGAAAATAGACTTTGCAGAGAAAATGCATAATATCGATTCAACCTGGATGATGTTTCTAAACAAATGATAACCCCCCCCCCCCCAGATAAGTCTCTTTGACATCAAGTTCAAAGTGCTAAAATCGGATAAGAAAAATAGTCTCGCATTTGATCGTCATCCCTGGGAGTCGTCTTTGTGCGCACGCAGCCCAACCACGGGGTGGGGGGGTTGGAAACGGGACCGCGTTCGTCAACAAAAGTGAAAAGGCTCAAACGTGAGGCACAGGAGGCCTCGCCTTGACCGAGCAAGGACGAGTGACATGCCGGGAAGGTGCGGCCCATGTGAAAGGAGGCACGGCTTCACCGATTGGCCGCGATTCCATCGGCCGGTGACTTCTGACGGGCGGCGATGAGCGCTCCGCGGTGAAACGGGACCCGGGCGAGCCGCTCGCTCACAATGCGACGTGAACATTTTTAGTATTGTTGTCACACCGATTGATTAGACTGGCCATTGACGGCCAATCAATCAGATTGACTCGAAATGCATCTTTGTTAAATTTTACCCGACATCGGTGTCCCGCGATCCTCCCACGTTGATGGAACTCGAGCGGCCAATGGCTTCCGACGGATGAGAATGATTGACACGTACAGGAACGGCGCACCAACGCTAAATGACAGTTTGTTGAGCCCGGATGGTCCCCCCCCCCCCACCCCCCAACTTGCGGCGGATGCACCACAGCGGTCGGGCGGCTTGCGAGTGAGGTGACGTTTTGTCTAATCGGAGACCTGGGCGGATCCTTGGCCGTGAGTGTCACAAAAGTTCTTCCATTCAAAAAAAATAAAAAAATAAAAATAAAAAAGTCGTTCTCTTTCAAGTAGGAAGAGTCTGGCATGTAACAGCATCGTTTCAAGCGACTTGGTTCGCAGTCTTAAGAGACGGAAGGGAAAGAAAAAAAAAAAGTCTAGATTCCAAAGGCAAGAGGATGAAAGGGGGCGGTGGGGGGGGGGGTAATGTGGACTCACTCCTCGTCCGAGCTGCTGTCGATGTCCAGAGAGTAAAGCATGAAGACCAAGTCGGGCCGGGCCGGAACCGAGGGGTCCCCCGGCTTCACCATCTCAAAGCCGATGTAGTTGAAGGTCTTGATGATGGACACTAGTGGGCGGGGCAGAGGGGGGGGGGGGGTTGGGGGTGAATAACAACAACAACAGCTTGAGTGGGTTACAATTGCGGTTTGAAAACCATCAGAAAGCGAGCAAATCGATCCCGTTGGTCAGACATTGATTAAAGGTTGCCGTTTGCATTCCGAATGAAGCGCAATGGAGGCGGTCGCTACGCGCAGGAGCAGGAACGGGAACGGGACAAAATCTTACGTCGATCCTCTCGGCCTTTGCGGAACCAAAGGACGACGGAGTTCACCTTCAGCTTGTCCTCGGCAAACTCCAGCAGAGCGGTAAGCCTGAGTGAGGAGGTCACACACAGAAAACGCACACAGAGACAGTCAGCGGACGATGCGGAAGGGGGGTTGGGGGGGGCGGTTGATGACGCAGTCTTTCCTTTTACATAAGGAGCCGCTCGGCCATTACATAATATTGCGGCGCTAAGTGGGGGGCAGGATGTGTGTGCATGTGCTCACGACATCTGTGGCTTTCAAACTTTTTTAGATCAAGTATTACCCCCCCCCCAACAAAAAAAAAAAACAGCCCTCCAATGGTGATTCGATTCAAACGTATTGCGCGCTGGCTCCATCGCAAAAGCAAAAGATTGAACGTAAATGTACTGAAGTTAAAACCACAGTCCTGGGGGGGGGGGGGGGGGCATTGTATCAAATGAATAAAAAGTTCAAGCCACGGTAACAAAACCGGTTCAAACCGATTCTGCTTGCGGGCGCCCGTGTGCCACGAAGGACGGCATCGCATGCGTTCCTTCGGGTGGGCGGGGCCTCCCGATTTTCAGGCGACGGGTGGGCGGGGCCTCCCGATTTTCAGGCGACGCGTCACTAAAAAGTTGAGAGCGCGAGTATCGGAGCGAGGCTCACCCCTCTTTGCTTCCCTCCGCCAGCGGCCCCGTCGGCATCTCCAAGAAGAGGCTGTCTTCCCGCACGGCGGCGTCCCAGAAGGCCGAGCGGCGTTCGCTCAGCTGGTAGTGGAAGCGCAGCAGCGAGGCCTTCCCGTTCACGTCCGTCGACTGCATCACCGTCAACTTGCCGCCCTGCGACGTCAACGAGGCGCACGTTGACCGGAACCGGTTTGTTTTCCAACATTTATTTGGCTCCGTCTTAATTGAGCTTTTCTTTGCACAGCAGGAAGAAGAAGAGTCATTGCGCGTCTTGGGTTTATTTTGAAAAACTCGCAAATTCTACTTCCTCTGGCCTGACGTGGCTTTTTTTTTTTTTTGATGGGGATTTACAAGTTTCTGGCTCACTTTCATATCTGATGAAGCCAATCAGCGCCACTGGGGGTGAGGGGTGGGGGGGGGGGGCGATGAATCCGTCCTCTGTCTGATCGCGCTATCGCGAATCCCCGAGCGCAGTCACGCGGTACGACGAGGCACGCGCGTTAACGCACAGCAAAATTGCTCAAATTTAGCTTGAATGCTTCAATGAGAATCACTCAACTGAGGCACAAAGTTGGCCCCGGATGAAGTAAAGAGAACGTTTGAACCCCCACCCCCCACAAAAAAAAAAGACAGAAAGTCTAAAGTCACTTTGTTGTATGCCATCCATCCATTTTCTGAACCGCTTAATTCTCGCGCAGGGTGGGGGTGGGGTGCTGGAGCCTATCCCAGCCGTCTTTGGGCAAGTAGGCGGGGGACACCCTGAACCGGTTGCCAGCCAATCGCAGGGCAGACAGAGACCAACGACCATCCGCGCTCACACTCGCACCGAGGGACAATTTCAAGTGTTCCGTGAATCTGTCAGGTATGTTTTTGGAATTTGGGGGTGGGGGGGGGGAGAGAAACCGCTTTGAATTCAAGCCGCTCACCTTGTGTAGCAGCGCGCCGAGAGAGTGATCCCTGACCGTCCCTCGCCCACCCGGGATCTTCAGATGTGGGTGAGGGGCATCAGGAGCACCACTGAGGCCCCGGGGGCGGGGGGAGGGAGCCCGGCAGCCGCAAGCCCGCTAACCAGGAACTGCACAGACACACGCCGGGAGACGCCGGTGAGTCAACATCTTGGCACACGCGCGCACAATGCCGGCGGGAGGGTGGGGGGGGGGGGGGGGCGATGTTATTACATGAAGACGAATGAAAAGCAAACTCACAAAACAATGACAAGAAAATGTCAAAGTTGTTTTTTTTTACTCTAGGGCAAATGCGGTCTGGCGGGACAAAGTGGCAAGAGTGGGGGGGGGTTGTCTTCATGTGTTGCACCCCAAGCATTATATTCAACCTTTTTTTTTTCTTTCATTTTTAGGAGGACCAAGCATGACTCCAAAACGGGAGGGTGTGGTACATTTTTTTAAGGGGGGGGGGGGAGCAAATTAATGCCGCCCCCGAGAAATGACTTCAACGCCAACTCTGATCCTGAAAGGGTTTTTACGTTACTGTCGATTAATTTATGAATCGGAAAACGCGTTTCCATTTCTGTCCCCTTTGTAGGGGTGGGGGGCGGGGGGGTTGTAAATTACGAGAGGCGGCCAAACGCTGCAGTGATGGTTCAACAGAACGATCAATTTGAGAAAGCCATGAGTTGTCAATTGCACCATCCAAACAAAGGATGCTCGCCGATGCATCGTTTGGACGCGTCGAGAATCTCCGTGGCGACCCAGGCTAAACTTGGCTTCTCCACGACGGCGAAGGGCTCCAAAAGATCCATTTTGTTGACAACATCAAGCCAGAAAAAAAAACAAAAAAAACTCGACTTTAGGTCAAGCCTGCCAAATCCCGATCAGCGCTCGTCCATTTTCGCAGAGATGCTCGACAGACAAACTAATCAGATAAGAATCTGCGGTGGAGGAGAGAGACGGACGGGCAGGACACAGATGGAGGAAGCGATAAAGACCAAGCCGGCCACAACAAGCAAACGGCTTGCTTGGTTTTTTTCCACTCCCTTGGCCTGATGTGAGTGCCAGCTTGTTGTGAAAGGCAACACGTTGACATTTAAAGCGCCCCCCCCCCCAGTGAATAGCTGACGAGGTCATCCTAAAAACGGAATATAGGCGATGTTTTGAAGAAGCTCAAAACAAAACACACCATGGCCATGGTGGGAAGTGCGACGGGCGTGCAAATGTGACGGTGGGACGCGGCCCTTCCTGGCGTCGCTTGGACGACAATCGGATGAGTTGCTTTCACACAAAAAAAAAAAAAAACGGAGATGATGAACGTCGGAGGTGTTTGGCGGGCAGCCAAGAGACACACGGGGAACACAACACCCCCAGGAGAAGACCGGAAAACATCCGAACAGCAGCACAATGGACGGCTTGGGAACAACTTGGTGTTTCAAAGGAGGCAAATGAAATGAAAGCCGAGGTGGTGGATAAAAAAAAAAGGGTTGGGGGTGGGGGGCGCCTTTGACGCGGTTGCCGTCACGGGGGAGCCTTGTTCAAGCATCTATTCGACAACGGGACATTTTTGTGAACGTGAAGGTTGCCCCCCCCCCCCACCCCCCACCCCAAAGCGCAGGTTCTGCCGTTCACCCGACTTGGTTCTGGCTTTCAGTCTCGACGACATCAAGACGGTCAACGCAAAGCGGGCGTCGCATCACAGGGTGTGCCTCCGATCCGTGCGGGGGGGGGGGGGGGGGAGGGGGGGGGGGGTCAGCGCTCAAATATTCAGCTGGTATGCGGAAACCGCATGATAAACAACAACAACAACAACAACAAAAAAAGCTTGCCAACACATGGAACCATTCATGAACCCTCGCCACCCATAAGTGGCGGATCAGCACTGCTTTTGAGTCAAAGATCAAGATTAGGCAATGAGTCAGAGCTCGTTGCATCAAAAATAAAAACGGAAGACGAGTTGCTTCATAAGATGCGGGTAACTCTCCCCTCTCCCAAGGCTAACAGCCCAAACTCCATTCAAATAAATAAATCGCCGCAGATTTGCACTCGACAATTGTCATTCTGGCCTGCCAAAGTCCGATAACCGCTCATTGGTGGAAAATTCTCATCCGTGCAATGACGAGGGAAAAGCAAAACAAATGACAACAGGTCGGACGAGTTTCGTCACCACTCGCCGACGCGGGGCATAAATGGCGGATGGTATAAATAGACTCAATCCAACCACACACCCCCGCTTGAAAATATATCGCCATGCGTATTCAATCATTTCGATCGAAGTCATCGCGCAATCTCGAGCCGAGCCCCGCCAAACGGCATCGACTTGAGCGTCAACGCGTCCCTTGAAGGATATCGAGAGCGTCAAAATGCTTTGATAACAGCTGCCAATCGAACGCGTTCGGCACCATCGCCGCCAATAATTAAAGTGCCTGCAGAGCGACAGCACTTGGCATCAAGCTAAAAGGCACTTGGCGTCAACGCGGCCTCAAGCGGATACATCGCTCGGGTATGAGGCGTCCGCCGCCAGGCCCGAATGAGACCACGCAGGACTCCAAAAGCGATTCACCTTCGGATCAAGTCCCCGAGATGCGCAGCGACGTGATGCCACCGCAGTGAAAGCGCGACACTCATTAATACAATACAAGCTGATTTATATAGCTAACCCTTATTCAACCGTCTAATTATACAGACGCGCTACACATGACTTGAATAGCCCAAGGGGACGGCATCGTCGCCAAGTCTAAAAATACAACCCGTTATTTATTCTATCCAACCCGCCACGACGCTAAAGCTAAAATCAAAAACAAACAGACTTTAACAATGTCTATTGACCCAAACTACTTAGCTTCGTCTCAAGAAAGCCTGCTAGCTCAGTGCTAACAAAAGAACGCAAAGTAGCAAAAGCGGGCTAACAAAAGCGGTATCGATCTGGTGGAAGTTAGACGTCAACCCAGAAACAAACTTGAGATGCGGCGGTGGCCTCACGCTCAAAAAAACGAGCAGGTTGGCAGATTAGCAGTCGCGATAGAAAGACCAAAACCAAAATGGCCGCCAAAAAACAAAACAAAGACCAACACTGGATGTCACCATATTAGAAATCCGGCTCGGTTGGAGCAAGAACAGTTCTGTTACGACGAGGCATCGGCCGATTATCGATTTACCGTCGTTTTAAATAGGCAAAGCTTTCAAGAAACGACTAAAACTCGCCGCTCTTTTTTTTGGAGGGATTTCTAAGCAGGGCAAAAGATGCCGTCTCTCAAGCCATTGTCTCCATTAATTAAATAAACCAAAATAAATCAAAAATGTCCCTTCTCTAGAATTAAAAAAAAAAAATTAAATTGGGGGGGGCTCCGTTGATTAATGTCCATTGTCCAAAAATAATAATAAAAACATAAAATGCTGCCAGCAGGTACTAGTTAGCCCCCCCCCCCCTAAAAACATGAGTAGCCCATGCGACTTTAAAACAAACCAACAATGTCGGGAAACGGTGAATTAAAACAAAAGAATATTAATATTTATTTCAAATTAACAGTGCAAATTTCTTCAGGGAGCAAATACTCTACATTGCTTGGAAATTGATTATGTTCAATCAGAAGAAGGAGAAAAAAACGCATTTATTTTTTTAATAAACAAAATAATTCCAAAAAATTGTAAAAGATGTACTCGTGGTTCAACAGCATGCAAATTTGCATGTTGACAGCGGTGGTGGTTTTAAATTTGAATACAGTGGAGTGCAAAAACAAGATTTGTCATGCATCTGCACTTTGACGAATTACTTTTAACAACTTTAGCAATGCAGTGTTTGAGTAAAAAAAAATATACACATTGCTTTGTTTTTCAGACAATGGTTTTCAAGAGATGCGAGGATTTTGCTCGACAGCAAACGTGATGTAACAGATTCGAAGCAGCAAGATTTTCCCCCAGGCGTGGCCTCATTTACAGAGAATGTTTTTTGTTACGTTGTCGGCGACTAGGACGATTCGTGCTAGTTTCTTCGCAATGTCAAAACTTGCTCATACATGGGGAAATATTTAGTGGGAAGAGTTTTTTTGTTGTTGTTGTTATTGTCATCATCCAAAAGTGGGCATCGTACTATGACAGAAATGAAATGCATATGTTTGGACACAACTACATTTCTGAGTGTGTCTTCGGTACTTCCACAGCATCTTTCTAGTCCAGTGTGAATACTCCAGGTCGATTCCGTTTATTGGCGTTACATTGGAATAGCAAATTGGGAATGACGTATTCGCCATGTTTTGGCAAGGCCAGATATCATCGCTGCAAAACATCATACCATCGTATCGTCCAAAATGTTGACGTGCTGCAAAAATACCGTCGAGCATTATAACATACAAGTGGGTCTGTGACGGACAATATTTTTAAAAGGGACATGATGGAACATTCCAGGTGCTCGACGTGCTGAGGAAGTAGCGACAACTGTCTAAAGAAAACAAAAACATACACCAACAACCCGCATGTCGTCAATCTTGTTTTTGTTTTTTCAAATGTATTTTGGGTAATTGCCTTCCTATGACCAGGGAGGACTTGACACGAACTCTCGGAATGGGGAAGGAAAAACTTTGGCAAAAAAAAATAATAAATAAAAGTGCTGACATGATTACGAGTCACTTCCTACCTTTCGTCCGCGTTCAACATGACAGCCTCGACGACAGCCTCGACGACAACCTCTTACGGTTCTTGTTTTAAAAGGAAAAAAAAAAGTCTTTTCGTTGGAGCAAAAAGGTGAGGCATAGAAATTCTGCCCCTGGTGAGTTGAATGCGAAGGTCCAAAAGATGTGTTGCCGTGTGCTTCGGGTTGTTATGAACGAAACAAGAACAGACACATCACTTGGCGGCCGCCAACAGACCACTCGAGAAAGCAGTGGCGGCATTTATATAGAGGGGCCTCCGCGGTGCATTGTGGGTGGCTCCGCCCACGAGTCCCGATCACGCTCTGAAAACAAAGGGGTCCAAACTTCAAAATCCACTTTTTTTTACTTTGTATGATTAAATATGATTGTTTTATTCTTTATTTATTCAGATGGTTGATCAATTAAAAGGGTAACTGATATTTTTTAAAAAAACAATAAAACATACTGTATTGATAGCATTGATTTTTGTTATATTAGTACATCATTCGTTCTTTTATTGTATTTTTTTAAAGGAAAATAAAGTCTCACTTATTTGATGAAATAATTACGTCAACAAAATAGCTCACAATTCATCCTCATTTTGATTGTATCCTTCACAATTAATGTAATTTGAATCAAGCAATTTTATAGTAAAATGAGTTGATGAATACATATATTTCACCCCCCCCGTCCCAAACAATAGCATATTGGGAGTGGCAAAATGTATTGGTATTATGTCAACCCGAATAAACTACAGTCGAACCTTGTGACAACGTACCTGGAGGGACATAATGAATCTGTCAGTCATAACGGTCGTTCGTTGTAACCATTTCCAACAAAATGGCCCCCAATTACGATGCATAATACAATATGAACATTTTGTGGTGTAAAATCATAAACATGTAATCCAGTATAAACATGTCAATTACAAATTCGTGCATATGAAGAAAAAAAAAGACTTTATGAAACATCAAGCAAACAACTGTAGCGTTCCTTCTTCATCGCTGTAAATATTCAGTCAGCAAATTTTCCCCGCCATAAGCGACTCATATAGCCGCCGGCGAAGCCAACTGTCATCAATTTAGGATGTGCCACGCCTCGAAGCCGTTTACAGTCATCTTTCAATTTGTTGGCCATTGCCATTTCGATTGCCGTAGTCCAAAAACATGCACGTCCATTATGACAAGCCTCCTAAATGGTGAACATGAGACTGTCGATGATTTCTTCACAGAATCTTGAAGACGTTGGCATTTTAATGTAACATTTAAGAAAAGTCTAGAATGTACGAATCATCACTTTTTAGTTTTGCAAAAAACATTGAGACAGACTTGAGATTTTTCATGATTCCGAAGCCTCATTTCAAATGCTGGCATATTTTGTTTTGCTCATTCAAAATTGGGAAGTTTGTTCGCATAGCTCTTCTCTGTGTTGTTTGATGCGATACTGTGTCGGATTTTTCTTTGCGATCACGTTCATCCTTGTACGTGTTACTTATCACGTGTTATGATTTTCTCCGATTTCCTTTTCAATTTATAGTCCACGGGGGCCGAGAGAAACCCCCGCTTGTTTTCCTGCCCCATGAAAGACAACAACAAATAAATAAATACATCTATTTTAAGGCCTCGCTTCAAAACGGGCCCCTCCCTGTTTTAGTTCCCAAACATGTTTTGAAGGCATCACATGAGAATGTTGTATAATGAAACTTTTGCTTTGATTTTTAGCTTCAAGTTCCGCTCGTGTGTGTGCGCGTGTGTGTGTGTGTGTGTGTGTGTGTGTGAGTGAATGTGGGTGTGCAGACACTCGGCCTAATACTTGCATTCATAACTTGCTATATCGCGTGTATTCTTCCTGTGAGTTTGCTTTGCCCCAGAGGGATCGACCTACATATGCGCAGCTCTTTTACGCCCTAAATCTGTACGTGCCAGGATTAGCTTCCCGGCTGCTGCTAAAGGTGTTGCGCCTACAGAACCTCGACTATTTCTGTTGAGCAACTTACACATTTAAACCAAGAGGCTTTTCGAGTAAAGCATCTCTTTTGAGCCATCAGGTTGTTTTCCCACCCCCATCTAAGATGTTATGTCACGGGACCGATACGCTGCCTCCAAAAGAGAACAGAATCTCCTTTTAGCTTGAGACGTCCTTTGCAAATTGTCCAGGGGCCCAAACAACCCAACATAGCGGCACCATTATGTAAGGTGGAATGGAAAAGAGTGCTTGCGCCAAACAGATTATCCGATCAGTAACAAGATAGCAGGGCCGGCTACTTGATCCTGGCATGTTAGTGATGCCGCTGCTGATGGCAAACGTGCATATACGAGGGCCGCAGATTGTGACAATGCAGCTCACAATTGCCCCGCGGAGGCGCGTCAACAAAGTTAAGATAAGACGAAATACATTGAGGAAATAATATAGATTCAATGAAATGTAAAGCAAAGCCCATCCAGGCAAAATTTGAACAATACTGAGATAATGTCATCTGGACTTTGGATGCAAACATGAAAATTTGCTCTTTGAGAGGCCCTCAATATCCTGTAAAACGCTCACTCAGAACTGTGTTTCCATTAAAAAAAGGAAAAGAACATAAGTTGTCAATATCAGAGTGGCAACGTAAGATGGCCGCCCTCTGGCTTCACCCACGAGGGAGCAATTATTCGTCCAATCCGTCATATCCGTGGGCAGGACGTACAGTACTATGAGTTTTTTGGGGGGGTTATTTTTTGTTTTTTTTCAGAGGATAAAGAATACTAGACACCAGCCATAAAGACGCTAACACTGAGAAATATGAAGGCTGTGTCACGAGATGGCACAGATGTAGCTAATGTTGTGACCCATGACAAGCTTTAGCATTCTCCTATTTCACACGTGAATGACATCGAGTGGTGTGATAATAGACCTAGTTTCTATTCACCCCCCCCCCACCCCCACCACACACACAAAGATTGCCTGTAATCAACACTGAGGCCCGGGCCACTAAAAATGCAGATGCGAGTGCCTTCTTGACTGGCTATGCTAATGCTAACGCTACGCTAAATTGTCTTTGTTTTCCCGATGTGACTTGGAAATTCTTATTAAGGGCATTGGACGGGTGTTTGATGTGTGTGTCTCTGATAGAACAGCGACAAAAATTGATACGTTGGCATAAGCCTCTCCAAAGCAGCTCGTCAGCATCCTTGAGTTTCACGTCGACACACACACACACACATGAATGTGCAGCACGCGTTCTATTATTTTTAATAATTTCGTCATTAATTTTAAGTAAAAAGGATAACAAAATGATGTGCCGGGCACGCAAATAGATGACTTGGTTGAAGTCCTGTTCTGGTCCTGGGATTGGATTTGTTCCACACAGACACGAGTGGAGCGGATTATGTAAGGCTGCCAAATAGTGAGACGAAATTCTGTGTTGGCTTCAAAGGAATCCGTGAAGAGACGACAGCGGGTGATTTATTCATGAGATTAGAAAAGAAAAAAAAAGTCATGTTATTCAATTATTCAAGTATAAGCTAATACTGTTCAGCTGTGGGCAACGACGACGTTTTGAATGTTTCAAAATGGCAGCAGCACGGTGTGGTAGTGGTTCGCGCGTATGGAGCACACTCAGGGGATTTCAATCCAGCCGTGGTCTTTTTGGGGGAGATTTTTGTTTTTCCTCGTACCGACAAAAAGCACCCATTTTAGGGTTATTGGTGACGAAACAAACTATGAGCGTTCATGCTTGGTTGTCCGTGCTTGGGTTTAGGATGGTTTGGGATTTTGGGCCTTTTCCAGCTCGCTCATGGAAAGTGCTAACCTCGACCTCCACACGAGCGTGTGAGAAAAGCCCCGCCGGTTCCCACGCAAGACAATTGCCGAGCCCAACGGGAGCGATCCGAAATTAGCCGTTGCTAGCGCTAAGCGGCGCTCAGGAAGGCCGGCGAGAGCGTGGGAACCGCCCCACACCCCATCGCCACCCCGGCCGACGCTCCTTCCGGGGAAAAAACGTGAGCGAGCGGTCGGCGAAGGAGACCGAAAAGCCGGGCTGGAGGAAGCGGGAAAACAATGAGCGAGCGGCTCGGCCGCCGCACGGGCCTTTGGAGTCGGACGCGCTTTCCCAAAGTCATTGGCGAAACAACGAGGCCCAGTTCCCACGCTGACCTTTCCCACGCCGCTTCGCCCCCGAGTATTGTATATTTATATTCTCTTGTCAGGCCATTTCCCTTCCAACTGTTTGTCTTTGTTGACGTGACCAAACATTTTTCTTCTTTTTTTGCAACTCCAGACACGTATTTGAACAAGTGCACAAAGCTGCTTTCAGGACAACGGCACATCAAATCCTTGCAGAGGTGGGTCAATGCGTGCCCTGCGATTGGCCGGCGACCAGTCCAGGGTGCACTGCCCAAAGACGACTGGGATCGGCTCCGGGCGGGCCCTTGTGAGGAAGAAGCGTGTCAGATGGATGTTTTCACTTGGGGATGTCAAAAATAAGAATATTTACACATAAAGTTGATTGTTATGACACAACTGTATAAATATGAACACTTAACTTACTTATTGTTCAAGAATGACATGAAAATATAGGATAGCTTCCTTTTTGCCGAAAACACAGCCGATTTTTTTTTTTTTTTTTGGTGTTCATGTTCCCTTCTCTTTGCTTTCTTTCTCATTTGCTTTTCGTGTGGATTTCCGCTTCCTCCTCCTTTGCTATTTTTATCCACACAATAAGCAGCACTTCTGCAATGATGCATACTTGTACATGTTTGACACGCCATGTGGTATGCCTTGGATTCGAGCGATTCCTTTTTTCTTCCTCACGCTCCGCAATATGCCGCAGCTTCGAAAAGGGGCCGTGAAAAGCATTTCCAACAAAGAACGCAACAGTCCGAGGAAGTCAACGGCTTGCGCCACCGGATACGAAACGTCACTTGAAGTTAATTTGATCGTGTCCGTTTCAATACTTTTGATTTGAAAAGTGGGCGGGGTCCAACAAAAGCTGCGTGTACACGTAAAGGCCTTACGATAAAAGATGGAGTTTTTTTTTTTTTAATTAAGCATTCGATCTGAAACTCTTTAGTTTACAAAGAGAAACAAAGGAATCGAACTGGCCATTCCAAAACTTTTGGAGGGGACTGTCCAACTTTAGTCAACAACCTCTCATACATTGCGGTGGTGCAAAAACACACCAAAAAAAAAAACATGTTTGCTTAGCTAAGCTCCAATGACCGGTTGATTCGGCGTGCGTCGGCGTTGCTCGTTTGCGGCGATTCCCCGGCAATGTCCGTTTAATCTACCTGACAATGCCTCACGCGCACAACTATGTCAGATATGTCCGGCCTGCGCCGCGCGAGCCGCTAGGTGAACAACAACACCGTTTGGCCGCACAATCCTCCCAATCGCCGCAGTCCAAACAAGAGAAGCTCGAAAGAGTCCCGGGAATTCTTTCCCCATTTTCCCCCCCGTCCCGATGACTCACTGGATGCCTGACTAGATCTGGCCAAAACACGGCTGCCGGGAAAGCGTGCGCACCAGGATGGCTCAAAAAGCCATCACAAGAGTTCAGGTCAATAGCAGCGTTTTGGTCCCGGGCGGTTCAATCCAGCGCACTTCTACTCCAACCGTCAACAATAATTGGACCTCGTTTGCCCGTTTACATGAAGCACATGTTCGGCTCCTCTGCCCATCTAACGCGTGGGACTACTGTACTAAAAATGAACGTTCCGAAAGCAGCGTGCGATGACCGGGCTGGAACACATCTGATAAGAGTGTGTTCAAACACGCTGGAAGGGAGCGTCAGGAAGAAGAGACAAAGACGGTAAGGTGTGGCAAACTCTTGAAAAATGAAAAGCCCTCCCCGCAAACACACACACACACACACACACACTTCAATTTGGACAAACAAGCACTTGAGTTGCCCAACCTGAAAAAGTACCACAAAAATGTTGCCGTGAACTCGAAATGACAATTTCCACCGCGAATGTGGCGCCTTAATGCTGCCGAACGCTGTTGCTAGGCAGAATTAGACAGAAATCAAAGCCTCCTGTCAATTGAGCAGATGCAGCAAACGGTTGCTGGAACGTTGCAATAATTACGCCTCAATACTGCCACCTGATGGCCTCAACAGGGGACGGCCGTACAAAAGCCCTTCATAGGACAGTGGCTCCCCCTAGGCGTTCAAAGACAGAATTACACTTCTCGAAACCCCTAACTTGACCACCTTATGTAGAAGTCAAATGTAAACTGGATTAAATTGTCAAAACAAAACAAAAAATCTCACGGATTTAACAAAACTTGTAAGCTTTATTACAAGAAACTCCCTTTTTTTTTAAACAATAAAAAAAAAAAGGTTGACCATTGAAGTAGTGCACCTTGGAATGCTTGATGGCGTGGACAACGCTTGCGGACGACCAGCGGCAGCACTGCTTCGAGGGCCAAATGAAGCATCTCCTCCTCCAGGTATGATGAACCCCTCACCCCCCAGGCCTTGTGCTCCCCCCCCCCCACCCCCCGCTGTTGTTCTTACTCCTTGGCTATGGCGAAGGGCTCGGGCACTTCAATCACGCCGCACTCAGAGATGACCACATCTTTGAGAGGCCTGTCGCGACCGTCCGTCTTTGTTTCCTCGATCTTATGCACCACGTCCTAAACAAAACCAGCAACAATAACGCATTGGAAAAACGGTTCATGTGCAAAGATTTGCAAAAAAAAAAAAAAAGGAGGATTTCACCAAACCGTGACAACATCCAATTATGAACGACAGACGTTTTCAAAATGACGGAAACGCTCACCATTCCTTCCAATACTTTTCCGAAAACGACGTGCTTGCCGTCCAGCCAGCTGGTCATCACGGTGGTGATGAAGAACTGCGAGCCGTTGGTGTCTTTGCCGGCGTTGGCCATGCTGAGCCAACCGGGGCCGTGGTGCTTCAGCTTGAAGTTCTCGTCGGCGAAGCGGTCGCCGTAAATGCTCTTGCCTTCGCGGAAGACAACGCGCACGGCTGACTAGCAGGCGCCATGACCGCCACCGTCGCGAGCGCTAGCGGGGGCCGGGCCGGCATATTACCTCCGGTTCCGTCTCCCTTGGTGAAGTCTCCTCCCTGGATCATGAAGCTTTGGATGACGCGATGGAATTTGCTGCCCTTGTAGCCGAAGCCTTTCTGCGGGCGTGGACAAAACGCCGGTCACCAACCGCAAAAAGGCAAAGCGTTCATCATGCCGCATAGACCCTAGCGGTGCCGAGTTTGGTTTTTGTGGGTCAAGAAAGGTTCCGGACCAAATACATTTGATTCATGGCTGTGTCGGAATGGCGCGGTCACATTCTCATTTCATCTCAATCGGCGGCTCCAAAGATTTCACACAAAGTACCGCTGAGGAGAGAGCACTGTGATTGAATAGGAGGAAATAAACTATACGGAAACAATTCCATGAAATTGGATTAACTTCAATTAAAAGTGGACCTACCGGTACATAAAAAAAAAACACATCTTGAGAAGTTGGTATTTATGAATGCAAGGAATTCAAATACACCTGGATGTATTCTACAACTGTACTGCATTAAAAAAAAAGAAGCATTGAGCATTTCGAACATTTAATTCAGTCATTCTTTCACGTTCAATTTTTTTTTTATTACCCTTCTGCAGTAATTAAGTGCCGATATTCATTTTGAGGCTCATCAGCACCTGCTTAGAGGTCATCTAATGTCTGATAACAGATTTAATAACAGCCAGCGTATCCAAAGCTTGGTTGTCGACCTCATTGACTCCTAATAATTGACCTCCGCGTCGACCCAAAATAACAAAACAAACCGGCCTGCGTCTAATGAAAAAGTGCCACTTTTTACCTCTCCTGTCGCCAAGGCCACAAAGTTGTTCACCGTCTTGGGGACAGTCTTCCCGAACAAGCCGATGACGATCCTTCCGACTTCATCCTCTCCGATTTTCATGTCAAAGTATACCTGCGGCCACAAAGACGTTAACGAGGATTATTACAAAGCCTTCACACAAAGACTATTTTCGGGCGAGGACCACGTTCTCCAACAACATTCCGGGCTGCAGTTACAGTCTGCAATCCCGCATGTGCAGGGAGCAAATAGACGCCTGTGAATGCTTTTGTACGCTTGCCATGTGCGAATGCACCATGTTTCAAGTGACGTATTCTTGGAAGAAATTGTGTCCTGTGACGAAATGGTGAGTGACGCTTCATAAAAGGAATAATGAAAACTATGCCGTCTGTCAGTGTTGCTCATGGCGCAAAAGCTCTTTTCTCCGTCTTGTTTTGTTCCTTTATAGTTCAAGGTGTCACAAAGGCAAAACTATCAAACGAATTACGGCAACAGTTTCGCTTGACATGTTCCTTTTCTCAAAATGCTCGTTTGTCCACTTTTGGGTCAGAACTCTGTGTTTCTGGTCAAATCGACCCATCTTCTACTGTCGATGACTCGATCATAAAAATAATTGGACGTTTTTGGTTGGTAGGTTCTGTTCTTAAATTGCCACTGGATATTCTGTGGGGTGTCAAAGATCAGTCAAATGGCTCTTTAATGCCTGGCAGTGAATAAGTCTAAAGTAAGACGACAAATATTAACGCATTTTTAAAACGTTTGAAAATCATACACGGTCAGCTTCCATTTTAAATTCCTCTTAATGGGACACGAGATAGCTTGTGAGCCCACATCACGCCAAGCGTCTCCTCACATTACAAAAACGGTTCCATATTCTAATTGTGGGAGGAGGGAAGATCGGTTTTGCAGATTTTTCCAGGTTTCCAGTTGGACAAAATGACCGTCCAGAGTACTGTACAACAAAAGGTGTGGGACTGCTCTATCGCTAGCACCGGCTAGCCCGATATCCTAAAAGGTAAACTGCGTCAACAAAATAGATAACATACAAAGAAATTGTGTGACAAGTACAATCTTCATAACAAACCACGACGTTTAGCCAGCGGTGGTATTTTTTTTTAAATGTGACATTAGCATAGCAAACATCAGACGGTGTCCTACGCCGGAGGCAAGCTAGCTAGCGCGCTCCGGTGAGTATGACGTGGCCGAACGAGCGGTTAGCATTAGCTTTATTAGCATTAGCAATAGCTCCGATGTAGCATTATACTCTTCGGCGTTTTCTGGTGCGACGGCTCGAACTCACCTTGGCGGTTACTTTGGGGCCCTTCTTCTTGTCGTCCGCAGACGAGCCGCTGGGGAAGGCGAGGAAAAACACGGAGCCCACGATGATCGTGGCGGCCAAGATTAACTTCATCCTTCTCTCGCAGCGTCTAACCATCAACGACGAAATAGAGTGGCCAAGAAAGCGACACACAAGCAGGCCCGCTAGCTTTATACTCGGGGAGTGCAGACCGGGGAAGGCGTCAGATATCCGGGGTGGGGACTGCTGAGCCCAAATCGACTGACACAGAGGTAGATTTTGGCTGTTCTTTTAAAGCAACTCGGCAACACAGTATGGCGGGAGCATTGGTGAAGTCGCTTTGGCTTCCCTGACATGCACTTGTGATAATTCAACATGGAAAAACTATCCCCCGACAAAACGTAAATTTAATCGCAAAACACAAAGCTATTTGGGCTTGTAACAAATCAGGGAACTACTTGAGCACATCACACAGTCGGAAAAGAAAAATAAAGTAACAATTGTAACAAATCAGGGAACTACTTGAGCACATCACACAGTCGGAAAAGAAAAATAAAGTAACAATAATAATAATAATGCATTTAAAAGTGCCTTACGTGCCACCAAAGGACACGGTACAGATAATAAGAAAATACAATGTAAAAATTAGCAGACGAGATATTATATAAAAACAGGACATAAAATCATAAAAACATAGGAAATGGAAGATCTATGTGTTGTAGGCAATCCTGAACAGGTGTGTTTTTAGACGGGACTTGAAAGTGGAAAGAGGTGTGCAGTTTTGGAGGTCCGGAGGTAGGTTGTTCCAGAGCTTTGGAGCAGCGTGACTGAAGGCTCTAGCTCCCATGGTGCTCAGTCGGGCAGGGGGCACTGACAGGCGGAGGTAGGACGAGGATATGCACCTGTAGAAGGTCGGACAGGTAAGGAGGGGCCAGTTTGTGAATGGCCATATGTGGATATAGAAGCAGTTTGCAATTGATGCCATGTTGAACAGGGAGTCGGTGGAGAAGTTTGAGAACGGGGGTGATGTGCTGCTGGGAAGATGCTTTTGTGATGATGCAAGCAGAGGCGTTTTGAACCAGCTGGATTTTATGGAGGGACTTTTGAGGTAGGACGAAGAGGAGAGCGTTGCAGTAATCAAGGCGGGATGTGACAAGACTGTGGACAAGAATAGCAGTGGTGCAGGGGGTGAGGGAAGGGCGAAGTCTAGTAATATTGCGCAGGTGAAATAAGCAGTGCGGGTGATGGTGTTGTTACGTGAGTGGAAGGTGAGCATGCTATCCAGGATGACACCCAGACTCTTAACCTGGGGGGAGGGGGACACTAGGGTACTGTCATTGTTGAAGGAAAAACTGTTTACTTTGGATAAAGTGGATTTGGTGCCAAGAAGGAGGACTTCAGTTTTATTAGCATTTCATTTAAGAAAGTTTGTTGTCAACCATGTTTTGAGTTCGGAGAGGCAAGAGGTGAGGGAGAGTCTGGAGTTTGGCTTGCAGGAGAGGTAGAGCTGGGTGTCATCAGCAAAGCAGTGAAAGTGGATATTAAATTTGCGGAGGATGTGGCTAAGAGGCAGGAGGTAGATGATGAAGAGAAGGGGACCTAGGACAGATCCCTGTGGTACACCTGTGGTGACTGGGGAGGGCTTTGAGCTGGACAAAGTGAGTGCGGCCAGTGAGGTAGGAGTGGAACCAACTGAGGGGAGTGTGGGAGACACCAATGGAGGAGAGTCTACTGAGGAGGATGGGGTGAGAGATTGTCTCCTTCTGCCTTTTCAAGCGACTCCCGGTTCACGCTTTGGCGGCAAAGGCCTAAATGGGACCTTCGTAGAAGTGCCCCGTTGATTGTGGCTCAAAGGAAACAGAACATTTTTTACTTACACGCTGCAGAGTACATTGCTGGAAGGAAAGAGAAAGAAAGTTTTAGGACGACGGACTTTTTTGCCACAAGTGGCGCAAGTTCTCTTTGGATCTTCCCGACAGACCAGATCTTGATGTACCTCACCTAGTCTCTTCCGGTGACGCTTGGCAAGGACTGCTCTCACCCCAGCCGCCGCCAGCAGAACCAGGACCCCCAACGCGACGCCCACCAGCATCTTGACTCGTTCTTCTTCTTTTCACGTGGCAACAAAGATGTGGGCCATGAAGACGAAGAGAAGCACGCGAAGGGCTCGTCACAACGCCGTTCGCCAGAGTCGGTCCGAGGTGACGCAAGGAGATTCAAGTGGCTCACCTGCGTCGCACGCGTTGCTCAGGATGTTTTTGCCGTCCAACTTCACGACGATGGCTTCCTCGACGCCGGCTAGCCGGAACACACATTCGTACTTGGCCTCCGCGTCGGGCGGCACCTCCACGTTCAGGTGGACCGCGGTCTGGAAGGTTCCGTCGTGGTTGGGGAGCGTCCGGCCCATCTCCACGTCCTCGTACAGCTGCTCGCCGTCCTTCGTCCAGTAAAGATCCGATGTGAAGGGGTAGAAACCCGTCGCGAAGCAGGTGACCGGAGAGGAAGGCGTCTTCTGGAGGAGAGACACCGTCGGAAGCTCTGCGGCGAGGAGGGAGAGAACGACTTAGGGGGGGGGCAAAGACGACCAGAGAACACGTGTGAGGAGCAAAGATGGAGAGAGAAAGAAAGTGCGAGAAGAACTGAGCAAAGAGAAATGTGGGAGAGGAGGAAGTTGGGAGAGCAGGCGCAAGGGAATGATGCTCAGGGAACGCGTAAGGATCGAGACGGCGAAGGGAACGGCGAGTCGGGACAACTTGGAAGCGCGCCGAGAAGACAACCGGCGGCGAGCATGTCGAGAGAGTGAAAGAAAGCGAGAGCGTGCGAGGATGAGAGAGTGTGAGCGGCCACCGCACCTGTTCTCATCAGGAAGTCCCGCCCATGGCTCACGTACGTCTTCAAGTCAGCAGGACAAATCTCAGTGACGTATCTCTTCCTGTATTCTTTGTAGCCGGCCAATTGTTCCCACTTGTTCTTTGTGATGAAAGCTTGTGGATTGGCTGCGATCCATCGCATCGTTTTCCACTCAAATGAGATGAAGTCTTCTCCGTCATAGCTGTCCTGACTCCAACCATCCACCTCACCAGTCTCGTCATCCCATACACAACCGAACATCCACTGCATCATGTGAACGCCTGAAATGAACAGAGAGAAGCCGGCAGCGACGTGCGCGTTTATGAGTCGGGGCACATCCGCTACGTTGTACGAGCGGACAACGAACCTCCAGTTTGGTTGAAGCGCTCTTTAGCGATTTCAATGTTGACTTTGTACACCTGCTCATTGTCGATACTGCCGTACATCTCTCGCTCCAACAAGTCTGGATCCTCTGCTGCGATTTTGTTCACCCAGTCCAGCTTGGCTTTCGTTTTGCGGCTCTTGCTGTCATACTGCAAAATCTCAACGTCGTCCACATACGCGACCTCCCAGTACGCTGGCAGATTTGCGATTTGAGAGGACGCCGTCACGAAATAACGCAGCGTATGTCGCGCTGAAAGAAAAGACAAGAAAGTTTTATTCTTTTGCTTTCGGTTCGGCAGCCTCGCGCAACGCCTACACCCACATTCTGTTTTGTGTACTTCAGGATTTGCCAAGCGACGTCACTAGACCACGTGACTCATTTACATGTCAGGCATTGTGGCAGTGCGGTGTGAACTTCTGACTTTTTTTTCTCCATGTTTGTACTTGTCAAAACGTTTGAGAACTGCTGCTTCAAACCATTGCAACCGGAACACAATCAAAACGAAATTACGAAATAAATTGTTGAAATGTAGTCACCGAAGGATGAACTTTAAGCCCCGCCCCTTGTCGACCAGAACAAGCAATAAAAAACGCCGATTAGCTTAACATGCAAGTTGAAGTTCATCTTTTTCTGCTCGACGACTGACGCAGTATAACATTTCATGACCGTGGGTTCGCCTTTCCATATTTAATCGTTAACATATTTCTGCTGGTCAATGTTGAGGCAGCGGACACGCGAAGAGACTAAACGTTAACCCGTCGGTTCACAATCTTTCGCGCAATAAATCAATTGCCAACAAAGTGCACTTACCAGGCGTCACGTTGAGTGTTTGCAGAGCCGCAACAAAGAGGACGATGAGATACATTCTCGGTATCCACCAAAGGTGTGTCGCAGAAGGACAAGGGAGTGAGAAGTTGAGGCTGCCTGTCACACGGACGCACGCCCTGCACGCCTTAGAAAAGGGGGAGGGGTTAGAGAAGAGACCCACAGTCAGCAGCACACTGAGCAGCACGCGAACAAGACAGACGAGGAGACGAGAGAGCTACTTAGTGAAACAGAAACAACACGGTGGAAAGTGTAAAAGTGAGAAAATGGATAGGAATCGCAGTGAAATATGGACTCATTTCAATTTAATTGATAGTTCAAAGGCAGCGTGTAGACTGTGCAAGGTTAAAACTATCCCATAGATCAGGCTCCACAAATAACCTGCACAGGCACATCAGAAAAGTCCAACCATCAGTACAATTTGAAGAGAAAAGACAAGCGAGGGAACCAGCTATTAATGAAGGTGGCTAGTGTGTCTGCAACTGTTGCTGCAATGTCACAACTGCCTAGATAGACATAGACATAGAGCTCTATGAGCCACTTTATGCAAAAAGCTATCAAACCAGCAAAACAGAACACAATTGACGAGGAACTGGGTAAAATGATCGCAAGGGATTTTCATCCATTTTGTGTTGGCTGTGTGTTGTCGCAGCATCTGTCCCCTCAGAGAATCTTCTCCAAAACAGGGCAAATATTAACAGAGAGGAGAAAGAGGATCAACCCCTCAAAGCTGAGGCACTGTTTTTTCTTCATGCCAATCTTCGCGAAAGACAAGCTAAAACCTTTACCTGGATGCTGCTTTTTTTCTTTTTGTTTTACAAATTTTAATTTATAATTTGTTGTGTGGTATTCAAAGCTTACTTATGTTGTTTTACTGTAAATAGTTAAAAGCTTATAAATATACACATTCAGAGATTGGAACTTTTTGACGTCCTTGTTTTGAGATGGGTCTTTGTACTTTGTTTTTATTTTTGTAGCCCTTCATGTTGAGTATGTTCAGAAGAATATAAATAAAGCCATATAAATAATAAATATTTGATATAATGTCTAGTTTTTTCATTAGTACTTCATTTTACACATAATATTACGTTATTTTTGGTATTAAATTAATTTAAGCAACAAAAAAACTGAGGAGCCATTTGGGAGCCGAAAGAGTCGGCTCTTTTTAGGGAGCCGATCCAAAAGAGCCGGAATTCCCATCACTAGACTGTGTTCGAGGATTTCAAATGAGATGAAAAACAGTTTGTGGGATTCGTGCTGAAACAGCGACATCCTTCTGGTAGTGAGGGGTAATTGCAACAAGGAAACGCTTCTTTGCGTTTCTCTGAAATCACGTGACCCTGCTGCGTTTCTCTGAAATCACGTGACCCTGCTGTGCAGTCCCATTGGCATCCGATTTCCTTGACGTCATTCCTGTTGCTATACGTTATGTCAACGTCGCCGACATATTGAAGTGGAAAAGTGGAGCACCGAGTGAAGCGTTATGACGTGACTAGGCTAAATTGTGCCTTTCCAAATCACTTCTTCCCTAAAATAAGATAAGATATAAGATAAGATAAGATATCCTTTATTCGTCCCACACTGGGGAAATTTACAGCCTCCAGCAGAAAGAATGTATGTAGAAAGAAGAAAGAGAAAAAAACAACAAACATCTTTCATTCATTCATTCATTCATCTTCCGAGCCGCTTGATCCTCAATAGGGTCGCGGGGGGTGCTGGAGCCTATCCCAGCCGTCTTCGGGCAGTAGGCAGGGGACACCCTGAACCGGTTGCCAGCCAATCGCAGGGCACACAGAAACGAACAACCATTCGCACTCACACTCACACCTAGGGACAATTTGGAGTGTTCAATCAGCCTGCCACGCATGTTTTTGGAATGTGGGAGGAAACCGGAGCACCCGGAGAAAACCCACGCAGGCCCGGGGAGAACATGCAAACTCCACACAGGGAGGCCGGAGCTGGAATCGAACCCGGTACCTCTGCACTGTGAAGCCGACGTGCTAACCACTGGACTACCGGGCCGCCTAAACATCTTTCAATTAAATGCAATATGAACACAAAATGGATAAATCGCAGTACTATTTACAATTTTCCTTCACATCATTTAATTATTGTTATTATGATTGTTATTTTTAATTCATCAACCTGACAGCAGTCGGTAGGAACGAGCGTCGGTATCTCTCCTTCTTGCAGCGCGGGTGTAACAGTCTCTGGCTGAAGGAGCTACCAAGTGCTGTCAGGGCGGGCTGGAGGGGGTGGGAGGGACTGGCCATCATAGCTTTTAGCTTAGTTAGCATCCATCTGTTGCCCACCTCCTCCAGAGTGTCAAGAGCATGAGCGGACTTTCTGTTTTGCCTCCATTCATCAAGGTCGTGAAAGCTGTACTCCTTCTTGGCTTAGCCGTAGAGTGGCCTGGGTGAATTGGCTCACTTGCAGACGCCAGAACCACCTCATCAAAATTAAGCACCTTCAACCACAGTGGGGAAAGGTTGCTCTTATTCTTTTTCCTGTGTGTATTGTCTTTGAAGAATGTCAGAGACCTTTTATGAAGACACCTGGAAACTACGATACATTTTGTATAACACTATCTTCTACTTGTGTCTTGTTACTACAGCAATGGTTCACTTGCCTGACTTGTCCGAGGCAGCATGTGCTCAATCACACTCGGTCAGTAACAGTGTGACTGCCCGTGTGAACGATTGTCATTTGTTTTTATTCACCTATGTGTGCCTTACAGTGGTTCCCCAAGGTTTTTTAGTGTCATGGACCAGTTGAGACAAGTACATACTGTTCATGGAACGGCGACCATTATTTTTTTCCTCATTACTTTCAAAGTGCCAATTTTAAAGCACTAGTACTGACGACAACGATCGAGACCGCAGACTGGTGGTTGGGGCTTATGTGACTCGGTGGCGATCAGTTCCGAGTAAAGTTCCTGCGACCTGCTCCATCTCGCATTCAAATTTGCTTTTGCCAATGTAATTTGAAAAGCAATGATATTTGTGACACTGCCACAAATATACTCATTTTCAAATAAGAGTTGCTCAGGTAGATATTTCTCGGGATTCACAGTTTTTGTTCACACAAGCACCATGAACCATCTTGACAGAGATTGTACTTTTGATCATGCTAACGTGTCAGCATGATACAGTATTTAGACTCATGCATACCTAACATACAGTACATAAAATGGCGTTAACAAGCCCTTAGCTTCAATACATAGACTTATCTGCTGCATTGAGGTTATTTATACTCATGAGTCTAGGAGAAGCGCTACGTGTACATTTCCTCAGTAAAAAGGTGATTTCAAATGTTTTCTTATAAGGTACATCGGTGAGTTCTACTCAAACATTTGTCTGCATCATGTTGTCAGATCCATGAACAACATGAAAGTATAGTAAAGCGAAAATAAGGCAGCCAACAGTGTTCTCTTGCGGTCGGAGTTAGGCATTGCACCCTCTTACACCCCCCAGCCCCCTACGGTGTTCTTCATGTGTTGTAATGTGGAGTAAAAATTGGTTGAATATTTTTCTATGATATGTTCATATTTATCATGTTTACAAACTTACGGGAGCTAACATTAATAAAATGTTTAAGTACTTTTGAGGTTCATTAGATTTCAGTAAAGTGACAATAAGGCAGCCAACAGTGTTCTCTTGCGGTCGGAGTTAGGCATTGCACCCTCTTACACCACCCAGCCCCCTACGGTGTTCTTCATGTGTTGTAATGTGGAGTAAAAATTGGTTGAATATTTTTCAATGATATGTTCATATTTATCATGTTTACAAACTTAATAAAATGTTTAAGTACTTTTGAGGTTCATTAGATTTCAGTAAAGTGACTTGCACTTAAAAACAATACAAAAAATGTGATTTTGATCAAGATCGTTCAGAAAATACATTATGAACATTCACCCCCCCCCCATATTGTCTGACCCGAGTTTGAAATTCTTTCTGCCATGCATATCATGTCCTTGACGAACACAGCGAGATTATACATGTACAGTATAGCATCTCATTAATATCAATCAGTTCATCGGTCCGCAAAATGTTTTTTGGATTCTACTACGGTTTTATTGGACATGTTTGTCGAAAAAATTGATTCTTTTCTTCAACAGCAACCCATGCAGCTTAATTCCGGACGTCTCTGTGGGAGCTTCTTTCTGTATTGAATAAAACTGTGACATGCTATGAGGCATGTTTCATTGATGGGAAGCTGTCGTTATAGCAACTTGCGAGGCAGGGTTTGTTGGGCTTGTCTATTCATGACCTCCTGTTATTTGATTTCCTTGATGTACATATTCAAATCTTTTTTTATCCCAATTGTTTTTAGGTCATACTTTTCTCAAATGAATTTATATTTAACTGCCAATTACTTTTAAAAATACTTGTTTATTTCTATTCAATTTGGTGAGTTGGAATTTGTTTAGTTTGGAGTTTGACTTTGTGTTCCCAGCAATTTGCCGTCCGAGACAAACAGGAAGTTGGCTAACGCAAAAGTACAATGCCGCAAATAACACATTGACTCCCAAAACACCATAATCACCAGTCACAACTCGACCATGTGCCACAAATTGTTCTTAGCTATGTTTGGCAGCTTTTCTAATCTTGGAGAGTCAAGCCGACTGCAAAAAGAGGAGTCTTAACGTTTAGGATGGTTACCATAACATTCTGTTCGGATATCCAACTCATGTATTTACTGCTTATTAATATTCACTCCACAAGTTGTACTTCCGTTTGGTTTGCCAACCGCGTCATGGCCAGTTGTCACTTCTCAAAAATGCTCCTTCTTTGTGTTATTCTTTGGAACAATTCTGCGCCTTCTTTCATTCATTCATCTTCATTGACAAATTGACACCCCAATTCAGCTGGAGGACTTGAGAAGTTATTTGTTTGCTGCTCACCGACTACCCCTCATTCAGTACAGTTTCCGTTTCATTTAACCCCTTTTAACACGTTACAATGGCCTGAATGCATTTACACTGTGGAACACTCGTTTTGTCATGTTTTCTTTAAATTATAAATTAATATTTGCCTCAAAAGCAGGAATTACTTTTCTTAAAATATTATAAGTTATTTTAATGACGTAATAAAGACAAATAAATAAAAGTCCTTTTCAAGTGCCACCTTGCAGAGTTCTGTTCGTTTTGCATTTTATCACACTTAAATGGTGGTTGTGGCTGGAGAGGGACAGAGGTGTGCGATCGCAATGTCGCTGCTCAATGCACCGTGTCACGTTAAAATGTCGTGGGAAAATACAAGCAACCTTAACCAACATATTAAAAATGTGCATCTCTCCTCACAGAAATACTTTGGCTCTGCACAAGTTTCCTTTTACACTAAATGTCAGGTCGTGGTCCGGTAGCAGACCGAATGGAATGTGGATCCCACAAATGCAGAGTCAGACAAATGGCGATGACAAAAAAATGGTTGATTACAGAAAAGCAAGGGACCGACAAAGTATTCAACAAAAGGTGCTGGCAAAACAGGGAGCCAGAGAAAGCAGAACGAGAACAGAACACAAAGCGCACTTTTGATGCTTCACAGGTTTTGTTTTGTTTTTGGCATTCGCCGTAACGCATAAGTGACACATCTACCTTTTATTTAAACATGTTTCAATGTCATTCCAAATATGCACTTCCCGCATTGGAAGTGCATAAACTGACATTGACATCGTCTCATTAGCCCCAAACTTCTGTACCTACTTCCACCTTGCTACTCGGTCATTCTCCTCCCTTCTTGATGAAATTTCTGAGAATACGAATATGAGCCACACCAGTATTGAAATAACGAGCAACTATCCATCCATCCATTTTCTGATGCGCTTATCCTCACAAGGATCTGTCTTCGGGCAGTCGGCGGGTTTCACCCTGAACTGTTTGCCAACCAATTGCAGTAGCAAGCAACTACGTTAGGCAAAGACATGACACATAAGTCTAGAAAGACTTTCTTTAATGTAACGGCACCATTGTGCAGTCGTACCATCTATGTGCAGAGTCATCAAGCAAAGATAAAGTGATTAATGGTGCGGTACTTACTGTGACGGTTGTGCAGATGATGCAGATAATCGATGCACCATTTTTACGTGACCGGTAGTAGTAATTGTCATTAGGTGTGCAATTATGCAGAAAGTCCTTAAGCACTTTAAAGTGTCTAGTGCTGTGGAATATTGATCAACTGGTCAACTAGGGCGGCCCGGTAGTCCAGTGGTTAGCACGTGGGCTTCACAGTGCAGAGGTACCTGGTTCGATTCCAGCTCTGGCCTCCCTGTGTGGAGTTTGCATGTTCTCCCCGGTCCTGCGTGGGTTTTCTCCGGGTGCTCCGGTTTCCTCCCACATTCCAAAAACATGCGTGGCAGGCTGATTGAACACTCTAAATTGTCCCTAGTTGTGAATGTGAGCGTGGATGATTGTTCGTCTCTGTGTGCCCTGCGATTGGCTGGCAAGCGATTCAGGGTGTCCCCCGCCTACTGCCCGAAGACAGCTGGGATAGGCTCCAGCACCCCCCGCGACCCTAGTGAGGATCAAGCGGTTAGGAAGATGAATGAATGAATTAGGCGGGCGGCCCGGTAGTCCAGTGGTTAGCATGTCGGCTTCACAGTGCATAGGTACCGGGTTCGATTCCAGCTCCGACCTCCCTGTGTGGAGTTTGCATGTTCTCCCCGGGCCTGCGTGGGTTTTCTCCGGGTGCTCCGGTTTCCTCCCACATTCCAAAAACATGCGTGGCAGGCTGATTGGAGGCTCTAAATTTGTCCCTAGTTGTGAGTGTGAGCGTGGATGGTTGTTCGTCTATGTGTGCCCTGCGATTGGCTGGCAACCGATTCAGGGTGTCCCCCGCCTACTGCCCGGAGACGGCTGGGATGGGCTCCAGCACCCCCCGTGACCCTAGTGAGGATCAAGCGGTTCGGAAGAAGAATGAATGAATGAATGAATGTTCAACTAGGGGAGAACTGAAGCGAAAAGGATAAGTGCGGTAATACTGTCCCTCTGGGTGGGGGGGGGGGGTGCAATTATAAGAATTAGATCCACCCTATGTCTCTCAGCTGGCCTGGAAACACATTGGATTCCCGCGGAAGAGCAGGAGGTAGTGGCTGGAGATAGGAAAGTCTGCGCTTCCTTGATAAAGCTGCTGCTACTGAGGGGCAGATGAAAATAGATGGAAGGATGGATGGATGGATGGATGGATGGATGGATGGATGGAGTAATATGCTGTTCTACCTGATGTAACTGACTTATTAAAACATCTCCAAACCCTGAAATCATAGACACATTTGAAACGTTGTCAAAAACAAAAATCTGTTACATAATAATTACCTGTACTTTTCCGGCGACCTAACTGCATTTTTGATTGAGGAAGCCAGTAACTGATGAACTTATTTAATTGGGGTGGGGGAGGGGGGCTGATGCACATTCATATGGGTTTATAGCAGCGAATGAGCACACATGTTTTTGTCTGTGCTCCAGCAGACTGGAAATACCAGATTGAGTCACTGGCTGGTGGCTTTAGGGCTGTGTTTGATAACACAGCTGGGAATGCCGTGAAAAGGGGAGGTTAGACAAAAACGCCTGGAAAAAAAAATGCATAAGGGAACATTTCCATTTGGTGTATTTTGAAAGTACACTACATACTGTCAGCATATTTTAGACTACAGGTTCACCAAATATTTTTAAGGTGGAGCTGGTAATCTAGAAATACATGTTACAAAACATGTATAATACATGTTCTGCGTGTGTGCGTGCTTGCATGCTTGCGTGTGTGTCTACTCAACACTCATTGAGTCATATTTGCTTTCTAAGTCTGCCAGAAAACCCCTCGAAGCATCAGGCAGATGTCAACAGATTTGATGTCATTCAAGCAGCCTCTGTTTCTCCCATAAATTTTCATTGTCTTTATCACTGACAACAAAGCATTTCTATACATTGTTTGTACCGAGTTCAGTGGTCTGTAATTCGGGATTGGCCATTGGACAAAGTGTCCTTGATTGACGATCAGAATAATGAATTCATTGGATGACTGGTGTTTGGATTGCACTGCTTCAGCATTGTCGTGAGGATACTTTAAATTACGTCAGCATTATGTTTTGGCTCGACGATTTCCCGCACAAAGTGATGATTTTTTTTTTCCCCCACACAATGACTCCTTCACACAACTTTCCTCGCTTTTTAAAAATCTTATTTTCAATTGGATCTCTGCAAGGACCGTGATGGTCGGCTACGATCGGCTGAGGAGGCAGAACCAAATGACGTCACTTCACTTTCACTTACAATCTTTCTTTGAGTCCAATATTTTGTGCACGTGTATTTATTTGCATATGGACATTTATGGTTATCATTTTCTGTTCAATCTTATTCATATTCAAGACTGTTTCATGTGCTTGTTTGCGGGGCTGAATTGTTTGGATTTTAACCTTGGCCATCAGGTGGCGCTAGATTCTGAGCTTGATACAAACCCAATTCTAATGAAGCTGTGACATTGTTTTAAACATAAATAAAAACATTACACACAATACAATGATGTGTGAGTCATCTTTAATTGATTACACTACAAGGACAAGATATTTAACGTTCAAACTGATCAACTTTATTCTTATGGGAAAATAATCATCAGCGATTATTTGATTTGAATTTTATCTCCCAAAAAGATAGAACAGAGTCTTGTTTACCACTGTGTTACATGATCTTTTCTTTCAACAAAATTCAATAAACATTCGAGAAGTGAGGATATGAATTCTTGTCAGTGGAATTCTTTCCCATCCTTGCTTGATGCTTCATCTGTTCAAATGTTCATTATGGTATTTTACGTTTCATACTGCGCCACATGTTGTCAATGGGAGACAGGTCTGGACTGCAGGCAGCCCCTTTTACTATGAGGCCAGGCTGTTGTAACATCGGTGCAGAAATGTGAGTTGGCATTGTCTTTCTGAAATAAGCAGGGGAGTTTATGAAAAAGCATATTTTTCTCCCAAACCCGAATGTACCGTAATGGCGCCTTCACAGATGTGCAGGTTGCCCATGCCAATGGCACTAAAACAACCTCAGCAACAAGAACACACTGCCAGATAAACTGGCCCGCTTCAACACACTCAGCATTGACAATGCAGAGTGACTGTAGTGTATCGTCACAGAGGCAGCAGAATGACCCCCTCCCACTGCACCGTCAGCTGATATGCGTACTGAGATGGACTAATCCCCGAACAGCAGCAGGCCCTGACATCACTGCTGGCCAGGTTTTAAGGTCTGCTCTTCAGAGACGGTAGAGCTTACAGACTTCTTTATCCCTATCCCCCTCATTCACTCATCTGTCCCCACCTGTTTGAAATCCCCCACAATTGTGCCACTCCCCAAGAAAGTAACCTGTCTAAATGACTCCTGCCCCAATGCACTCACCTCAGTCGTAATGAAGTGCTTTGAGAGAGTAGTCATGACGCACAAAGAAGGCAGTCACAGACACACTGTCTTTGGAAGGCTTGGGATTTTAAGGATGGGATCATGAAAGTACAATTTTAGCTGGAATTTAAACAGCAGGTGATATTGTATTGGGCCCTGTGAGATATTTTCCCCCCCTCCATCAGCAGTGAAACGATATGGCGCTCATGAGGAAAGAAGTCACATTTTAATTCAAGGCGAATTATCTAATTAAGGAAATTGCATTGCACAGAGTGTGCTTAATGAGTAGAACTTGGCTCTGGGCTAGGGATACCAATTAATTGTGAGTAGGGCAGGGGTGGTCAACCACTTAGAGGCGAAGAGCCACCATTTTTTGCTGTGTTACTGCAAAGAGCCATGCCATAGACATGGGCAAATCCAATAAACCGCTCCTGTCTCATCCCCTCACTCACAAGCTCTCTTTTTGTCATCTTACGTTGTCATTCATTAAGCTTACACAACTTGAATACATTGGTATCTCTGCATTATTTTCACATTATTTTCTGTCCCTACAGCTAAAATGCTATAGCGTGTGGCATAAGGTTGTACCCGTAAGTCTGGGAGAAGCACTCCATGCGCATTTCATTGACAAGAATGCAATGAAAAAAATCTCCTGTTAGTCTATCTCTGAGTGCTACTCAATATTTCATCTGCATAATATTGTCAGAAAAAAATGAATGACGAAATGAAAACAAAGCCCATCAAGGGGGAAACAAACGCGGCAAAATACCAACCTAACTTCTGCAAGTCACAATTCACAATGCTCAGATAATATGCTCTGAATGGTCCATGACTTTTTTTAATGAATATTCCTTCCAAAAACCAAAATGAAAAAAAAAAAACAGATAATGCCTCGGTTTCTGTTTTCCGATTTTCTGAGTGTTTTAGTTTTAGTTGGTGAGGCAGAACTTTAATGTCCAGAAAACCCCAAATATATTGGGGGAGATCCATCCAATTTTTGCAGTGGTTCTGGGTAGAGAAGTCCAATTCATTCGGGTGATTGATGATTTGATCATGGATTGCAATTTTCTGACATCAGGAGAAGTTAATGATCTGGAGACTGTTTTTCAACTTTGGCCTACTTTGTCCTTGTTTGTCCTCTGTCTGGAATGACCTCCCACTGAACATTCGGCAAGCCTCCTCGCTGCCCATCTTCAAAGCCCTCCTCAAAACTCACTTGTATTCTTTGGCGTTCGACTCAGCATGACTTAGATTTGTTCTTGATTTTGCTGTTTGGTGCTTTCTACCGCCTTTATTACCGATTCGTCTTACTGTTTATTGGGTATGTTAAATCGCTCCATGTGCAGCACTTTGTATGCAGCGATGGCTGTTTGAAAGTGCTCGAGAAATACTCTTGACTTGACTAGACTTGTATGACACGGACTTCTTTTGTATTTTACTTTGTATCCGCACGTCTGACGTTTGCGACAAAACAAACCACGTGAAAATCACTTGGATATCCACCGCGTTATGATGTGTGCTCATGTCCATGTCTCAATCCATCTTATTCCGACGCATTGAAGGAGTAATTCTACTTTTCACGAGGGAGGCAAACGAGCCAAAGAATTTCATTGCATTGTGTGAAGAATGCTTCTGCTTCTGGTTACATGACACAAAATGTCTTTGATTCAAGTATCTTGGGGCCGTGTTCACAAGCGAGGGAATAATACAACAGGAAATCGACAAGCAGATCGATGTGCCATCCGTCATGGTGCCGACATTCTATCGGTCTGTCGTGGTGAAGTAGCTGAGCCAAAAGATGGAACTCTCGATTTACCAGTTGAGCTACGTTCCTGCCCTCATGAGCTGTGGGCCGTGACCGGAGGAACCACAAGTGGCCGAAATGATTTTCTTCCGCAGGGTGGAATCTCTCTTTCTCTTGCTTAGCGATAGGGTGAGACACTCGGTCATCAGGGGTTCAGAGTCGAGCCGCTGCGTCATTGAGGTGACTTGGGAATCTGATTCGGATGCCTCCTGGACGCCTCACCTGGTGAATGGCGATCGCAATATCTAAAATTCTGCAGTCCTACCATACACACTACAAACCCGAATCTGGACGAGAGATAACATTCGTCTCCAAATGAGGTCTCGTAGAAGTGAACATTAGTTTTAAATCAAAACCAGATCCCTGAGAGAAAAACGTTTTTACATATTTTAAAAAGTGTGAACACACCCTAAATAACTTGTTTAGTAACAACTCTGAAACTCTCTGTGGCGGAGGAAATACTACAGCGCCATGTTCCACTAATAAATCAGTCACACTCCTAAAAACCTTGTCGTTACAACCCCGAGTCATACAGAAACAAGAATCTTGAGCTTAGTGCGCTAATGCAAAATGTTCTCACCCTGCTCAACTTTGGCTGACGAGGACATGCTGTAACACGTCTGTGTTTTCAAGTTAACATTGGGCTGTGAAGGGGACTCGCCGTGTCTGACAGTGATGGAGATAAATCGGAAGGAAAGACACAGAAGTATACAAGGAGGAGTTACACCAAGTGGGGAGGATGCGCGGAAAATCGGAGTCTCTTCAACACCAAAGCGATCTCTTCTGAGGACTCAGCAAATACCGCACATTAGTCTGCGAGGATCCCCACTTTATCATTGGTTCTTCCCGTGCGGCTAGATGTCTTTACACTTGGAGCTTCTCACATCGCCCCTCCACTTCCTTACGATATCACTGCTAGCAAATACAGTTTAAAAATACTAACGTGAAAAGGCAATAAAAATCCTCATTTTTTTGGGTTTTTTTGTACTTGCTTTATTTCAGACAATGTTGAACTTGTGACATAGAAATCACATTGTTAGAGTCTCTATTATTGGTTACAAATATCCATCATTCCATTTTCTGATCCACTTATCCTCACAAAGTGTTTAAAGTGTTTTGGTACTCGTTAGAAATAGTATCATGTCGTGATTTGGAGAAGTAGCTTTGTCGTCTCCAGACGTTTTGCCTGCCTTCACGGCACTCCTTTCGGATCCAACTCTTTCAGCACCAGACGAACATCGTCTTTTCTGATACAAAGTCCATGTTCTCTGCATTTACTGTACATCCGTGGATAAACGTATTGGTGTCCTGAATGCTCCAGTCGGTTGCAAATAAAGTCAACCAGAATGTTGAATGTTTTCTGACGAAATAGTCGTCTTCTTTTCAGCAGCTTCAGGTGTCCTTCGCTTATTACAAGTCGATTGCAAAGTCATTTTCAATTAAACTTGCCCATGGGTGGAAACGCTCCATGTCTGTTGTTTTCATTTACCCGGAAAAAAAAACAAAACAAAAACTTTGCGTTATCTCGCAAAATTTGTGAGGGAACACAAATTTGTTGGGGGGTTTTCCATGTCACCTTAGGGCAGGGGTGTCAAACTCATTTCACATTGTCAGCCACATATGACCGTGGTAGATGTCAACTCGGCCGGACAATTAAAATTATACCATACTCTGCTATAAATAGCCAAAATAATATGTTTTACCTTTGTTTTGGTCTGAAGAAGCACAAGGACATTGGGAAAATGTTGACATTTAATGAACATATCTTTTACAAAAGATATCATGAAGCACCTTAGATTTCCTCGGACAAACGTGCAATTTACTTTTATCGTTCACATATATATGCATTGCAACTGATCCCACTGATTGTACAAAGGCACAAAACTTTAACAAGTAATTGCTATAGAAAAATATAGTAATGCATTTTAAGATTAAACACGATTTTTAATTAAAGGAATTTTTAAAACATTAACATGTGCATATAAAATCTAAATTTAATCCCAGCCTACACCTTACAAACTAAGTAGAGCGCTATTAAATGTGTAAAGAATAAAGTATTCATATGTCCTTGATAGCGTCTGCTGTTGTCTTCTACTCTGATCAAAACAGTGCGTCCACTTGCGGAAACTCCATGAATTGCACCTTATTTAAAATCTTCATTCGACTCACTTTTAAATGATCCTGCGGGCCCGATCGAACCTCCTTGGGGGCCGGTTCCGGACCGCGGGACATATGTTTGATAGCAATGCCTTAGGCAAAAGACGGTTTGTGATTGAACTGGCAGCGTGTGGTCAGGATGAGCGCTAATTCTCTGTATGAGACAGATCTGCCCCTCAAACGAGTTGATTTCACCATGGCGAGAAAGACGGCGTTACAACAAATGTCCTGAACGTTTGATTTGTGGGATATTTTGACACAAGAGTACCACTGAGACGGTGTTAAGACACCTGACTAACATACACGTGTTCGGCACAAAACAACAAACAAAAAAATGTATAGCAGGAGTCTATTGCTTGTGTTTATTGGATTACTTCACGCTAACATCAAAGTTAGCGTATATTTTTAGCATTTTCCCTCTTTGCCATCGATCGCCACTACTCGTTTTGTGGTCTCAGCCTTAAAAGTCAAAGATGTTCAATGAGCTTAATTCTCCACATACAGTATGTTAAAGTCTTAAGTCTTAAGCTATAGCATCAATGACTACTTTTCAAGCTAGCTCTTTGCGCCAATTCAAGTTTTATGTTTGATTGAAAGAAGAAGCAACTCAGATTTTCTCCTCGAGGTAGCCCACATCATAAATTCCAATTTTGTCCTCCTATTTTTGTCCTATTAAATGTAAGATGTGCCGTTTATGTGATCATATGCATTGGCATGCTAGCGCGCCGGCATAGCCGGTGGTGTATATAAGTTGGGCTATGTGTACACAGCTTGTCTAAGCAGGCAGAGGCTGTCTCCTGAGTAAATATGGTGAGCTCCAGATAACATTCATTTGGGAATAACAAGGACATTCACTCACACCCCCACACACCACACTGCTTGGCAAAAGGGAACTATAATGGGAAGTGCAGTACACATTTCAGCAGATTTTGATCAACTTTTAGGAGATTTTAGCTGCTGTCACATCTTTAAATTTGGCTTTTTATATCAAATTATCTTTAAATTTGCATGACCTCAATGTTTTTTTTTTTTTTTTAAGACAAGGGTAAATTTTAAGTATTGTGCCTGGCCAGACTGTCACTTAACTGCAATTAAAGTGTGCTGATGTTACAAATGGCTCAGGGACATCTTTGGCCCAGGGTGGCTCCAAAGAAAATTCAGGGGATGTATTCAAAAGCAGACACCCCGCCCAGATATCATAGTGAATGTTTTCAGGAGTTGCACATCAGTTTTACTCACCCAAGTTCAGGTTTTTGTTTTTTTTTAGAATTATTCAACTGGATGATATGAATGAAGCATATTGGTCAGCGGTTGAAATGAGGAGAATAAAAGAGAAATAAATGTGCATTACCGTCACATTAAATATGCACTTAGGTGAATCTTTTTTTTAATGTCTTGAATTTGTTTTAGAAAATCTCTCTCTCTCTCTATATATATATATATATTTTTTTCTTTTACGAATGAAGGGTTGGTGGGTTGTGCATATTAACTGGTTGGGTTCAGTACCTCTAAGAAGGTTAAGACCCACCGTTTAATGTACTCGTTTGCATGCAACATGTGTGTTTTGTTAAAAACTTAGCGGTAACTCAAGTAAAGGACTGAGTTTTTGATAGTCGGTTGCTACAATGTGTTCAGGTGTTGTTCTTTGTTGTTGGTCATGCTCGTCCGTCCACAGCACTTCGAATTTCACACCAGTCTTCTAATGCTCTCGTTGTGTTGGTTTTTTTCTCAGTGACCGGCACATGGCTCAGAGCAAAAGGCTTTTCGCTCTCATGTGTACGTGTACATATACTGTACGGGTATTACTTTGTGTGTTTGCCCGCATGTACCTGCAGCCCTGTTTTGGCATATTTATCATTCCTCTCGGCTTTAGTCTTCTTGCGCCAAGTGCTTTAGGTTGTTTTAACCGAGTCTGTGGGTCAGCAGGGGTCACCAAAAGGATGATGGTAATGGAGTGACAAAAAGATCACAGACGGAACTAATTGAACACTGTTCACTGTCAGAAGCACAAAACTTATGAGTGAGAGTTGTTCGCCAAGTGACAGGTAGAAAATAATCCTCTTCATTTATCGTCCAAAATACAAATACGTCTGGTCACATGAAAGACTTCCATTCCTGTGATGATTTGGCCGTTGTCTTAATTTGAAATCCTCATGGTGAAAATTCTTCCAAAGCCGTACAATGACTACAAAGTCAATATTCAAGTACTTCCTGTGCTCAAAAGACCAAGATTCATTGCGGATAGAGAAGTGGTTCTTGGAGGTACCGAACCCACCCAGTTAATATTCACATTCGCCGAACCCTTCATTAGAGGGGAAAAATATATATGTACTTTCCGAAAGTATACTTTTTAAAAAAAATTGTACAATGTACTATCACGGCACTCACACGACTACTAAGCGAACAAATTTTCCCACAGCACTGATTGGACAAGCAATGTCATGTGATCATCGGCATCCAGTAATGGCCAAGCGGGCGTGTCATAACTAATTGGCACCGTATGTGGAAGTGATGTGACAATGTTGCTTATTTTGGAAGCATTTCAATATTTTGTCTATTCAAATATGTCAAGATGACTTTGTACAAAAAAAACAAGGAGGAAACAAATCTCCTTTCAAGGTCTTCAGTTTGTTTGGGCGTTTGTTCAGTTTGTCGACTAAGGCTAAGCCATCTGAGCAGATGGCATCCTTAATTTGGTTTAAGGGTCACACAATTGGAATACCGCAGTCACTTGACATTATAGCACAATTGTGCTACATAGCTCTTGCTGTAAAAGTCTCGTCTGAGCACCCTGCGCATCTGAATTTTTTGGGCTCTTTGAGCATTCTGCTCAAAGTGCTTATCGGACGCGTTGAATTTGTTAAGAAGCTGGTACATCAAACATGGAGTGAGCTGCAGGCAGAGTGTTTTCAAACAATAGTCGTAATGCTGTGCTCTCTTTCGTACCGAATATGTCCTTTCAGAATTATTCCCGCTTGCATGCTAACTGAGTTAATATTTTCCACTTTAGTTCCAGATTAATTCAAACCCTAATACTTTGCCAAGCCCTAACTTCATTGACTAATACAACACAAGGGTGATCCAGTGATGAGCGCGTTCAGAGGTCGTGGGTTCAATTCCAGCTCCAGCCTCCCTGTGTGGACTTTGCATGTACTCCCCGGGCCTGCGTGCATACCCGGGGGACATGCATGGCAGGCTGATTGAACACTCTAAATCATAGGTGTAAAACTCGAGGCCCGGGGGCCAGATCTGGCCCGCAACATCATTTGATGTGGCCCGCGAAAGCAAATCAAAGATGTCAACGTTGCAATGATCCTTGCTAAAATCTCGACAAAAATTTCAAATTCTCATTTGGAATAAATAAGAGTGATACTGTAAGCATTTTCCTGTGACCAAACCCCTCATTACAATAACTTCTTAACTTCTTTTATGGTTTCAGTCATAACGGCCCTCCAAGGGAAACTGTAACTAAAATCTGGCCTGCGACAAAAATGAGTTTGACACCCCTGGTCTAAATTAACCCGTGGTAATTTAAGTGATTTTCTCCCTTTCATTTTCTCTACTGTATATAGGTCTATGCTATTCTTTTAACATAGTATTCTTTGGCGTTCGACTTAGCATGACTTAGATTTGTTCTTGATGTTACTGCTTGGTGCTTTCTACCGCCTTTATTACCGATTTGTCTTACTGTTTATCGTGCATGTTAAATCGCTCCATGTACAGCACTTTGTATGCAGCGATGGCTGTTTGAAAGTGCTCGGGAAATACTCTTGACTTGACTTGACTAGCTAAACACAGGGAAAAAAAATCATCTGTTATGAAATCTTAAATGAGAGCCTGTAAGTATACGGCTATTGAACTGGTGGAAGAAATAGGACATTAGGATGTGTCATTCATTCCTGAGTTAACATAAAAACCTTCATGGACAAGAATTGACAATACTGAAGTAAATCCACCCATTCGTCAGGATGACAAGTAGGTAGTTCAGATTATTCCTGGCTAGACCATCAATCACTGTAAAGGAAAAAATACACAAAGCAGAGGTCGAATTCCAGTCACCGGAATGAATAAAAGAGGCCTCGGGCTAAAGGGATTAGAAATGTACAGTAAGTGCAACAATCTAGTTCGAATCCTCTAATACGCAGAAAAATACATTGTTAAGATGCAAACAACTTCTGATTAAATTATAACAACTGATTGTTACACAATTCTCATCATGGAACTAACAAAGCAGGCGGTAGACATATATAAAGTAGTATCGAGCTAATTAAACAGGACTTCACACGACATGAAGACTCTATACCAGGAAGAACATTTGAACCAATTGGGCCATCACTCAATATAAGACAGTACAGAAGCACTTGGAGCAGTTTAAACATTTGCCCAGGAAATCATGGCTACCTCACACGGTATTTATTATTCCACTCTGCTGATACTTGCATTTAAGGTGATGTGCAGCCTTTCTCGTACATCGTTAGCGTCAGTTTATAAATGTTACATACCAATTTAGACTAACGTTTAATAGCTCAACATGATTCAAACAAAATTTAGTGTGTTCAATCAGCCTGCCATGCATGTTTTTGGAATGTGGGAGGAAACCGGAGCACCCGGAGAAAACCCACGCAGGCCCGGGGAGGACATGCAAACTCCACACAGGGAGGCCGGAGCTGGAATCGAACCCGGTACCTCTGCACTGTGAAGTCGACGTGCTAACCACTGGACTACCGGGCCGCAAGAAAAAATATATTTTTTGGAAATAACAAACAATTCTGAGAATTCAATTTAGCGATTGAGTATTCTTAAAAATGTGTTCGAAAGCCCCATGTTGACAAGTATACTCGTAAATGGCAGTGGACGCATTTTAAAAGTAAAATTTCCATATGTCCCCTTTAAGGGTTGCATATTGTGTGGCCCCTCTGTTGACAGAAACCCTTAAAAGTTCAACATTGCGTTCAGCTTTTAAAGGTGCGAGTCAGTGACCCAGTTGGAGCTATTCTGTTTTTTTTTTGTCATCTCTCATTTGAAAGTAGACGAACATATGTGACCCCTGCAGCCTGCCAGAAGTGCATTGGTGTGTGTGTAAAAGACAAAAAACCTTCAGTGCATTGCTCGGGAACATTGTCCGGTGTGTTACTCTTTGGGTTTCATGTGGTAGAGTTGGCTCGGTAGACATGCAGCAGCGGTGGCGCATAGGAAATGAGGGTGTACTGTATATGTGTTCAGTGAAGCTTGTTATCTGATCCATTGTTAATGACCGTGCGTCAACGTGTGGGACTGGGACGTGTGGGAGCTACGCTTGTCTCTGGTACTCACCTCTAATCTCCACTCCCTTGGGAAATATTTTTGCTATACATTTGCCTCTAGAGGTTCTTCCATTATATGATCGTTCATTTCTACTTGTAACCTTCTTACATGTCTATAGGTGCCCCTCTTTTTGCGGGCCGCGTAAATGTGAGTCTAAGCCTTGAAGACTGGATATAATATTACTTCAAACTCTCAATTACTATTAACCGGAATATTAAAACCCTTTTTTGGTCATCCCCACCCAAACATTTCTTCTGTTTGCAAAAAGTACATTATGAATAGATAGTGTGCTTATAGAAACGGCTTCAAAAATTACACCAGGTGGGTAAGGCTACACCTTGCTGTTTATCCAAGAACAAAAACTTGATTGTAAAGGGCAACCAAGACTGAATGGACCGCACCTCACTGTTTTTCTACAAACACATTGGAAAGGGCTCTCCCCCGTAACAACAGTGATGGGTGATAAGTAGAATTCACTGATCTTAAATTCCTAATTGAATTTCTTTGAAGGCGTCGACATCTTAGCCTTGAGTTGACATGAACAAATATAACCAATTGCTGCCTACTGATTAAATGTGGTTGAATTATTTAGCCAGTAAAAATGGGTTCAAGTTAATACCTTTCACACAGACAATGCAGTTGTATAATGCAGTACAATGGCTGACTCGACATTCTTGTAAATGACGTCTCTCGCCAGAGATTGACGAACAGAGGCATTTGCGGACGTTGTATCGGTCTGTCGTGGTGAAGAAGGAGCTGAGCCAAAGGGCGTAGCTCTCAATTTACCGGTCGATCTACGTTCCAACCCTCATCTATGGTCACGAGCTATGGGTCGTGACCGAAAGAACGAGATCCCGGATACAAGCGGCCGAAATGAGTTTTCTCCGCAGGGTGTCCGGGCTCTCCCTTTGAGATAAGGTGAGAAGCTCAGTCATCTGGGAGGGGCTCAGAGTCGAGCCCCTTCTCCTCCACATCGAGAGGAGCCAGATGAGGTGGCTTGGGCATCTGGTTCGGATGCCTCCTGAGCGCCTCCCCGGTGAGGTGTTCCGGGCATGTCCCACTGGGAGGAGACCCCGAGAAAGACCCAAGACACGCTGGAGAGACTATGTCACCCAGCTGGCCTGGGAACGCCTCGGGATCCCCCGGGGAGAGCTGGAAGAAGTAGCTAGGGAGAGGGAAGTCTGGGCTTCAATGCTAAAGCTGTTGCCCCCGCGACCCGGCCCCGGATAAGCGGTAGAAGATGGATGGATGGATGGATGGATGGATGGCATTTTCGTTGTTATGACGAACATATGCTTGAAATCGTTTCCACTCTGTTGCCAGCCAATCGCAGTCCACACAAATAGACAATCATCCACACTCACACTCACTCCTAGGGACAATTTAGACGAGACTGTTGCATTAACCTGCCGTGCATGTTTTCGGAATGTGGGAGGAAACCTGAGTAACCGGAGAAAACCCACGTAGACTTTTGTTTGGGTATTAAAAAATAATGACTAGTGTTCATTGAGAGGAGAGGCAAAGGACCATCTTCAGGGCCCTCCTCACATGGGAGCATTGTACTTCTATTCACACAGCATTTTGAATGCTTGGCCACACACTTGTAGTGTGTGAGGCTGGTGTCAAGGAACACATTTCCATTAAGTTTCAATGCGTTCATCGAATGATCTTTGTGAGATATTGTTTTGAAAGGCTCGAGCCTCTCGATTCAATGGCCCTTTACCAGCGCTTTTTGGGACTGTCTCCAACCACATGCCGCTTAAGCCGCCATAGCTAACCCGCTCAGAGTAATCACCGCTTACATACACGCAGACAACTCACTCAAACTCGAACTCAGAAAGAGCGCAGAGTACTCATTCTCTCACGCCGCCGTCTCAGTGGGACGTTTTCATTCAATTGATCAAATGGTTTAAAGTCGCTGACGGAATTACAAGCAGGCGTGAAAGGATGGAGACTCACTCGTGAAAAACGTCTGTCATTCCATTTGTAATAATGAGGTCGTGAAAATTCTCACGCTTCATAAAGAGAGTTTTAAAGTCTCATTATTGAGACATCAAGAATAGAATAGGATTGCGGGTTGATTCGACCCTACATCGCCCTGTTCGTAGTATAAACAAACCCTCACCTCAAGTCTATCAGCTCCCCCTCCTCGCCCCACTCAAGTATGCCTATAGAGCCAACAAAAACACTCTTCAGGCAGGAGTTTACGGTCCATCCACACCACATTCTCCCTCTCCACGAATAGTTTAGTCACTTCGGCTCTAAGACTCATGAACTCTCAATAAACCAGTATGACTTAAAACTTCACACCTACACCTGATGTCGATTGCTCATTGCTTAGCTTAGTGCACTTTTTTTTTTCTTAGTTGACTTTCATTCATTCATTCATCTTCCGAGCCGCTTGTTCCTCACTAGGGTCGCGGGGGGTGCTGGAGCCTATCCCAGCTGTCTTGGGGCAGTAGGCGGGGGACACCCTGAATCGGTTGCCAGCCAATCGCAGAGCACACAGAAACGAACAACCATTCGCACTCACACTCACACCTAGGGACAATTTAGAGTGTTCAATCAGCCTGAATGTGGGAGGAAACCGGAGCACCCGGAGAAAACCCACACAGGCCCGGGGGAGAACATGCAAACTCCACACAGGGAGGCGGGAGCTGGAATCGAACCCGGTACCTCCGCACTGTGAAACCAACGTGCTAACCACTGGACTACCGGGCCGCCCTCTTAGTTGACTTGTACTTTATAATTGATATAATATCCCATATTTTCTGGAGTATAAGTCACCGTTTTTTTTTTCATAGTTTGGCCGGGGGTGCGTCTTATACTCTGGAGCGATTTATGTGTGAAATGGTTAACACGTAGTACACATCACGTGTTATTTTCCACATTAAACCACAAGGGGGTGCTGTCGGGTTATGTTGATACTTTCCACGTCGGCGGTAATTGAGAAAAGCAACATTACGATGACTCTGACGTAAGCGACGTAGAAGAGGAAGTGCTGCATCTTCTACCTCCGGAGTGGGCGGAGTTGTTTAAAAGTGACACCGAGCATTCATTTGTGCAGCTCGATTGCGCCAAGTAAGCTTAAATTCCATCTCCAAAGAAAACACCCTTCACTTCGAAACAATGTGGAGTATTTTGTTCTCCTGTGTTCATCCTTATGAAGAGAGTGTGGGACAAATAAAAGATATCTTATCTTATCTTATCAAAGTGTGCCCTGCGATTGGCTGGCAACCGGTTCAGGGTGTACTCACCTACTGTCCAAAGACGGCCGGGATGGGCTCCAGCACCCCCTGTTACCAAAAACATTCCTAATTTTGAATGTATCTTTCCCTGACAATGGTAGCAAAATTAATTCAGATTCTGATATCCGAGCTGTGATCGAGTTGGAACACAATGTTTGATGCTATTCTATTCCATCGATGTTAGGACTATATTGTGAGGTTTCACATCTAACTCTTATTTCTCCCATCCAGTTGTGTTGTGCTGAAAGCTATTGGTGCAGTCCAAAAGTTTCTGGGAGGGGGTTTGGTCACAAAATGTTCTTTCATATGTGAGCCTTTTGGTACTTATGTTTTAATGAATTTACTCTCAAAGAGTGAACTGTCAACTTCCATTTGTGTGTTACAAAACAAGAGATACTTATGTAACTTTCCCCCGAAGCCACTTGCGTGACTTCTCTCGCCTTATTAGTGGGAGCACCATGAACAAAATGTTTAGGAAAGGGCCTTCTGCGCTGGATGTGTGCTGCTGTTTGCCCGGATGAAGAGAGAGATATTTTGAGTTGGTCAGACGACTTTAGAGATTCTCGTCATGAGTCACATGGTCCAGACAAAACAAATTCCTTCAACAACAGTATTTAGCGTTTGTCTCTCTGCGCACGTTTGTCAGCAGGTTTCTTTCTGGTTACTGGAGAATGACACAAAGGCATTGAGATTCCACCGATTTAACAATTTGTGTTCCAGACTCGGGGCAACCGTTTGAACTCAAAAGGCTCGGTTTCTGCGTAATGATTGGATGAGCTGAGCTTACCCTCGTTTGAATGACAAGCAGGCCGCCACTCTTTTCAAAATGTGGGAGATGTAAGAAAGAGAGAGATTTATACAGTAAGCATGCTTCGAAAACGGATCATTCGGAATACAAGTTAAGCGCCAATCACAGGCAAAATATAAATGTAGACGCCTTTAGAGCAATGCTGATCCTTCACTTAAGCGACGACACGTTTTGGGACTGTGAGCTGACGCGAATCCCACAGAAAAAAAAATTGCCGTTTCAAAATCTGATGAGAATGTGGAGCGTTTTGATTGGGGGTGAGGGTAGGGGGGCAGGGGGGTTTAAAAGCAAAACATCAACAGCAAATGGGAGTTAATGATTTCCCAATAGCTTTCCTGTTGAGCTAATCTACAATCACATTCTTACATTCCAGGGGAAAAGAAAGGAGGGTCTCTCTCTGCACTTTGACATTTCTACACCCAAATGGGAGTGTCCACTGCTGTGACAACAGCCTGTTTTCCAATGGCTACAAATCTAATCCTGTAGTCAAGAAATATACATAAGATTTTTGCACAGTGTTGATGGAAGAAAATATAGTCCTGCATTTCGGGCCAATTTATCAATCTATCAATCAAAAGGCAAGTTGGGAGGAGGTACCGGTACATGTAATTTGGGAAGATGAGGCAAAGCTCCTCAATCGCCTCTTTAATGGAGACATCTACTGAAGAAGACGTCGTGTCGTTGCTGCGTGTAATAAATGAACCCCGTCACCACAAATATCCACTTTGTTCTTCATGTTTTAAGTGTGATTACATTTAAGTCAAATGTTAAGACAACTACTGTTACTCAAAAGTCAAGTCTAGAGTATTTCTCGAGCACTTTCAAACAGCCATCGCTGCATACAAAGTGCTGTACATGGAGCGATTTAACATACACAATAAACAGTAAGACAAATCGGTAATTAAGGAGGTAGAAAGCACCAAGCAGCAAAATCAAGAACAAATCTAAGTCATGCTGAGTCGAACGCCAAAGAATACAAGTAATATTCATTCATTCATCTTCCGAACCGCTTGATCCTCACTAGGGTCGCGGGGGGTGCTGGAGCCGATCCCAGCTGTCTCCGGGCAGTAGGCGGGGGACACCCTGAATCGGTTGATAGCCAATCGCAGGGCACACAGGGACGAACAACCATTCACGCTCACACTCACACCTAGGGACAATTTAGAGTGTTCAATCAGCCTGCCACGCATGTTTTTGGAATGTGGGAGGAAACCGGAGCACCCGGATAAAGCCCACGCAGACCCGGGGAGAACATGCAAACTCCACACAGGGAGGCTGGAGCTGGAATCGAACCCGGTACCTCTGCACTGTGAAACCAACGTGCTAACCACTCGACTACCGGGCCGCCTACAAGTAATATGTATAGTATAATATTAACTGCTGTTACTTCCCATGGAAACTTGCGGAAGAATCTTGCGGAAGAATCTTGCACAGGCATGAGGATTTCACGGTAACGATCGTTTCCGGTAGCGTGTCATTTCCGTGGGATCATTTTTACGGTAATGTGAATTTAAAGGAAAAAAAAGTTTTTTAAAGTCAGCAAAAATGTCTTTTTTTTTGGGTACCGGTTCCTTTTCATATACAAAACCGATATGAAACGCAAACAGTATTATGAAATTAGTTTCTATCTAATTCAGTCTGGCAACGCAAGTCTCTGAGGGCAGGGAAAGGTCTGAACATAATAAATCAGAAGTTCCTCGTATGGGAAATGGGAACGCATGACTCATCCTTCCCTGGCGTTCCTTTGATCTGACTTGAAATGAGGTTGTCAAAATGCTGTGAGTACACTTCGTTCGGGTCTAGTGAACCACTCGGCGATCAGCACAAACCCAACCGCTATATAATTGAATAAGAGTGTTTTTCCTTGCGTGAGAGCTTGACACACGGGTGACCTGCTTTCGGGGTAAAAGTCACTTCACAACATTCGAAAGGACAAAATCACACACTTCTGCAGGAAAGAGCTCGAAATGGGGACATGCGAGGTCTTTTTTCTCTCACATGATCCTACATTTGCATTTCCACCTGAGATGGAAAGTGAAACACACACACACACACACACACACACACACACGCACACACACACACACATACACACACACACACACACACATACACACACAGACTGCAGAAGTAATAGGAAGTGGCAATCAGGAAAGCAGCAGGCAGCATCTGTTTCCCTCTATTCATCTTTGGTGATGATGATGATGATGATGACGATGAGGAGGATGGAAACAGATGAACATCCTGTGCGTCGCTTACGTGACGGCCCGCTGCGTTTCGTGCCAGTGCACATTTGCAGCTGCGACACTGGTCAGAGCTGCAAATGTTGACAACATTGTTTACTTCGATGGAAAACGGATTTCACGGAATGACGCATTCACCAGATTTGTAGCATTTACCCTGGATTCTAAAGTCACACAGCTGAGTGGGACAATTGACGTGAGATGCTATGTTAAAGGAGGTTGTGAGCACTTGCTCCTTTGTTGATCGCAATCAAAACAACTGTCAATCATATCAACGTCAGCCAAAACAGAAAGTGAAAACCGTTGCAGTGAAATATGCACACAAATTAGTTCGGAGATGTGTTCTCTATAATCACTGGAGTGTGCAAAGCCGTAGACTCATTGTGGCGTTAAAAACACATTTAAAACCGGTAAAATATATTTCACTCATTTGTTTTTGTAATTAAAAGAAAGCGGGGCACTAAAAAGTAAAAACATTGTACTTTCTTCGAATGGCTGGTATGCTTTGCGCCAAATTTTTCCAACTGCAGAATCAACATTGAGGTCCACTCTGCCATTGTACTTGCACGAGGGACCGGCAGGATCAGGATTTGACATTTTAATAGGTGGATGTGTTTGTATGTGTCAAGAAGACCAATAAATCAATGGCACCCTGAACCGATACCGCACACACACGTGTGGGAACTTGTTTCAGTGTTCACACACACTAAATACATAACTCACACATTTAGACGTGAATCGAAGAACTGTAGCTGTTCGCTGGCTTCCACCCGGAAATATTGAAAAGTCTGGTGGTAAAAAAAAAAAAGTTTGTCACTGTCTTTGTTGTCGTTTGAATTTCTCACACACACACAAACAGCACGTCAAAAGTCATATCATTTCCTGATAACGTCAAGTTTGTTTGCCGGCGAAAGCAGTTGGGAAATGCGGGAGATTGACAACTAGAGGCAGTGCGTGCGGACTCGTGGTTGATGTTTGAGTACCACAATGTGGAGGGTCACAACCGTGACCGCTGCACCTACAACCTCGCCTCCCTGATCGATACAGAATTGCACTTTGCACTCGGATGGTTGAAAAAGCCGGGCGCGGATGAGAAAATCGTTTAGTGCTACAAATATTATCAAAACACTTTGAGGTTAGCAATACTTAATGATCAAAACGCATCTGTTCATCAACATTTATACAACAGTTCCAACAATTTTGTTGGTGCAAGGGTCACATATACAATACAAGAGAACCGGGACTTTGGACTTTCCACATCACTCCGCCGCCCTCTCTTCTAATTGGCCTCCATCATCATGTCAGTGGTTGGACATTGCTGCGTGTGTTCTTAAGAACTCAAGTCAAGTCAAGAGTATTTCTCGAGCACTTTCAAACAGCCATCGCTGCATACAAAGTGCTGTACATGGAGCAATTTAACATACCCAATAAACAGTAAGACGAATCGGTAATAAAGGTGGTAGAAAGCACCAAGCAGTAAAATCAAGAACAAATCTAAGTCTGAGTCGAACGCCAAAGAATACTATGTTAAAAGAATAGCATAGACCCATATAGAGAAATTGAAAGGGAGAAAATCACTTAAATTACCAAGGGATAATTTAGACCAGGGGTGTCAAACTCATTTTTGTCGCAGGCCAGATTTTAGTTACAGTTTCCCTTGGAGGGCTGTTATGACTGAAACCATAAAAGAAGTTAAGAAGTTACTGTAATGAGGGGTTTGGTCACAGGAAAATGCTTACAGTATCACTCTTATTTATTCCAAATGAGAATTTGAATTTTTTGTTGAGATTTTAGCAAGGATCATTACAACGTTGACATCTTTGATTTGCTTTCGCGGGCCACATCAAATGATGTTGCGGGCCAGATCTGGCCCCCGGGCCTTGAGTTTGACACCTATGATTTAGAGTGTTCAATCAGCCTGCCATGCATGTTTTTTGGAATGTGGGAGTACCCGGAGAAAACCCACGCAGGCCCGGGGAGTACATGCAAAGTCCACACAGGGAGGCCGGAGCTGGAATTGAACCCACGACCTCTGAACTGTGAGGTCGACGCGCTCATCACTGGATCACCCTTGTGTTGTATTAGTCAATGAAGTTAGGGCTTGGCAAAGTAGTCCAACGCCAAAGAATACAAGAAGGATGGACACATTTCCTGAAATGAGCATTATGGCAGCTTTACAGATATTCAACTTGTACAACTTTTTGTTTTTTTTTTTTGCTTTACATAAGATCGAATTGAATTGAATACAACTTTATCGTCAAATGTGCTGTACACAACTTCATGATCTACCCTTAATGATCATATTGGATGTTTAGGCTTTGTTCATATACAAATATCAAATCATACATTGATATATGATATATGCATATGTGTGCATAAAAAACGTCATGGGTGAAACTGTTGCTTTTTTTGTTTGTTTGTTTGTTTGTTTGTTTGCTTTTTTTTTAGTTTTGGGTTAGATTTTTGGGCACATATGCAGTTCCACCCGACCTGGTCCTGTCCATCTGGAAAACCACTGACAGAAATAGACTCATGAAAGCAGAACGGAGCGAAATGAGCATTTCTTTTGTCGGATGCCAGCGCTCTGGTTTGTTTGTTGTCTTCCATGTATTGTTTTTCCAACAGATGATGCACCAAGGTTTCGTCTGCCTCATTAACTCTCATTGTCACTTCACACACGAATGAGAGGAGTCCTCCTTTGACACATTCTATTATCGAAAGCTGTGAAACACATGAAACGTCTGCTATCTTTTATGCCACATGCTCACGGTTATATGGGCAGCAATTTCTCAACAAGAATATGGCCGAGTTACAGTTTACATACATTTTATGGCTTTTTAGACCGTTGTTCATGATCCACTTTGAATAACATACACATACGCCATATCGTTTCTGTTTGGAGTCCATTCCACGTGATTTATAAGTCTTATCTATGGAGAATATTCGATTGTTTTTTTTCCTGTCGTCAGTCTTGTCTTTCTGCAATGATTAAAATTCATTCATTCATTCATCTTCCGAGCCGCTTGATCCTCACTAGGGTCGCGGGGGGTGCTGGAGCCTATCCCAGCCGTCTCCGGGCAGTAGGCGGGGGACACCCTGAATCGGTTGCCAGCCAATCGCAGGGCACACAGAAACGAACAACCATTCGCACTCACACTCACACCTAGGGACAATTTTAGAGTGTTCAATCAGCCTGCCACGCATGTTTTTGGAATGTGGGAGGAAACCGGAGCACCCGGAGAAAACCCACGCAGCCCCGGGGAGAACATGCAAACTCCACACAGGGAGGCCAGAGCTGGAATCGAACCCGGTACCTCTGCACTGTGAAGCCGACGTGCTAACCACTGGACTACCGGGCCGCCCCATGATTAAAATAAATAAATAAATAAAATATTACACTAAATAAAAAATACATCATCTCATTTGTCTTAATTAAATGAATGGGAGATGAGTGCGGAAGAAGAGCTGGGGACATTATGAGTCAAGTCAGTGAAACGAACCGGCGCATCAAGATCATAAACATCAAGGCCAACTGGCTCTCTAAATCGAAATCATTCCACTTGTCTCGCCTCTGAGAACACGCAGCTCGCTCTTGTTTTCATCTTATGCCATCTATTCAGTCTTTCATCAAATCTGGAGCATTCATTCATTCATTCATTCATTCATTCATCTTCCTAACCGCTTGATCGGCAAAATGAAAAAGATGCATAATTTGAGTTCGCATCGAATGTTGGGGAAGCTGCAGACAGAAGAGAAAAAAAATCAGCACTTGGTGAAAATATTGCATATATAAACACACACACACACTTTACATTTTTCTTCAATGTAAGTGCTAACAGGAGGAAATCAGTGAATTACAGTACAATTTTTTTTTCAACAATCCAGAACAAAAACAAGAAAACAACCCTGACTAACTTTGCCAACATTCCAAACGGGTTTCCATCAGTCCAATCATGATTTGAACGACATATACTCGATTTATCTCGGTATAGAAAGAAAGACAGAAAGAAACAGATAAACAGCAGATATAGACAGACGAGGCAGAGTCAACGTTTGAAAGCAATTTGGCCACAAGCGGACTAAAGTAGCGCTTTCATGAATACAAATCTCTAGTTATTACAGAGAAAGTAAATCATCGCAGTCTAATTCGACACAATCTGGGATGTCATTTATACATATAATACGTCAAGTGAAGTCAAGTCAAGTCAAGAGTATTTCTCGAGCACTTTCAAACAGCCATCGCTGCATACAAAGTGCTGTACATGGAGCAATTTAACAAACCCAACAAACAGTAAGACGAATCGGCAATAAAGGCGGTAGAAAGCACCAAGCAGCAAAATCAAGAACAAATCTAAGTCATGTTGAGTCCAACGCCAAAGAACGCAAGTAATATAAGTTGAGAGCAACAACCCCCGCAATCAACCCTGATCGTCCTTCTGAGCTTGTTTCAAAATTCGACAAAGCCAGCTCGTTTGTCGTGCAATGTCGACTGATGGAACCGGCATCAGGCAGCTGCAACACACGTCTTTAGGGAACATAAAACCCCCTTTTTATTTGAAGATATCTTGCCGTCTTGTCATATATAAATCACCACCAACAAAGCCATACAAAATTGCACATGTTGCCGACTTCAAAAGCTTCGCAGACAATTTATGGTTTGAATGAGGAGCAAGTGCACTTTCAGTGACTCGACAGACCCAGAAGATACTCCTGTGATCAAATATTCATTCATTCATTCATTTTCCGAACCGCTTTATCCTCACCTGGGTCGCGGGGGGCGGGGGGGGAAGCCTGTCCCAGCTGTCTTCAGGCAGTCGTATGGTGCTCGATTCCATCAAGTTCTTTGACATGCAAATATGACGACCCTGCGCATCAATGACTTTAGGTCACAGTCCGATTCCCCAAAATAAAATAATGTCATCATTTCCTCTCTTAATGCTAGTTGACGTGGCAGAACAGCAGCCTGGCCTTACAAGCTGTTCCTTGCTTCATTATTCATGAGAAGTAGGCTTCTCGCTGTCTGTGGAATTTACGGACGGGCTACATTTGGGCACATTCTGTACCTTTTGCTAAATAAATAATGTCACTGACAAGCTGCATTAATCAAGGGCAGATTAGCATGTTATTCAGGGGTCACTGTTCCATTACTGGGGGGGGGGGGGGTTAATGCTGATGTACATTGCTCACGAGCTACGCTGCAAAGTATATCATACGTCTGTTCAGCCTGAAGGCGTTAACATTTGCTGACTGTGTATATTCACCTTAGTCACTCAAGCTGTGCCACTCGGTCACTTTTTGTCTAATACAAAGTTTATCGATTGGCCACGCCATAATTTTATTGAGTTCTGTGAGATTAATGGTCATAACTCCTGGAAGTGAAAATGAACTACGTTATTTCCTGCTACTATCACAAGTAGATTGACATCTATTGTATATTCCACAGGAACGTATAACACCCCCCCCCCCCTCCACTCCCCCCCATCCAGGTTATACGTTACAATTCCATTCAAAAGCAGTCGTCTTTCAGTGCTCTTCTAAAATAAACTCAACTGTCAGCTCGCGTTTAGACTCCTACGCTAGGAGGTCCCACTTAGGCAACGCGATGCCAGGAAGATGCTAGGTAATAGCCAATAGGAGAGCAGCTATCACTATGTTGCGTTCAGGAAAATCGGAGCTCTGAGTAGCGGCCCAAACTGTATTTTTATCTTTCGTATCTTGAAATTTCATTCGTATCAAGAGGCAATATTTTATTGTTGAGGCATTGCATAACTTGAAATATTCATATGAGGAGACATTAACGTAGTACCACTATATACAATTGTACAATTTCAGTCACATTTGACTTTAGAGCTTGTATATATTCAGGTTAGTTGATTGACATTATTTCATGTGTCTCCCACTCTGGTCCGTTGGTCAGTCCCAAATTATGAAAGCATCAAAATTCGCCACTACATCTGGGAAAGCCAGACGCTTACATACCACTGTAATGGCCGTATAAGATTAAATCCCACACAAAAGCAAATATACTGTAATGCATATCTCGCATAACAGTTTAGCACACAAATACACACATGCAACACGTGTTTCCAGGTTTGATGATGTAAACTGCAGTGTTTGAGGTTAAGAGATGCATGCAAGCTGTGACAGCTCACTGACCTTGCACCACCCCGCACACCTCCGATGAGCTCACCACCAAGTGGACGGAAACACACACACACACTACACACACACACATACATGCAACACTTTGCTAACACTTGTCTCTTCGTCAATCCACTCCCAGTTACAGACTGAAGGGTTCTTGATTGCATGTAAACATAGTCAGTGACTTTACTGATCTGAACATGAGTGCCAGCGGCAACTGTTCTTTTAAGGCACCAATCTACTAACAGTCTTTCATTATAGACTTCATTATAGACGGTGTTTACAGTCACCCGCGTGTACAAGGAAAGGGAAACCAAGACCGCGTGTTGATATCAAACGAACCACTGAGGACTGAAGGGTCATTAATGCCAATCCAAAATCAAAGGAGTCGACAAGTAAGTCAAGAATTAGCAACCGCACACCGTCATTAATACAACCGCAGGATGAAAACATGTTCCCTCTTTGACAAGCGACGTGTTGGAATGAGACGAAACGGGGGTTGGGTGGCAGCAGCTTGTATCGGGTGACCACCTTGACGTGAATCACCAGAAAGCTGACAGACAGCGGCCTCGGGACCCATGTTATCTGCACGAGGCAGAGTCGACGTTTGAAAGCAATTTGGCCACAAGCGGATTATTGGGTATCACTATTCAACACGTCCAGCACAGCGGTTAGGTCTGGCTCGCGGTTCAGAAATTTGATGTTCAAAATCTCATAAAACTACTGGGAACCATCAAAATTCACATGCTCACACAGTATCTACTCATGCCCACTTCAACCTCTGAAAATTTCAAAACAATCACCCTAATTTGGGGGATTTTATAGGCGTTAAGTGTTTCCCTCTCCATTAAAAAATAAAAACCTGTAAAAATACTGTATCTAAACCATACACGTTTTTTTTCCATATGGACAGATTCATTTGTATTTATTTCTATGTACTACTTTTTTAAAAGAATTGTCAAATCAAAATTCCAAATGCCCAACCATCACCTTAATCCCAAAGCCCCATTTCAAAGAATTCATTCATGTTTTTACACACATTTACGTTTTTAAAAAATGCAAATGGGCACCTCATTAGACATCACTTTGGCACTAAAATGAGTTTATGGCATTTTTAGGTCTTTTTCCAACCATTTATTTGAATTATTTTTTTTTTTTAATGTTGACTTTAATGAGGGATTAACAATTGCTAGTAAGGTTGATAAGACATGTTTGTTTTACTGGACTCGAATGAATTAAATGATATACAGGTACATATTCTCTAGTAAGTAATCATATTTGCAATGTCCAATCTTTCCTTAAAACAGAATTTCCTTATGTGGGAAACGACAATGGTAAATGTCCTTTATGAACATGCAAGTATGTTTAAAAAAAAATACATGTGTATTCAATTTCTAGGCCTGCTGAATTTGCTAAACTTGAAGCTCACACCCAAAACATGGTCAAAAAGAATTAAGATTTGTCAGGAAGTGATCTCTACTAAAATTGAAACTTTTTAGACTAGGGTGGGGGACGGGGACCCCCACCACCTCCACTTGGCAAGAGCATGGCCAGACATTGAAATCTATATGGCGGGGGGGATTTAAAAGCAGAAACCTCTCAACTGCGAAGCAGACTTGCTAACCGCACCCCCATCCCCTCTCTCATGTGATCCAATACAAGATCTCGATCAGCAATTATGGCTTTGGGCAGTGATGTACTTGAGATTTGGTTGAGCTTTCAATCCGGTTTTATTGACTTTAACCACAGTCATTGATAGAATTTTCTGTCTTCAGTAGTGTCGACGTTGTTACATTTACAAATCCACACTGAAAAAAAAAAAATATTGTGCAGTTGTACATAAAGTTGTGCCTAGTGAGGATCTAAACTCTTGTTGGTCATGTCTAATGTGACCAAAAAAATAAAAATAAAACAAATAACATCTACACATAGTGCTGTAAATATTATTACGATGCACTGATGATTACAACGAAAATATTGATGAATTTCGATCAGCACCAAAGTCATTTTAATGACGCACCGAATCATGTCCTATTCATTGTAAATAGAGCGAAAAAAAATTAAAAACAACATTTGCTTTAATTGCCTGCGTGTTCAGACAGTAGAGGCGGCAAGTGGGAAGTGACCTGACCCTGGAAGACTTGGCCCGTAGGCTATGTGCAGGTGTGTTACTTTCATGGTAACATGAGCTCGCAGGAGTGTATTCACGGCTCTCTTTCAGGCTGTCACGATTAGAAGCAGAAGCTCATGCAAGAGTGATCAGGGAGTAACGACCAGCATACACATGTATTCATTCATACACGCTTGAATTCACACACCTTTCACTGTGGCCCCAGCCTGTGCAATTTTTTTTTCCCATTTGCCATATAAAGCCAAAGTTACTTACAGAACGCCGAATATAACGCCGCTCTTGACATGCTTCTCGTGCTGAAAAAAAAAAAAACGAGCCACGCTACAAGTCAGAGGTTTTGCTGTTTATTTCGACACATACACACATGTAATTCACATGTAATTATGTGCTATAATGAAGCCACAATGGAGCTGATTGCATATCTGAGGCTATGTGGAGCCTGTGAGTCGCTGATCTGAAGCCAGTAATTATGAAAGCGATGTTGCCATGTTGCGGCCTGGGAGAACCCGACAAAATGGCCCTTAACCCTCGTTGTCCACCGCTTGCGATAAATGTAAAATGATGTCTTTGAATCAAAGGCAAAGGCATTCGGAAAAACACAAGAGAGCTGAAACGTATGGGGGGGGGGGGGTCTAAAATGGCCTAAATATCATGACGTCAAAAGCTGATAATTCTCAGGCATTGCAGCAATAATAAAAAAGGTTTTGATTCCGTAATCTTCACAATTTACATATTTTGCACCATAGAGACCCATTATAATTCAGATTTTTGAATGCATCGTCAACCTAATGTGTAAACATGCATTTCACGCGATTTTTACGTCAATCGCTTTGTTTTCGCTTGGACAGACGTTATGCATGCCACATTGTTGGGTTGAGGTCATTCCAATTGTGCAACTTTTAGGTGGCGCCAGAGGATCGCAAATGAGTTTGCCTTTTTGCAGGAGGCTTCAAACCAATGCATTTTACATCAACACGTCCGGTCGGGATTGTTAGTAGGGCCTCGTTCGGACCTCCAGACACAATTTTTTGCAAAAAATAAAGAATAAAAACTATATATGTATGGATAGCACAGATGCTTCTGAACATTTTGAGTGTTTGAAAAAAAAGAATGTTTTTATAACACAAAATACATCATTACAAAAATTGTAAAATGCGTAACTTAAGGCCTTTTTAATTTGGAGCACACAAGGGTTAAACTTGGCTCCAACAAATGTATGACTCGTCACTATTTTACTACTATATCAGACATGTGGGATTTGTCACCACAACAGTCTTACAATGCAATCCAACAGTGTTCATGTTAGCTTACCGTTCTTGCTTATCTGAGAAAAAAAAGTAATAATAATACGGTAATAATAATAATAATAATAATTGGACTACCTAACTAGATCGTGTTAAGGAATAACAAAATAAAGCCTAAAATACGTTTTAACTTGAAAGTTGCTGAAATATATATTTCTAGAATTGTTTTCAAATCTGATGGTTCACGGCTTGAGACACAAACACAATAAGATGCAAAAAACAAAAAAAAAAAGAGGTCGGTTACTCAAGACCCGAATAAAAGACCATGTCTCAAAGAAAATGGTTTATTTTTGTTTTCAAAGTCCAATTTCATAGCGTCAACCAGGACAGTACTGAATTCTGTTATGTTTATGCAATGTGCAGAAGAGTTTTTCATGATTCATGACAGTATTCATGTGCATTGTTTGTTTTTTAGATGAGGCCGAAATGAACTGATGTCATATCTATAGGGCCTTAACGAAGTCTTTATCAAAAGTATTCATATTCGTTTCAAGATATGTCAGCCATAAGTCAATTGATAACAACATGACTCGTGCTTGTCAAGTTACAGCCACTCATTAACAGTTTAGCACCCCCCCCCCCCCCCACCACCACCACTTAATGGTAGTATATCATTATTAAATAATGACATGACTTGCAATTCACCAAGCACTCCTTTTGACACTAATTACGGGAAACGGTTCAGAGTGACCTATAAAATATTAACGATGTTGTGTGGTTTTAGCTCGAATTTGGAAAATATAATGAGCCCCGCCAGATTGAGGACAACAAGTTGAATGAAGTCATCCGAGGGCCATACAGAATGTATGAAAATGTTTTGTCGTTACATTGTAATTGTGTTTTGGAAACCAAACACAATTTTGAGGTTTGACTTGTTTTTTTTTTTTTGTTGTTGTTGTTGTTTTTTTTTTTATTTGCCTGGTGGGCTGGATCAAATAATCTTACATCCCATGGGTTAGGGTTCAGAAGACTGTGCTGTGCTTAACCCTTGGAGAACTCACGGGGTCCAAATTTGGCCCCTATAAATTCTGCTACTCAAATGCTACCCTCCAATCCCAAAGGGTCAAATTTGGCCCTTATCCTAAATTAGGATTAAGACATTGAATATTTGAAAAAAAAATATTTTTTGGTGTTCAGTGAACATATAGCAGTCTGGCTTTTAAACGTGACCGTTAATAGGAAAATACATGAAGATGGTGGTCAGAGCCTGGAACTGGAACAGGAAGCTCGCTTGCTCTCAATCCAGGTGAGAATCTTTTATTTTTTTTTCTTGTACCAATTTAGTACTTCATTTCAGCGTCAAACTCATTTTTTTTGCGAGGGCCACGTTGCAATTTTGGTTTCTCAGAGTTCCGTTGTCACTGCGAAGCCACATCTAGGGCTGGGGGGGGGGGGGGGTAGAATTCGAGTGATTTACTCCTTACATCCACATCAAATTGATGGTGACTCGTTTTGGAACCGGAGGTCAGAAGAAAAGCTGAGGAAATGGTTTGGAGAAGTGGTTTGGAGACCCCAAAAAAACACAAAAAACATGTTTGTAATATTTCAATGTTAAAATAAATCCAAGAAATATGATTTGGCAGACCTTGAGTTTGAAAACCTGGGATTTGATTCATGATATTTAGACCAGAGACTCACACACAGGAGGGTTGTCAGAGTCCTGACTGTGCATGGAGCTCAAGCCCGTGTCCGAGTCCTCGTCGTTGGTGTTGCAGACCTTCGACAGACCTCGAGCCTGCTCCAGCCAAATGCCGCTCTTCTCCACTGGCATCACTGCGCCCTCATCTACCTTTGCTTCGTCGCCCTCGTCATCATCATCATCATCATCATCGTCATCCAGTCTGCTCTCCACCTGATGATCTATTTCCATAGTTTCCACTTTGGCCAGTAGGTCCAGCATTTCGGTCTCCTTGCTCTCCAAGAGTGCGAGACTCAGGTTCAAGTCCCCCCGAATGCCATCCAGGTCTGTCTTGAGTCGCAGGCCAATGTAGAGGCTGGTGTTCAGCTGCGTTTTGATTCTTTCCTCCTCTAACACCGGCTCCTCTCCAGACACGCACTCCAGCACGGGGGGAGGAGCAGACGGGCGCATTTCCGACATTTTCTCATCTTCCTTCTCCTCCCGTCGTCGCTTCATCCTTCGAAGGTTGAGCTCCTCTTGGATGTCCGCGGCGATGCTCTCCACGAGCGCCTCTCGCTCCGTCAACTCCTCCTGCAGCCGCAGCACCTCCTCGAACTGGGCCAGCGCTTCCGGAGTGATTTTTGAGGAGTCCTCCAAGTAGGCGTCCTGCACGTAGTTGACCCCGTGTGTCTTCATGCGCTCAAAGTGCACCTTGGACTCGTAGCTCTCAATCTCTTGATCCAGCTCCTCCAGTCTCTGGATCTGCTGGCGGATGGTGTGATCCTGCGAAAGCACCAGATGGACCAAAGTTTCCATCTTCTCCGCCGAGCTCTTATCTTTACCGTGCGCTTGCTCTTTCTTTTTGTTCATCTTGTCCAGCTTTCGGAAGGCCTTCCTCACAATGCGCCTCTGCCGCTCCCGGGACAAGTTGTGGGCTGCGGCGGGCCAGCAGGTCCTATCGGGGGCCACGATCACTCCGCCGGGACCCCAATTCTCCCGACGTCGGACCACGCGGGCCTCAGCGCTCCGAGGCCCATTGTTGGGAAGTGACGCCTCGTTCTTGACCAGGACAAAGCGGACGTTCTCCTGCTCGTCCCCCCAGGCGCTCCATAGTCGGAGGATTTTGGTCTTGTTGGGTAAAATCCGCTCAAAGCCCCTCCATTTCTCCACCATGCAATAGGACTCGGGGGGTCCTGAGAGCATTCCAGCTGAGGCACCTTGCCGCAGGTTCTGGTCCTCCAGCAGGACTTGGACCACATCGGTGCATGTGGTCCTCTTAGTCAGCCCTGAAACCAGCTTCTCTTCCCGGCAGACCCACACGGAGACTTTGCCTTCTTCTGGCTCCATGTAAACGATTAGAGAGATGCCAATCCGTGGGAACTGAAACGCCGCTGTCAGAGTCAACCAAACAAAAGTAAAACTGACGGCAAAATTCCTAAAGTGAATACTGAAAGGATCAATGAGTGTCAAAGTGCATTTCGAAAGGAATTGCATCCATTTCTTGTCCGTCGTCGATTGTGCGCGGTCTTTTCCCGCTGCGTGGGCATCATGTCACTCTGTCTCCGGCAGGAAAAAAAAAAAACGAGAGCAGAGAGCACAAAATACGCGTGCCGGCCTGTGGTGGGACAGTATGCGTGTGTGTGCGCGGGAGACAAGAGCAGGCTAGTGGAAGCTTTAAGCCCCGCCCCCTCTGCTGTTCTCCTCCTCCTTCTTGTTCATGTGCACAAAAACAAATACAGGCCAGAAATAAAATACAATTGGGATTACTCCAATTCTATTCTTGCTTGTTTGCACTTCTTAGCGTAGTTTAATAATAGTACGGCAGAGGCAAAACGACATTTCACAGTACACGACCCAATAGTTGAACCGACAATATCTGAAAGAATGAATGATATATTTCAGTGCTGGCCAACCAGTCAGAGACTAAGAGCCTTTTTTTTTACTACTTTTTTAGTTATTTACTAATTCGTCTTTTTTTTACTGTGTTACTTGCTAATTCGCTGACTAGCTTAGCGTTTAGCGCCGATCACCGTTGTTTGCGCATGCGTCGTGCATTCAGTTGTCATCTGATTGGTTGCCCTGTATGTCAATCAAGTAACGGGAATGATGATAGGCTGACGTAATACGTTGTGTGTCTTAAGCACCGTTGTTTGAATGGCAGCGCCACCGCCGAAGCGTTTTTGGACGCTTGTCATTTGAAAGCCCGGGAGCCGCATCGAGCCAGCCGAAGAGCCGCATGTGGCCCGCGAGCCGCCGGTTGGCCACCCTTGATATTTTTGATGACCCATACGAAACAGTCCCGTGATGAACATGAGCCAGGTTTCTGCACAGATGCGGGCCTTGTTATAAAAAAGCCAAACAGATCTGATAATAATAAAGCACAGCTGTGGACTCATCACAAAGCAGATGAAAATCCGTCTATTCGGTCCTACAGAGTTATTCATATATTGCAGTTAAAAGTGTATGACTCCATTGTCCTTTCTTTAACTATTTCAGGCTTAAGTATGGGCGAGGAACTCCCATAAAATGATTCATCTGTCTAAAGAGCACACAAGAGTGTGTGAGATAGAGACTGTCATGGTAATGCTGTGTGTCATTAGTCTGTTTTTATCTAAAACTTTGCTCTGAGGAATACATGAGGTTTGTTGGGAGACATGCGCAAAGAATATATGTGTTGTAGGCAATCCTGAACAGGTGTGTTTTTAGACGGGACTTGAAAGTGGAAAGAGGTGTGCAGTTTTGGAGGTCCCGAGGTAGGCTCTGGCTCCCATGGTGCTCAGTCGGGCGAGTAAGGGAAGGGGCGAAGTCTGGTAATATTGCGGAGGTGGAAATAAGCAGTGCGGGTGATGGTGTTGATATGTTAGTGGAAGGTGAGCATGCTATCCAGGATGACACCCAGACTCTCAACCAGGGGTGCAGGGGGACACTAGGGTGTTGTCATTGTTGAAGGAAAAACTGTTTACTTTGGATAAAGTGGATTTGGTGCCAAGAAGGAGGACTTCAGTTTTATTAGCATTTCATTTAAGAAAGTTTGTTGTGAACCATGTTTTGAGTTAGGAGAGGCAAGAGGTGAGGGAGGGGGGCGGGAGTATGGAGTTTGGCTTGTGGGAGAGGTAGAGCTGGGTGTCATCAGCAAAGCAGTGAAAGTGGATATTAAATTTGCGGAGGATGTGGCCAAGAGGCAGGAGGTAGATGATGAAGAGAAAGGGACCTAGGACAGATCCCTGTGGTACACCTGTGGTGACTGGGGAGGGCTTTGAGGTGAAGGATTTGAGCTGGACAAACTGTCTAAGGGTGGTGTCTCGGCAATGAGAGAACACCGATTTTTCTAATCTTTGAACTAATTTCCTGTGAGGTCACTATTGCCAAAAACAGAACACACACAGACACTGCCAAGAATATTTAAAATAACAATGATAACTTATTTATTCTTTCTAATTCTAATTAACAGGGACATAGAGTAAGGAAAAGATCATATAATGTCACATGCTGATTTAAATAGATACGTCATCTTATTGCTTTAGAGCAGTTATCAACCGGCCCACGGGTCAATTCCGGCCCGCGAGACCAGCCCCGTGCCGAATCAGTGCGGCTTGGTGAGCCCAACAAGTGGATAAATTGTCACATGAGCTGAATGGGCCACCTTGCTCTCCACTCCCCCCCCAAAAAAATCTGCAATATTGGAAGCAAACCACGTGATCATTGCTGCCGTTTGGACCAGGGGAGCTAACGCTTGCCTTATGTTATGTTGACAAGTTGTCCAACGCATCATTAAAAAAAAAACCTCTTGGCAACCCTGACATAATTTGGCTCTCAGTGAGAACTAATTGGGGGATGCTAGTCAAGATCAGTGTGTTTTATCTTGACAAGAATTAATTCACGACAGTTTTGCGAGAGGTTTTCACTTTGCATGCATTTTAAATAAGCACATATGATGTCAAGTTGAGTACTCATAGTCTGGCTCCCTCTAGTGTTCACAAAAGGACATTACACCGCACAGTCCAAGACCATCCAGGTGCAAATCCATCCATCCCTTCATCCATTGTCAATCCCTCTTGTCTTCATTGGTGGCGCGGGTAGGTTGGAGCCTATCCGAGTCGATTTTGGGCAGGAGGCAGGGTACACCCTCGACTGCAGTCCAATTACAGTGACGGGACGTAATTCGCGTTACGTTTTGCTGATAGACACACGAATCGTGACAAAACAGCATTTTGGAACTGGCCATTTATTTGAAAGTGAATCGCATATGCATACAAAGTCTCTACAAAGCTAGAAAAAATCAAACATACTTTAGAGTCATGTGGGAAAAATGTTACAAAGCAAAGATCGGACCCTGTGCGGTACCAAGAGACACGTCAGCGGAGTTTGGATTCTCCTGCATGTTATAGTACTCTCTTCTTCACAAAATAGGATGGAAATTAGGATATCAAACATCTGTAATAAACGTTATTGTCACTTTTATACAAAGCACCTTAAAAAATAACAACACCGACCCCCCCACCCAAAAAAAAAGCAAAAATCTCCCATTCTTCAAAGATGGGAAGCAAATATTCAAGGCCATTTAAGAAGTTGTTACTGGGTTTCCGTGCCACGCATGGCTCTAAATCTCCCAAGAGAACGCAAACAACACATTACAATCATTGACAAACTTAGCAGGTGAACTTTGAAACACATGAAATATTCACCATTTTGGAAGGAGGGCTTTTTATTAACTAGTAAGGATGTTCTCTCGCTGGAGGAGTGCCAACCAATTTGATAAAAAAAAAGTGTCACAAAAGTATGTTTTTTTTTTTAGAAAATATGATTACATGTAGATGTACAGTTGGACAACGACTCTGCTACTCTTTGTTGTCTTTAAATGACAAGATTTATTGGACAGCGCTTGTCAGAAGGATCATTGTTTTTGATTTTTGTTTTACTTTTTTTTCCCCTTTCCAGTTTTACGGGCAAAGTACAAATCACTGAAAAGAATTTTCTTAATTGAAATGGCCAGTCAGGTTCATTGAACATGTTTTGGTTCAAGGACGTGTAGGCCTCTAGACTGGCCAGCTGCATGTTTATTCAAACTTACTTCCGTTACTTTTTTTTGGGGGGGGGGGGGGACTGGTGAGTCGTCCAGTGGATTTCTATCAGTCTAATGAGCGTCATTTGTCAGCCGATTGACAAGCAATGGGCCTAATCTCCAAAACGTAACATGGAAATGCGATGGTAAGAAATGCCATGTGTCCTTGAAGGAATTTGAATGCATGTCGGAAAACAAAGCCTCGCCAACTCGTTACCGAGTTGCAAAAACACCTCCCGTGTTATCTCGTTTGGCCTACAGGAAATGGAGTTGAGGATGTCACGTTCATCGTTTTGCTGCCATTTGGTTTTGAAGGTGGCTCAAAGACTCGGCAAGACCACAAAACCTCTGAACACGGATCAGGTAATGAATGCATGTCCATCATGAAACGTTTGCCCAACCAGCCAGTTGTAGTGGAGGCATCTGATACCGTCCAGTGTCAACAAAATCACTACACACAAGTCAAATACATGTATAGTGCGAGCAGATGCTGCCCCGGCAAATGATCCAAAGTGTTTTATTTACAATAAGTGGGATGGAAATACAGCTACAATGCAATGACTATCAGACACCGAACAGAAAAAAAAAATTACTGGTAGTCCAATATTGGAGTGTATGTAACAAAAAAATGCCTCATTCTCTCGGTAATTGTTGAACACTGACTTATCCTCCCCCACCCCACCCCCCAAAAAAATCAAAGAATTTAGTGAAAAAGAGAAGACACTTTAGTTTCCAGACAAAGGCACTTCATGCCATTTCACATGACATGGACCAACCAGCAAACATCACCTGCTACAATGTACAGCTTTTGGTTTCTAATATCATAAATGCATTTCTTCATGAATAGTGAGCGACCTAACAAGAACAAGGTACTGCCTTTAGTTGTTTAATGTGAACATTTTCTTTCTTTCTTTTGGTATTTTGCTTGACTTAGAATCGGGCATAACGCGCCGTTTGTGTCTTGGTGCGCTGGAAATGGACTTTTCCTGGCCAATCCACGCTGAGTCCCTCATATGCATAAAAAGCACATCAGTCGAAGAGCAAACACGACTGATGCTGCTGAAAAAAAAACACAACATGGGGATCGTACACAAGCCAATGGCTTGGAATCACAGAGCACTGACTCCTGAGCTAAAATTGCGCAATAACTGCAATGGAACGTACAACTGAGGCTGGCATCTATTATACATTTTCATATTCGGGACCTCCAAATATACTTCCTCTAACTCAGCAAAATATTCAATCAACGTGCATTAATTACACATTAATTACACATTAATGCGATTGCTCATCAGCCGACCGACGTGCACCTAATACATTTACGTTGACCAGACAAATCGTGTGTGTGTGTATAAAATTGCATGCGCTGTGGATGAACACACACACACACACACATGCTCACACACAATAGTGACAAATTTGCAGACGCGCTGGGGGACGAGGCAGAAATGCCCGCTGAGGCATAGCGCGTCTACTGAATTCGAAAACACGCTGAATTGGCCCGTTGTCCTGTCAGGGAAATGTCGAGGTGTCCATTTTTACTATGAGCGCAGACTACTTTGTTACGAAATTGCTGGATGACTCAGGGGCGAGGCAAATTGTGCGCCGAAATGCCCAAACGGCCGCAACACGGCCCCAAAGACAATAGACTTGCGTTGGCCCAAAAATGAAATTACGTCCTTTTTTTACGCCGAATGCATGGACGCCAGTCTGCCAAAATAGGGTCCTCGGTCTCTTCAAACACAGTAGCTGGTTCACCTGTGCTGAAGCTCAAGTAAGCTGGTGTAAGTCCAATGAATTGAATCGATTTGGAGGGATATCATCGGTTTGGCTTTTTGTTTTGTTTTTTTTTCCAAAAACATTCTCCTAACTTGTAAATCAAGAGCAACTGGGTTATATAAAATTCACTGTGCTTTCCAAAAGATCCTTTACAACATAGTTGATATTTCACATCGTCACTACATCTAAATCAGTGCGATTTCAATAAAATGTACCTGAATTGTTTAATTTTGCTTATATTTTTTTATTAACATACATTTTTGATAGTTTTCCTGGAATTACAATATAGTGTATATATATATTCTATTCATAGCAATTTCCCAAAGTTCGTTTTTTTTTTTTTGACGAAAACATATAAAATGGTAGAAAATTTTGATTATTTTCTTTGGGACAGATTTTTTTTTTTTCTTTGTGTGTGTGTGCAAGACTGCAGTTTGCACTATTCAGCATGGCTACCTGTATGAAACCGCCTCTGTACTACCTAACAATGTGACAGTTCTATTTCCCCTAAAACGAACTTGCTCTGGTTATTGATGATACACAGGGTCTGATCTTTAACACACACACACACAAGTGAGGAATATATGAATTTTTTGTCTTCAAGTAGGTAAGAAACAAAACAAAAAAAGTGAAAACAGGTAGCAGTAAATGGAAATGAGGCTTTGGGAGATGTGACGTCAGATCTGATGTATCTGGTTGAGTTGCAACTTTGTCTCGCTGTAGTTGTGAGGGTGAGGCTCACACTTTTGTAGATTTAATTTCAGCTCAGCTCAAATGTCAAATTCTTATACCATGAAAAGGCCATACGGGTGTAAGTGTGTGTGTGCGAGGGGAGGGGAGGGAGGTGTTATTATTCCTTGATAAGACGATAGATGTGGTGCTGTGCTCCATGCTCATTGTTTGACACCTCAAAAACGCAGGCCATGCACAGCAAGGTCTCCTGAGTGTCCCTGTTGCTCACCACCTAAAATCCCCAAATATGAAGAATCATCAGAAATTTTTTCTTAGAACGTCGCACATGCTGTTGTTGTATGCTCACCAGCAGAATAGTGAAGTTCTCCAGTACGCTGTTCATCATGTATTTCTCCGGCAGGTGTTTGAGCTTGTGGATAAAGTTGATCATGTATTCGCACATCGGCGAACGACTGATTCTGTAGACGAAATGTCCATTCTCAAACCTGGCGTACTCCGTCTGTGGGAGGAGAGCAGAAATGTCTCCAATACAAACAACGGAAGCCAGAATCTGGAAAAGTGTTGTTAAAATCAATTAAGATGATCAGTCTTTTTCGTTGTTTATCCAAGATATTTTATTGGTGTACATTTCAATGCAAATGTTCGATTTCAAAATAATTGCATTAAAAATGACGGACTATTTTTGCTTTAACATCAACAGGATATCAGTGGTATTAAAAAAAAAAAAACAAACGATACTATCGTTTATCGTCATAGTTTCTGGGTAAATAATAATAATAATAATAAAAATAGATCATTTATTGCCAATAAATAATGTAAATACAGTTTACTGACTGAAATGAAATCTCTATTCCAAAGCTGAGCAGCTTCTCTAGAAACAAACATACAAAATAACAATTATCTATTGATATATAAACACGTAACACGTGGTAGGACTAGATACGTTTTTTTTTACTTCTTCCTACTCCCTTGAACATAATAATTTTGTTGAATGACGGCTGATTCTCTTTCCTTTTTTACTATTTTATTTACCTTACTTTCTGTCAAATTATTACTGTATATGTTTTATGTTCAATCAACAAACGAAACGAAACAAATGAGCCGAGCAAGTTTTCTTGGGGGAACGCCTGCATTTCTTTAGGGAGTAGAAAAAAATACAATCTTACCTCCACCTTCTCGACGACCTGCTTGCCAAAAGAGCAGACCTTGGTTGAGCAGGTAATCGTCATGTTCTCTGAGCTCTCATACTGGCTAGTGACCCCATAAAAGGCCGCGGGGTCTTCTTGTGCATTGTAATTTAGGTCAGCCTGCCGAGATGGAAACAAAAAGAAAGAATGTCGTCAAACTACACAAATGAGATGAAGAGACAACCTTCACTTATGTCGCAAGGGTTATCTAATTCTCAAGTCTGCGTGGCCTCAGGACGATTCTGCTCAAATCAAAACACTGGTCAAATAGCGCCCTCTGTTGGCTACCACTGTTCATACAGGAGCCATATTCAAAATGCCTCACGTTGATAACAATGACTTTTCCTTTCGGATTATAGTTTGCAGTCGGATAGAATTGCATCACATAATATTTAAAGAATGTGAAGACATTTTTTAAACCGCATAAAATAATCGAAATGTTAAACTTGATGAATAAGTAAGTCATCGTTTATACCTGTAAGGCATCTGTCTCTGGCGATTACAGTAAAAGCATTATTACCTTCTGAAATATCCCTTCAGATATTCACAAGTGACGGAAAACGTTGTGGTTGATTAGTTTTATACATATTGTAGGTTCGGGTGTTCCTTATATTTGAACTTTTAACAGTTGATGAGTGAGACCTCGATGAAGCCACTTCACCAGCGCTAGGGGGTGCTATAGCCCCGTCAGAAATCTGTGTAGCACCCTCTTGCACTTTATTTTACATTCTAAAATGTATTTAGAAATGATGTGTGTGTGTGTCTGCCCCATCCAGTTCAGCAATCAAATTATTGGGAACCTCTGTCGACCTCATTATTAGAACTTGGTTGTTTTCTCAGAACAACTTTTGTACTGCGTGCTATCCAGCTTCAACATCAGGTTATACACCACTTGCACAAGCTAACAAGATCCAATACATGAGCTGCATCGAATAGCAACTATTCTGTGGGTACAAATCATTTCTATTATTTTAACAAAACAGGGTGTGTAATTGAAAATGGTATCAAACAGCACCGCATCATTCCAGGACATGTTTTTTGTTGTTGTTGACACCTTGAAAGGAGCATTTATCTGAAAAGGAAAATGATTTAATCTCTTTTCAAATTACTTCCTTAACAAGAAAGATTTTTTTTTCAATAAGAAACCAAAACGTTATGTTGAGAATTGTAACAGTTTAAATGTAGTATTTGCACTTTTTTTAAATTTTTATTTTTTAACCATCTGTAACCCTCATGTAGAATTCATCCGACAACACTTGGAAACAACACCGTAATCAGAATTACATTTAGGCAGAGAAAAGACAATATTCCGAGCAGACTAAGGAGAACACGTTGCTCCTCAATGACTAATTGAGAGAAGTGAGGGTGGTGTGCACAACTTGTAATGAGTTCTCCAAGGACAACGGTGTGGTGGGAGTCAGGTGCATGTGCGCCATGAACACACACGCACACAGTTTAAACATGACTTTGTTTAAACTTTGGGGATCCAGGAAAATCTATACACATTATCGTACTATTTCGGGATGTTTTCTGAAAAATCCTAAATCCAGTAAGTCGGTCAACTGTTGTTGAACTGCCCATTCATATCCATATCATGCTAAATCATGAAAAAGACGAGCCCAAAGGAGAAAATGTTAAAACCCTTTGCATCTATATTTTATGATGATAAATCAATTGAAACCCCACCAACACAAAATATTTCCAAGATATGGAGATATGTCATGAAAAAAAAAATACACTTGTAAAGGGTTAATATATCTAAAAATGGTATAGCTGCGCTTTTTTCAAGCACATATTCTGATAGGTGGGGTTAGACTACATCAGGCATGTCCAAAGTCCGGCCCGGGGGCCAAATCCGGGCCGCGGTCGAAATTTCATCCGGCCCTCGGCCCCTGTCATAAAATCAGTGCCGTCCGGCCCGCAGGTTGGGCGCAATGGAACACGTGTTGCATTGACTGAGGTCTCGTAGACTGGTGAGTGATGTTTCATAGAGTACTGCTTCCCTCTAGTGGCTAAATGAGTAATAGCATTCACTAAATGAGTAATAGCATTTAGACACTAGAGGGCATCACTCACGAGTTAACAAGACATCACTCCGTGTTTATATTGACTGATATGTCATATTTCAAATGATCCTTGCAGTTGTGGATATGTGTATTGCTTGTTCATTTCCCCGTTATTCGAGTCAAAGGTTTTGTGACTATTGAAAAGTCATGGTGATACATTTTATGTTTCAAATCAATCAATTTGCGCTCAGGAGACTTCTGTTTAAGAAAAAGTCAAGTCAATAAGCAGTTGCATGTGATAGACCGGTTTCAAATGAACCAAAAGAAATTCTTAAGATTGTTGAAATTAAAATAAAAATGGAAATGTGAAACAGACTGGCTTACTAAAATTTCTTGAACAATATTGTTGTTCAATGTAAAGAATGTCAGCCAAGGTCGGCCCCCCGACATTTTACCACATAAAATCTGGCCCCCTTGGCAAAAGGTTTGGACACCCCTGGACTACATAGATTTACAATTTACAGGTCTGCATCTACTTTAAAATGACAAATGAGGGCCTCCAAAAATGGTCTAAAATTGAATGCGCCATTCCTGGATCCCAAAAGTGGGTGTGGCCTTCCAACTTGTGGGGAGGTTGACGTGGAATGATCCCAAAATCACACAACAATGAAGCACCGGCTGATCATTTCTGTTCAATCAAATTGTCCACCAATAATCACAACAGCTCTCGGGTCTCGGCGATGTTTAACGTCAGACGTATTCTGAATTGGAGATGGAGTAACATGGGAGTAGGGGAGGTGAGCAGGTGTTCAAACAAAGCCGGTGTGTGTTCGTCACTGCGCCGCTTCCATATCCCAGGTGGAAAGACATCACACATATAGAACCTAGACACACCCTCCCACTTGCCGGCACAATGGAAAACTACTGGATGACCTACAACCCTATATGGGACAACGCTGAAGCCGATTTGAATTTGTTGGGTTTGGAATCAAGATGGCGCAAACCGCGAATATACAATAAGCGACGAGTTCAACTCAGTTCTGCGCTCACCCAAAACTTGATGAGATAGAAAGCATTTTGCGGGCCCTTTGCAAACAGCTCCTTTAGGCCGCCTTTCTTCTCTGGGAACTTGTCGTAGATTTGCCTGATGTCCACACATTCCAGCAGGGGGTCGCTGTAGCTGGGATTGCTCTGGTTGATGTGCACAAACAGGTGCTTGTTGCACTGAGGAATGGAAAATAATGGACAAATCAGACGGCGACAGACACAACGAGAACATTTACAAGCACTATATTACAAGTATATATATATATATTTAAAAAAAATCCTCAGTTTATCCTTCTGTGTGTGATACTGACTGCTTCTTGGTCTCGGTGGGTTTCCAGGAACGACGAGAACTCCACCAGTCTAAGTTTAGTGGTGCCGATGGAGCGACCCTGCCATGCTGGTTCTCTGTGTGACTCGGCTGCAGGACGCTCATAACCTGAACCACACACACACACACACACACACAAATAAATTATTAAATTATGTTTAATTGCAAATTAACGCAACAGCATTGATCTACATTTTTTTTAAAGCAAGGCAACAGCCCTCAAAAAAGATTCCATCACTGTTGACAATATCAAACGGATCTGAGTAACAAGCAGTCAGGCCTTCTCTTCATTTTGTTTTATTTCTCTAGGCTTCACTGCTTCCAGTACTCTGTTGGATTTTTTTTTTAATTTTTTTTTTTTTTTTTTGTGTTGCCATGTCAGTTTCATCTGCTCGGAGCCTTCTGAATCAGTCGTATTGGCCAATGTAACTTCAACTCTGCGAGCACTTGAACCAATCAGACTTCAAATTCATCATGGCCTTCCAAGATTGGTCGGTCGGAGGAAGTCGAGTTTGATGCGCAAAACACGTCTGTCGCAATCTACACAAATAAATAATCCATCATTTCGAGTGAGGATGATGTATTTTACGTCACTTGATAATTGATTCTGATTCTGAACCGCTCCAGATGACGTGGCACAGTTGCATGTTTGTTATAGTGCTTTTTTTTCCCGCATGGGCGGTTTCGATAATTGCGGCATCGTAAATTGTGGCATAAGAGGTTACAAACGCAGACTGATTCATGCCATCTTGAAAATGACATTTTTCTGAGAAAAATGTACTCTTTCCAGATGACACTGCTTTGCAATCGCGCGCTATGCAGAAATATCCCAAACCCAAAACCTGACTTTAGTTATCATCTCACCGCATTCCTGTATTCCACGGAACCTTTATGTGGTGTTGTTTTTGTTGGCCTGTTTTTCTCTGGTCTTTGTGTCAATCTGTTTTTATTCATTTTGGTCATGTTCATACTCTGATTAGTCTCGTCAATTTTCAGTCAAATAAAAATGTCAGCATTTTCATCTCATTTTCGCCATTTCATCTTTTACAATTGTCCATGACGTCTATACTTTAGTTGGGGGGTGGCCAACCAGTCAGAGACAAGAGAATTTTTTTTTACTGTGTTACTGCAAAGAGCCCCCCCCCCCCCCCACACACACACACACACACACGACGATGCACTCGCACACACGACAAGCAACAGCCGGAGCGCCCGACCATAAATAAAACATTAAGACACAAACACCCCCCCCCCCCCCTTTTCCTCCTACCACCGCTCATGGTCGACTTGGGACCAGTATGCTGGGTCTTGGTTGATTGCGATAGACGAATTGGGCACCCCTGCCCTAAAAACAGGTAATTCGCTGACTAGCTTAGCACTGAGCACTTAGCGCCGTTGTCTGCGCATGAGCGGCGATTCAATCATCTGATTGGTTGCCCTCTATGTCAATCACGTAACGGGAATGATGATAGGCTGACGTAATACGTTGTGTGTCTTAAGCACCGTTGTTTGAATAGCAGCGCCATCGCCGAGACGTTTTCGACAATTGTCGTGTGAAAGCCCGCTAGCCGCATGGAACCACCCAAAGAGCCGCAGGCGGCTCGTACGCCGCGGGTTGGCCACCCCTGCTTTTAGTTGATGAAAACCGATGAGTAGTTGTGACCGTATTGTCAGTGCCTCACCAGCCATGAGCCTCATCACTGTGTTCAATATGACAATCTCATATAAATAATATACGGTAGATTAAAAAAAAAGAGATTTATGATATTTAAACAAAATTCATAATTTTGACTGTCAAAATTAGAAAAACAGCAGTCGGTGACTGCATACACAATTAAATAAGCTTAAATTGACTGCTATATACAATCGAAGGAGACAGACGAACCCACTTAGTTCTACTCCGGGACCTTTTCCTCAAAGCAAGCCTCATGGTGACCTGGCCCAATCAAAAACTACTCTATGAAGAAGCAGCGGCCGAAAGAGCAAGCGGGAGGACCACCTGTTCGCTTCAGAGAAAAGAGATAATTGTCGTGCGGTTCCTCTCACCTGTGATTGTGGTGGTCCCTGCTGTCTGCACCGAGTAGGCTTGCTGCGAGAACGGCTTGATGCTGAGAGAAAGAGGCAGAAAGAAAGCGCGCTATTAAAAGGCTGAAAGGACACAAGACACAGCATGGCCAGTCACGTTGTACCTGCGGCGTACTGAAAGGGATTACGGTGTGTTCTGTGACTTGGAGAGAACACTTGCACGAGCAAAAGAGGTCAAGAGGGTCTAAAAGCTACGAAGGTCTCATTACCGTTGCGCAGTCATGTGACTTCAACTTGAACTCTAGACGTGAAGGATTATTCTTATAGACAGGAGGGTCAAATCTAAATACGCTAAATTTAAATGAATTCATCTGTTGCAACACAACTTATCACATTTTCTAAAAAATGTTTTCTAAAGCATAGAAAGGCATCAAAATATGTAACAAATGCATGTTATATATAGATTTTATATTGCACAATAAATGAGAGTCGACAAAGAATACACCAAAGAATAAAAATGATGCTCATTTGACTTTTAACTGCGTCCTCATCGTTTTTTTTGCACTCTTTAGTGCATGTTCTCTCTCAGAAGTCGTTTTTTTTTTTTGCCTGGCGTTTTGTAAAGAACTGATCCAATGACGTTTGCTTTTGTCGGCTTTTAAGAATCCGTTGAAAATGTCCGAGGCTGACATCAGCATAGTGAGCAATCGCCCGACTGGTGAACACTTTTTCAAATTTTTTGCTGTTGAAACGTTTCAAAACTGGAAAATTTCGGATAGATACAACAATATAATATGACATGACCTGCATGAAAAGTGTGGTATTTTCAAAACAAAATAATAAACATGACTCACAAGGAACATCCTATCTGGCCGCAGTCTTCTCTGCTCGCTATGTTAACATTCAAACGTGCCTTCAAAATAAGATATGCGGCAAATAAAAAAAAACTTTTCTCAGACGTTTGTTTTTTATTCATTCTGCTAACTCCTGCGTTTCATCTCCTATCACGTGACCGAGAAGCGCACATTCAGACTCCCGCTTCCCGATCTGCTCGGAAAACAGTCAAAAGTCGACAATATTATAAATCTGTTAAATATTTATGAGTGCAAAACTTTATGTTTGTATGAGTTTATCATGGCTTCTCATATTCTTTCAACTACTTTTTCTTCTGCTTTATATTGGGTTCAAATTACCGGCAGTAAAAAAAAACAACAACTAAATTGGCATGTGTACCCGCTTTTAGCAATGACACGATTATGAACCCAACATAAGCGATGCCCGGTTTGGTACATTGTTAGGAACTAGCAAGAACCAAGTGCCAAATAATTTATTTTGAAGTCGTTATTTTAAGGTCCATTTCCTACATCTTCTCCAAAACAAAAACTGGGAACACATTACTGCTTAATTAAAGGCCACTCATGCACACTACAATGCGATAAACTTGATATCGAATAACAATAAAACAGCTTGAAAAAGTGCACAATGTGACTTACTCTTCTGAGGAGGAACTCGACTGTCCTCCAGGGATCATCCCCTGCCACAGCTAGAAATACAAAAAATAAATAAGTATGATGAGAGCAAGTAAGGAATCGCATTGTTGCACATTATAGGACCAATAAAAATACACAAGGAATCGGGAGAGTATTATATTGTATAAAAATTTGAGATACCGTGAATGAATATTATAATTTCTTTGTCTATATTCGTTAAAACTGAGCAAAACAAATCTCTGAGACAGGAAATAAACATTAAAAAAAAAATTATATATATATATATATATATATTCATTCATTCATCTTCCTAACCGCTTGATCCTCACTAGGGTCGCGGGGGGTGCTGGAGCCTATCCCAGCTGTCTCCGGGCAGTAGGCGGGGGACACCCTGAATCGGTTGCCAGCCAATCGCAGGGCACACAGAGACGAACAACCATCCATGCTCACGCTCACACCTAGGGACAATTCAGAGTGTTCACTCAGCCTGCCATGCATATTTTTGGAATGTGGGAGGAAACCGGAGTACCCGGAGAAAACCCACGCAGGCCCGGGGAGAACATGCAAACTCCACACAGGGAGGCCGGAGCTGGAATCGAACCCGGTACCTCTGCACTGTGAAGCTGACGTGCTAACCACTGGACTACCGGGCCACCTATATATATATATATATATATATATATATATATATATATATATATATATATATATATATATATATATATATATATATATATATATATATATATACTGTATATATATATATATATATGTTTTTAGTCACAGTACTCTTGACATATAAGAACCAAGCATCAAAGAAAATGCATCAAAATTGTACATTTTTGAGTGTGGAATTTTTTTGTGGAAACCCGTTTTGCTTAAAAACAAACAACAACAAAAACGTTGCTTTTCGTGATTTTAATTCAGATGTATTTATGTTTAGTGGAGGATGAGTGTACGCCAGCACATGTTACCTGTGTGCTTCCAGAAAAGTTTGCCCGCACGATTCCCGGTAGTAGCTTGGTGTGTATGGCAGTGGCTGAAACGATCTGAGAAGAGGACATGGATGAGATGCTCTGTAGTGCTTTTTCCTTGGCATTATGATCCTGCAATGAAGCAAACACATAAAAGAACGTGTGACAGAACCGTCGACAAAATAAGCATCACACAATCCAAACTACAAGCAAGTATCAACCGGAGTGACGAACTGAGCCATTAACAGTTGACATGACAGTAAAAAATCTCTTCAAAAAGTATATTTCTTGGCTTGGCTATAAATTGAAGTTCAGCCTTTTAGACTTGGGCCGGAGCAGCTCCTGAATTATGACTTATGGAGCTCACTCGCCATCTCTTGATTTCTTGCCTTGCTGACTCCCGGGGACCTATTTTTGTCCCGAGTGCACATCTAGCACAAATCACAGTCTACATAGTTAGAAACGGGCGTTTGCGCCATTGTGGGAGTGAACACAGCCAACTTGAGTTCTCGGCCAGTGGAAGCGGTTCCTCTCGTTCCGTTAAAATTCAGTGCAGGAGAGACATACTGAGTCTTTGACATGACAGAGGCGGAAACAGACTCACTGGAGTCCGTGCAGGAGATCAACGTTTGCAAAGTATGTTTTTAAGAAAATCTTCATGTGCGGGATGATGTAGAGGTGGCTGCATTGAAGTAGGCACTTGGAGACGTGTCGTGTGTTCGTGTGACATACACTCCCTTGCCACAGAAGTTGTTATCGGGTACTCCCAACATGGTAACATTTGCAACACGCTCCATTTATTCTGGACCATAATTTCCTTTATCTTATCCTTGTCATGGTTCTGTTTATGGCCAACAGGTGGCACTGTAGGGCTCCGCCTGCAGCTGCACACCTGTTGGTCATTGTGTCATGAGTTTTGTTTGTTTAAAAGGACTCCTGGCACGACCATTCGGTGTCGGCTCGTTGTTATTGTTTGTTTGTCGCTGTGTGCACGTGTCAAGTTTTGTTTCCGTCTTCGGTTTTTGCTGCTTTGATTTCTTGTGATTTTGCTGGACGTTATTTGAATGAGTTTTTGAGTTAGTTTCTCCTGTGTACTCCTCTTTGCATTGTTGTGAAATACATTTTGGCCTCCCCTGCTTTTTTGAGGTCCTCCAACTACCACCTCGCAAAACGTGACAATCCTACCTTTATCTTGGACTGGAATTCCCTTGATTTCCTTCTGGCTAAGACCTGGATATGACTGGAAACCTGTAAGACAAATAGTGTAGAGTACAGTAGAATACAAGCCAATGCAAAAAAAAAAAAGAGTCGAAGAGAGAAGGGGAGATGACAGAAAGAGCGGAGGAAACAACCAACAGTGGGTTACCATGGTTATGAAAGGACTCTTTCCACGCAAACACACGAGTCCCCTGACAACAGACTCGATCCATCTCCATGCATCAATTGAGTGAGCAGAGATGGAACGCCGAACCAAGGGCTGAGGTATTCCTACTTAGTAGTAATTGCTCTCATATACGGTACATGTACAAGATACCGTTAAGTATAGGGAAACCAACAACACTTACTTTGTCTTGATGGGCAAAACTGTATATTATCACGTACATATGGTACAATGAAGTGATTAAAAAAAAAAAACTAAAAAAAACATGCTGACCGGATCCAAACACCCTCCTTCTTGCGTACCTGTTTTCTTGTCCGCGTTTTTCCTGTGCGGAGTTTGATGTATCTGGCTATAAGCTCATTTCGACCTAGAAAGCAGAGACAAAACAGGAATTATTTCCCCTGCAGGACTGTATGTACACAGACACGCACAACTACCGAATTTTCCAGACTATTAGGCGCATCACAATGAGTCTGTTTCATAAGGTGCACCACCTTATATGACACAATATCTTTGTGAAACATTTTATGTTGAATATCCATCCATCCATTATATGAACCGCTTCATCCCCAGAAGGATTGCGGCATATTGTATGTTAAATAGTTTATTCTAATTGTACGATAGATTTAGCGCTATGATGCGAGGTTCAGAGCAGACACAAAAGATCGGGTAGCGACACGTGTCTGCGACACGCGTTTGTTTGCCGTGCAACTACACGGGGGTGGGGTCAAGGGGAGAAGAAGAGGGGATCCTCCAACAGACAAAAAAAAAAATTGAAACGCCAGTAATTGCACTGGTGACCAGCAGTTTTGTTATTACTTTGGCTAATGCTAAATGCTACCTTGGTTACCAGCTGTGAGCTCCATCCATCCATCTATTTTTTTAATCTGCTTATCCTCACAGGGGTCGCGGGCGTGCTGGAGCCTGCACTCATAATTTTCCAACCTTTTTTTCTCGGCCCCGGCGGATATTGTAAAATGGCTGTGTCGTTTACTTCACGGTCCCACATCATAACAATGCAAACGTGCGTTTTGGTCTGACCAAGCAGTACGCACTACGTTTCCCATGATTCTGAGACACAGATTCAACCTCCGTATGACGAAAGCACAGATGCCTGGTAGCGATTTGACAACGGGAACATCAATGTGAGGGTAAATGGGAAAAGAATGTCACTTTTTGTTGACCTTGTTTACTGCTTTGCCACTCAGACCGCAATGATATTGACCCACATTGTAAAATTGGAAATGTGCTGCCAGAAATGTTTAGCATGAATTAGGTTGGACCGCAGCATTAAGCTAATAGGACATTTATCACGATTCTTCAACACGCAAGCAAGAAGTAGTTCGAGCTCTGGTATAACGAAAACATGGAAACCTGCGAGCGATGACATGTGGACAAGAATGAGAATGCGATCGGAAGGAATTTGAATGAAAGACAACAAATGAAAGAGCTGTTATCCATCCATACAAAAGGTGGACCGGATGAAAGGCGCACTGTCAATATTTTTTTGAGGATATTTAATGACTTTAAGTATGTTTTAAGGTCCAAAATATACGGCAAATTTATTTAGCTTTTAGGCGGCCCGGTAGTCCAGTGGTTAGCACGTCGGCTTCACAGTGCAGAGGTACCGGGTTTGAGTCCAGCTCCGGCCTCCCTGCGTGGAGTTTGCATGTTCTCCCTGGGCCTGCGTGGGTTTTCTCCGGGTGCTCCGGTTTCCTCCCACATTCCAAAAAATATGCATGGCAGGCTGATTGAACACTCTAAATTGTCCCTCGGTGTGAGTGTGAGTGCGAATGGTCGTTCGTTTCTGTGTGCCCTGCGATTGGCTGGCAACCGATTCGGGGTGTCCCCCGCCTTCTGCCCGAAGACAGCTGGGATAGGATCCAGCACCCCCGCGACCCTAGTGAGGATCAAGCGGTACGGAAGATGAATGAATGAATATTTAGCTTTTCTTTAGTCACAATCACAATTTAGATGACACTGAGTGGCACGATTTGGCTTTACCGATCCAGTGACCCTGTAACATGCAGCCTCACACCGTGGAGTTGGGATCATCATACTTCTCTCGAGTCGCACAAACACACACACACACACACACACACAATCAGGCACTCCCAATAACACGCCGTGGCTCTGAATACACATGACCCAACAATACAAGCATTCATGCAGACTGGCCACCCCTCGATTAACGAAAGCACCAAAGCCAGCTGTAACCATGCTTACATGGGTGCACATGTGTGAGTGCACACACACACACACACACACACACACACACACTGACAATGCTGAATAATTCAACCAATTGAATAGGGAGCACAGCATGACCTGGCTAGTATAGATTAGCGCAGCCCAAGGAGCAATAAAGGATAAAGTGTGCGTGTGTGTTCAGTCTTTGTAGAATATGCCTTATAAAGCACATCTGGGGGGCGGGGGGGGGGGGGGGGGGGGGGGGTTCTTCTTTTTTTTTTTGGACGAGGCTGTCCGAAACATTATGTGATGTGTTCGTGAGTTTGCAAACTAGTAAACATGAGTGTTTAGTCTCTTGTTTGGTTGGTGTCCTACGGTGCTTTCTGTTCCAATCAAGTGAAAAAGCAAAATCAGGCCAGCTGGCTAACTGATGGTCAAGATCAGCACAAAGCCAAACCTCAACACACAACCCAAATGGCTCCCAACAATAGCCCAAACTAACTAAGCAGATGGTGAGTGTGTCCATGTGTGCACGCGTGTGTGTTTGTGTATTCTGACCAATCGCACTCTCACCGAGATAGGCAGCCGGCAGCTTAGACTGATACAATCTACAGCTCCCCGTGCAGGTGTTTTCCTTCCAGCAGTCAAACGCTGCCACTGACAACAGAACGCATACACTTAGATGTACATACATGCATGACTGCCAACGCACTTGTTCGTGCAGACACACACACACCCACACACACACACACATGGATACAGAGAACAAGCCTTGGCTGCGGAGGCTGACATCTGACTCCAGAGGGGCCAGCTGGTCTTTCTAGCAGGCTTAACGGTGAATTATCATCCTTCACTGACCCTGCGGCACACATCTTTCTCGCTGGCCCTCCCTCTTTTTAAACTCTCCAACACACACACACACACACTTCTTCCCACTGTAGATGTATCTTCTGTTCTGCCTGTTCCCTTTCCCCCTCCTCTGTCCCTCTCCGAGTGAATAGGCTTCTGCTCCCTCCCTCTTCCTGACTCTGCCGCCCGCTGTACTTGCCCAGTGAAAGACTTCAAGGCCAAAGTCAGATGGTCATTAACCGTGACCAACAGACGCCCCCCGGAACACACATACAACTGTTAAACTGCTGAACAACTGTTTGGACCAAAGGAACCTCTGATCGTAAGCCCTGCAATATTCTTCTGATACAGTCAAGAATACAATAAATATACTAACAGACCCTAGACAGGAAGCTAATTTTTGTCATTTTAATTCACTGTTAAGGAACATTGGTTGTTCCAAATGATTCTAATCAAAGTATTTGTACAGAAAGAGAGCAACGGCAAACCAAAGAAAACACGCAAAAAGACGGAACAACCTTTACTGTGCATTCAAATGATTTTAACCACAACCATCGCTACGCTTGGCCACCTCCATCGCTAAATTGTGATTACGAGTTTTGGCTACTTGACTGAGGAGCGTTCGGACAAAAGGTCAAAGCCGTGGTGACCTCGTCCCCAAACAAATCAGCAGTGAAGACGTTTTAACTCGCAGGATGTGAACTCTGGCCTTGAATTGGGTTTCACTCATGCCCGTGTGGACAAACATGAGGAGGGTATCTATAATAAGACAAAAAAATGGAGTGTTTGAGAAAGACTTGGGGTGAACTGTTAACTTTATGTTGTACCATGCATCAGTCCATGCAAAGGATTGCCCTTTCCCCTGATGTGTCTTTGTTTTTTAGTGTGCCTTTTCCAAGGGTAACGTTCTTAGAGATTCTATCTGGCTAAACGGACACATTGAGAATCAGTGTTTGACAGAAGGCAAATCCATTTTTTGTGGACATTTTTTTTATGTCAATGACAAATTTTTTCGATACCTGTATATGATTGGAAGAAAAATTTGAAGAAAACACATATAACTACATTTTAAAGAAGTGTGCAGAATATACACCAGTAATTTGATCTATCCATCCATCCATTTTCAACACCGCTTAGCCTGAACGGGGTGATAGAGGGGGGAGCTGGAGATTCTCACAGCTAACTTTGGGTGAAAGACGGACAACACCCTGAACTGGTGATCAGCCAATCGCAGGGTACATATTGAGACCAACAACCATTCACACTCACATCCACACCGCCACTCAGGGAGAACTAATCCCACGCTGCCCGCTCACTGGTCAGGCGAGTGGACCACTGTATCATTCATTCATTCATTCATCTTCCTAACCGCCTGATCCTCACTAGGGTCGTGGGGGGTGCTGGAGCCTATCCCAGCTGTCTCCGGGCAGTAGGCGGGGGACACCCTGAATCGGTCGCCAGCCAATCGCAGGGCACACATAGACGAACAACCATCCGCGCTCACACTCACACCTAGGGACAATTTCGAGTGTTCAATCAGCCTGCCACGCATGTCTTTGGAATGTGGGAGGAAACCGGAGCACCCGGAGAAAACCCACGCAGGCCAGGGGAGAACATGCAAACTCCACACAGGGAGGCCGGAGCTGGAATCGTACCCGGTACCTCTGCACTGTGAAGCCAACGTGCTAACCACTGGACTACCGGGCCGCCACCACTGTATCATCAGTGACTAATTTGCGTCATGGATGCAACATTTAAAATTACCCAAAAAGTGGTCAAAATATATATTTTTTAAGTATTTTCAAGTGGTGTCAAATGATTTTAAATGTGATTTTGGCCAAAAGCCAAATATCAGAAATAATACAAATTTGCAGATGATGCACTGACCGACAATTGTCCGGTGTGACTGTGTCCAGGAAAAACAAAAAAAATCAGTTTAAGTATGACAGCCATCCATCCATCCACTTTCTGATGCGCTTGTCCTCATAAGGGTCGCGGAGTGTGCTAGAACCTATCCCAGCCATCTTCGGACAGGATGCAGGCTCCACCTTGAACTGGTTGCCAGCCAATCACAGGCTACACAGAGACGAACAACCATTGGCTCTGACACTTACATCACACCAAGGAACAATTTGGAGTGTTCAACCAGCCTGTTCAACCAAACTCCACACAGGAAGGCTGGCGCAGGAATCGAATCCTGCAACTCTGCACTGTGAGGCCAACTCGCTACCTAGTCGACTACCGGGCAGTCTGAGTATGAATTAAATGCTGTAAAGAGCATTTGGGAAGAGTGAATGTTGTATAAATACACAACTCAGCATGTTCTAAGGAGAACATGAATTGTCGATCCTTATAATGTGTCATTTTACTGCTCATTATTTGATTTGTTCTTGATGTTACTGTTTGGTGCTTTCTACCGCCTTTATTACCGATTCGTCTTACTGTTTATTGGGTATGTTAAATCGCTCCATGTACAGCACTTTGTATGCAGCGATGGCTGTTTAAAAGTGCTCGAGAAATACTCTTGACTTGACTTGATTATATTAAATCTCTGCTCCATAATCCCACAAATCCCCCATTATTCTCCTTGTTATTCTTGCTCCTTTTTGATAACAACTCATTTATCATTTTTGACGCATTTCCTCAACAAGAACATCACGGCATCCATGCACATCTCTTCTTCCATTTCTATTTCAGCCTATTTTCCTGCAGCCAGTGGGGGGTATTTTTAGCCCCAGATGTCACACTAAGATATTACCTCTTTCATTTTTTGCTCATCTGCAGCTCATTCTAACTTTACTGGCACATGAAACCACCATTAATGACAGTGAGGTGTCGGGAAAATGGTTTTAGGAGTCCTCAGATAGTCTGCGTTCTGTTTTCGCTTAAGTAGTACAGGCGTACAACATTTTTTTTTTCTTGCATAATACTCCACGTTTTTGCCAGCTTTAGGTAGTTTAACAATCATCAAATCTGCAATCTGGACACATACTGTTGGCTTAGATCAAGATTTAAGGAGACATATTTGCGAATTTGTCTTTAGTTTGCTTCAGCGATTTAAAACAGCCCACCGGTGTCTTGATAAAGTGTGTGGCACTCATTCATCAATATAGCGCAAGGACTACAAACTTTCACCGTGTGACCGAATATTTCTGTGCGTTTTGTTCATTTCTTTGCAGAACGGCTTGCTCATAGATTTTCTTGGATGTTTAATTTCGCACTTGAGACACAATGATTTGTATAAAAGTTGGTTTTCTATAAGTATGCCGTCTTTAATGGTGTCGCTTGAGCTTTTTAAAGGTGTTTTAAAAAAATATTTTGACTATTTGGAGTTTGAAAATGCTGACCAAATGGGTCTTTTTACAAATGAAAGTGTCACAGCGTAAATGCTGGAAAAGGCAGTCCATGAAACAAAGTTTTGATGTACATATAACATAGCATATATTGTCATGTTTCTTTGGCTCCAGATTGCATATGATAGCATTTTTTTCCAAATGTTTTGGAACTTATGAACAGCGATCAGTGTGATTTGTTCTTATACTAAGTTATTGTGTGGTAATCATACCGATTAGTCTGATTTTTTTGGGCCAACTGTTGCTTATTCCTTCTGAAGATTTCACATGCGGTTCTGTGCATTGGCTTAAAAAAAAAGGGCAACGTCAAACTCTAATCGTAACCAAACTTAGCAATTGAGAAGGGCTTTTGCTGTCAGTGTGCATGCATGCGTATCGAGCGACAACTGTGAAAAGTGTGAGCAAACGTTGACACATGCAACAGACGCAAGGCAGCAACAACATTTATTTGGATTTACCTGATAAATGTGAGCAAACCATCCTATTCACAATGCACACCAGCTGTTCACAAACTGTGCCTGTTGCTGAGCAGGTGGTGTGCGGCGGCTTTATCACAGCATTTCACTGAAGCAGCTGACCACTGCTGCTCGGAACACAGATGAGGAGGGATTGGGAAAGGACCAAAGAAAGACTACGGGGTCCAAAAAGCAAAACAAGAAGATAAAAGCCTCAATAAGACTAAGAGGTCCCACACGATAATCTTCAAAATGGACTAAGAAGAGAGTAAGTCTGCAGAACAAATGGATTTGGGCCAAATGGATTTTGGTCATGTAGCACTACCAAGCAAGACCCCCCCCCCCCTCCCTCACACACACACACACACAAGACTCCAGCAGCATCAGGAGTTAAAGAAAAAGAAGTACTTCAATTTAAAGATCTTCTTTTTCTACTCATAGAAGCCCCGATCTGACACGGTATTATAAAGAATTCACTAGAGAGCACTCTGCAAGCAGAGAGAAGGGCGAGAGGGAGGCACAGCTGGTGGCAGCCAGAGGACCATCTGCTCATTATTATATTAGTTCAAACATGCACCCACTCACAAGTACAAACACACATTCTGGTTTCCCTGTGTCGTGGGGACCCGTTGGGCTCTTCGGCTCTCCCTTGTGGACAACGGCTGTAACAGTGTAGGCTTGGGGGTCACGTTTCAGCACTACATGGCCAGCTTGGGGTGCATCCTTGTCGGATGTGCTCATCACAAAGCTTCGCCCTCTATTTACGGGTAACCCTGCCCGCTGCGAGAAACACATCTTGGGAAGCCTGCCCACATGCGAATCCTTTGACCACTCCTTGTGGACTTCATGGAACAGTCTTTACATTGTCTTGGTAGTGCGCGATTGAACTTTCAAGAGTTTCCTGAATTTGGCGTGCCCGATTTTCTGGCTAGATTTGGAATGATGAAGCTTCCTGGCTCGCAGTAATATTCGTAGGTGAATTTCAAAGCTCAGCCATCTCTGTGCGCTTCTGTGGAACTATGATGTCTTCCATAATTTTGGTTTTTAACAGAAGTCCGGCTCTGTTTTATCCATTAATTTTCTGTCGATTAGGATTGCGGATGTAGGAGGAAACCGGAGGACCTTGAGAAAAGCCATGCAATACAATACAATACAATACAGTGATCCCTCACTCTAATGCGGTTCACCTTCCGCGGCTTTGCTGTTTCACTGATTTTTTGTGTGCATTTTTTTCATGTTTTTACACTTTTAGGGTTGAACAGATTGTTTTCATTTCATCAGTAGCATAATAACAGTGTGATAATAGCAGAGCCAATCAGGCGTCCTAGTTTTAGGCCTTTATTTGTGAACATGGCCTAATTGATTCATGCAGGTAACATGTTTGCATTTTGCTGATTCATTGCAAAATGCATCGCTTGGCGGAAACGAGTTGTTCAATTGTGCCACACAGTGGAACAGGTTGAGAGGGGCTAACATCCACGTGGCATCCAAAAAGCCTCCACGTGTATTATTTGAAGAGCCGTTATATGTCTGGATAGGTGCTGCTGTTTTAGTTAGCCACATAGAAAGCAACATTTAATATCCATGTGTGAACAATACTTCAGCATCAATGTATCTGGCGGGTCATTGGGGCATTTTTGTTCCAGACTATTATTAAATGAAAACGGTACAATTTATGAGTGAGTATTCCTCCTGAAGTGATTTAGTTCATTAGCACTTACCATACATCTTTCCTTCATCCGACAGTATAATTTTCCTTCTTCCGCATGGCGGGTAAATGGCAAGGGCTTCTTGGAAGCTTTGCTCAATGTCAGGGCTCCACACCCCTTCAGGGTCCCCGTCCATTGTCTTGTCTCCTCCAGAGTCACTCAATCTGTCGATGTCGTCCCCGGGACTCTCACTGCCACTCCAACTGCTGCGTTCCATCCTGGCAGCTAATGTTTGACAAGCCGAAGCGTGGTCAGCGCACAAGGCGGCTAACTACTACTACTACTTTGTTTTGGAAGGGTCGCCCCCAAATTGTTTACCATCCAAAATATCCCCCCAAAATTGGTTGGGAAAGCATAGAAAAAGAGAACAGTCGGTCAAAATCCCAGGGCCGCTGGCAGGAAGCCTATGAAAACAAGACAGAGGAAAGAAATGTTGGTGTGATGTTCGCAGAGAAAATTAACGGGATCAAATCACTCAAAATTATTATTTAGTCGTCAAGATCCTCCTACACATTATTATTCTAGAGGAGTCCACTGGTGACCGTGCTTTATTACCCCGACCCGCATCTAGTTTGCCTCAAAGAAGCTCTGCCAGTTATCGTTACAAAATAAAGTTCAACTTTGAAGAAGGATGTTGTTTCTGAGCTATAAATACAACAATAATGGCATTGATTCAATTGGGCGGGAAAGTGGGAAATTTAAACCATGAGTCAATTTTCACCCAACGGCAATCCTGGACTGTTGTTTGAAGTTCATTCTGCCTGATATGAATAAGACTCATAGCAGACATCTAAAAAAAAAAAAAAAAAGAACCAAACCATCAGAATAAACACATAAGATAAGATAAGAAAACCTTTATTAGTCTCACAATGGAGAAATTCCCAATTCACAGCAGCAAAGTTATGAAAGTAAGAAGTAGAACAACAAAATATAGGAGCTGCTGGAAAGGCAGCCACTCTCGCGGCGCCATTTTGAAGTCAAAATAACAAAAAAAACACAAGACAACACATAGGACACAGACAGTCGTTCAATCTTCACCAATTTTCTGCATACACTTTGTTGTCTGAAGCAGTTCTAGATGAAAGAGGAGAGGATCAAAGTGTCCTTTCGCCAGTGGATCAGAGACGTCATGCTGAAAATGTGCACACGTCTGCTACAAGCTAAGTTTTGAAAGCAAACACAAAGCTGTAGCATCCATTGACGAAAAGAGATTAGTTCACTTTTCCTGTCCCACGTAATCCGCTTCAAACTCCAAGCCGCGACTCCCAGCTCCAAATCCGCATCGGCACTCCGCGCCAACGCTCCTTTATCAATGGCCACGATTCATAAACAGTCCTGGTCAACCGCATACACAACACTGTCCTAGATACCTGATGACCTGAAATTGGATTAACACCAAAATGTTGAATCGAGTCTAGTTTACAATTTCTACTTCTAATGGATGAACTTACCGTATGGCTCACAAGAGTCCATAAAAAATATCATTTGCGAGAGCATATGCGCACTGCTGGAGGCATATTATTGCATCTTTTCATGATCAACATCAACAACAACAACAAAAAGGTTCATGTTTTCCTACGATACATTAAGTGGAGCAGCAAACACTGCCCACCGCAACTAGCGGATAAGGAGAAGAAGAAAAAAAAAAAACAACGGTTGCCAGCTGCCTACGATTCTCTTAGAACCCCTACGGTAAACAGCAGGGTTGGCACGGTACACACACACACACATAGACAGACCCACGCCAACACACACACACACACACCATTACACAATTGCTGTGCCAGCTCCTTGGGCAAACATGTCATTTTGTCAGGGCTCAACTGTTCACACTCCGCATGCTCTGTCCCTTGCCAAAGTATGAACAAACAGTTTGAATTGTCTGTGTGGTGGTGGTGGTGGTGGGGGGGGGGCTCTGGGAAGGGGGGCAGGGCTCACAAATTAACACATCCAACAGGAGCAATACACTTCAGCAGCGCAATAGGAACAAACAAGGTCGCAAGGGGACATCAGACGATTTGGACTCGCCAGAACATGCAAGAAACGAGATGTTCTGTTTTCATGAAGAGCGTTTGTCCTTTGGTGTCCCTTCCGTCCTCATTCTCTTCACTTCCATTTATGTTTCCTCTCCAAATTCCTGCCCTTTTACTTCCACCCCCTCTCTCTCCTCTCCTGCCCGAACATCCCTTAGTTTTCCATTCAAGCAACAATCTATTCATTTAGGAGGCAGGATGTCTTTTCCGCTGCTCTGAAAATGTGAGTGACAGTGTGCATATACAGCTGCTTGTCTGCAAGCGATCGTACACCCCCGGTCGTCCACACATGCGAGAAATCCAGACTTTGGCCAACATTGATTTCAATGTCTTGGAATACTGATGAGCAAGGATGAAGAGCTGATATTGCAATTTGACATTAATGAAGAGAAAGTCCATCCATCCATTTTCTAATCTGTTTATCCTAAGAAGGGTCGCGGGCGTGTTGGAGCCCATCCCAGCTGTCGTTACGAAATAGGCGTGGTACAGCTTTAACTGGTTTCCAGCCAATCACAGAAGACACATAGACCGACAACCATTCATGCTCACACTCACACCTAAGGACAATTTAGAGTGCTCCATTAACCTGCCATGCATGTTTTTGGAATGTAGAGGTAAACTGGAATAACCGGAGAAAACCCACGCAGGCACTGGGAGAACATGCTAACTCGGCAAAGGAGGGCTGGAACCAGCATCGAACCCTGCACCTCTGCACGGTGAGGCCGACGTCCCAACCAGTCGGACACCGTGCCGCCCCTGGAGGGAATGTCTGAATCAAAAACGAGACATCCCTTCTACGTCTTTGTTTTGCTTATATGACCCACAAAGCGGCTCCTCATTAACCTACAAAAACAGTGGATTTGACATTCATTGTTTGCTTCCTGCCCTGATTCAAATCAGAATACTCCGAAAAAGAAACCGTTAAGTAAAATCAACCAATCAATAAATACCGCATTGGCCTGAATATAAGACGGCCCTGATTATAAGACTACCCCTCTTTTTCAAGACTCCTTTGAAAAAAGACTTTTTGAACACCAAATAAATTTTTATACAGAAAATAATTACAGTACATCTGAAACAAATAATTATAGCAATATATTTGAGAGAAAAAGCATCTCGAAGTTTACACCATAACTTCTCCTCAGCTGCTGGTGAACCTGGCCAATCTTCGACCCACTTTTCTCCAGATTGCCGCTACGTTTCTCAGTTTTCTGTTATCTCTTCTATTATTTTCTTCTATTTTCTTTCTTACCGCTATTTTTTATTTTACTTCTTTGTGCTACCGCTATTTTTATTTTTTATTCTTCGTAACGAGGGTTTGCTTGGGCCTGGGGAGTCAAGTTCAGCATTCGCTTCAGTGATATCTGGCGCCATCTAGGGTCGTGAATGGGTATAATGTCTGGACCCCGAATATAAGACGACCCCCACTTTTTCACCCTTATTTCAATGCAAAAAACACACCGTCTTATATTCGGGCCAATACAGTAAGTGCCACTCTGTGACAGAAGGTAAACACACAGATGGACATAAAATCGATATTTTCATCCTTTCACTCGTCATTTTCTACCACTTTTATTTCAGGATCACATTAAGACAGCCCCGGCTGACTTTGGGCACATTTTGAGTAAACCATGGACTGATTTATTTTTTGTGTTTGTTTGTTGTATTTTTCTCATCTTACGGTATGTCAGGTGCATCACCTGCTCATATACATAACACCAAGTACCGTATTTTTCGGATTATACGTCACTCCCGATTATAAGTCGCACCAGCCAAAAAAAGTATAATTAAGAAGGAATAAACATACATAAGTCGCACTAGAGCAGTGGTCACCAACATGGTGCCCGCGGGCACCAGGTAGCCCGTGAAGACCACTTGAGTAGCCCGCCAGTGCCTGGACATTGTGATTTGCTAGTAGAAATTATGATTTAAAAATGCAAACATTGGCAGTACTGTGAGACATTTCGAAACACGATCAAAGTCTGACAATTTAAATCATCAAGTATTAAAAATAACACATCCTCATATTATTGAAGGTATTTTGGACAAATATGTTATTTCAGACGTGTATCAATTTGGTAGCCCTTCGCACAATCGGTACACATGAAGTTGCTCTCACCCTCAAAAATGTAGGTGACACCTGCACTAGAGTATAAGTCGCATTTTGGGGGGAAATTTATTTGATGAAATCCAACACCAAAAACATACATGTCATCTTGAAAGGCAACTTAAAATAAAATAGAGAACAACAGGCTGAATAAGTGTACGGTATGCTAACGTTACATGACTGATAATGTCAGTAACGAAGTAACATATTAAGAGTTATTCAGATAACTCTAGGATAAAAAACATGCTAACAAGTTTATCAAACTATCCGTTTCACTCCAAATCACTAAATCCAATGAAATCTTCATCCTCTGTGTCACTTTTAAATAACTCCCCCAACTCGGGAGTTAGACGATGATTTATCAACACAGGCCAAGAGCGCCCTCTTGTGGTTTAATGTGAAAATAACGTGATATGACATCATCACGTGTTAATAATTTCACACTATAAGTCGCTCCAGAGTATAAGTCGCACCCCCGGCCAAACTATGTTAAAAAACTGCGACTTATAGTCTGGAAAATACGGTACATTTTTGTCAGTAATTTCCATCAAACGCCTTTTGTAATGCAAGCACGCAAAATTTTCAATGCGACACCAACTGTTAGCTTCCATTAACGCTCAGCTTGACGATGGAGCAAATGACCATTGGAGAGCTTTGAATGATTTGGGGCGTTTTTGAATTTATCTGTTATCGCTCATGATGAGGGAGTTATGGAAGGGGCCAAAAGGAGTTTTCATGAGCTACTCGCATGAGAGGGCCCCAGGAACAGATGGACGCTGGAGAGAAACATTAGTCACACAACAATCAACTCTGACTACTGGCCCTTCATATCCTGAGTTACCCCATCTTCTCCGTGTGTGTTTGTGCGTGTGCATGCGTGTGTTGTCAAGCAGGCTTGGGACACTCCAGCCAGGACAGACGGCTTCACGGTGTCAGTGCCAAACCCTCGGCAGCACACACGCAGGGCATCCAGCCACAATCCTGCAGCTGCCTTGGACCCTCACGTTCTCCCTTGGTGTTCCATTCTTTTCCTGTGAAGCCTACTAGTTTGTCGCAGCACCGCTACCCAGGCCAAATACATGCATGGGTTGATGTGCATGTAAAGCCCATGGCTAAAAGCCTCCATCGCTCCACGTTGTTTTAATCGTGTAAAATCCGGCTCTTGTTTGCACACCGAGAGGGTATAAATAAACATGTTGCACCTGGATTCTTGTTGGGACTTCAATCTTATCACAAGCTCTACCTTTCCCTGCACTAATTCGTCGATTGGATCACTCGGCAGCATCTATTTTAAATGCTTCCAGCATGGACACGCATGTGTGTGTGTGTGTGTGATTATATGATTATATATTAGATTATATGATATATGATATTTTGTCATATTTTGCCTTCAGATCAAGGACCCCACTCAGTTTTACAGCAACTGAATATTTCAGTAGGTCAGCAGATTCGGGTGAGCTTTCATTTGAATAGCCACTTGAACGGCCTCCCTAAAATTGTTCACGTACTGCTCATGTTTTTCAAACAGTTGGAAATTATTCAAGATTACCGCTGCTGATGTACTTTATGTCCCTGAATTTGACAAGGTCTGACACACATCAGAACAATTTCTCATTTCTCTGTGCTGTAAGATGTGACAGCAAAAATAAAAAATTGAAGAAAAAAAAGCCAACTAGAACAGTTTACGTTTATTTAGGATTAATAAGAGGCAGTTTAAACGTATGACAGCTACGTGATGGCTCCCATTTAATATGAGTTTGAACGTGATTAATGCTGAACAGTCACATCCTTGGTTATAAGAGCGCGTGTACAATTAAACCACATTAGGGCTGGGCGAGACCGTTTAAAGCTGTGGTATCAAACATATGGCCCGCGGGCCGGAAGCGGCCCCAAGAATGTTTGATTAGGCCCGTTTGTCTCAGGAAATCTAAGGTGCTTCATGAAATGTTTTGCAAAAGATATGTTCATTAAATTTCAACATTTTCCGAATGTTCTTATGCTTCTTTAGACCAAAAACAAAGGAAAGACATATTATTTTGATTATTTATAGCCGAGTATGGTATCATTTTAATGGTCCGGCCCACTTGCCATCGACCGAGGCCGTATGTGAAATGAGTTTGACACCCCTGGTTTTAAGAATGAAAGGCAAATAGCAGAATCTTAAAATACACTCTCAAATATACGGGGAGTTAGTGAAAGGAGGCCAGATATGGAGTTATCTACTCCATATCTGTTTACTTTAACGAGCTGCCCAAGATTAAAAGAAAAAGCCAACTTGAACAACAGCACCTATTGGTCCAACTTAGAATCACTGTCCAATTTCAAACCCAAATTGAGACACAAGAGCACCAAAGTCAACAGGATGAGATGTACAAGGGCCACTGGGACCGAACACCATGGGTGTAACTTCATTTCCGTGCCAGCGCAAGTCTAGTCTGCCGTGTTTGGGGCTGCGTTGCGCCTCTGGGGGTTGCGGCGCACAGGGTTGCAATTCCAAAAAGGATTGTTGTCATTAAATGAGGACAAGGAGTTATTCACTGGAGATGACACAGAAGTCATGGTAACCGCAAAGCTATTATGATATGTAGTCGCAAAACACCAGAATAAGGAATGACGTGGCCCCAGTAAAATTCCACTTTTCAGAGAGTAACCGATTGAGCAGCAAGTCGCTAAATCAAAAGCATTTTTTTATTTTTCAGTTTTCTGTTCTCATGCTTTGCATATGCACCCGATGCGATTGCCGGACGGAGGTTCAGACCTCGTTCATCGACAGGTGATCAAAAAGGTGCATGCTCAATTTTGCAAGGAATCTTGGTTTTTGTAGTACAGGAAGTTATTTTATCAGTGGCAATTAGCGAAGATGCTCCTCACTGTAGCTAGAAATAAACCACCGGTGGCCGTCTTACGTTGCCACTCGCTAAGCGAGCCAAATTTGGGAGCCGTCATTTTCAGTCGATACACCAAAAACGATACAGTCTGTATGTAGACGCTGTGCAAAAAAAAGCAGCGCGCATGTGCTCACGCGCACTGGAAGCATTAAATTAAGTACCAGATTTAAGGATGTCACTGTGAATTTGCGCACTTCGCATATTGCAGCTTAGTCAGGTCGGCCTCAATTCGAAGCCAAGTCACCCGCCACAGCGGTCGTCCGCAGGAGGGCCGCCGGTGAAATTGTCACCGCCGTGTTAGACAGTCATTTAAATATTTCCTTTCACTTTCAAACAGCCATTGCTGCATCCAAAGTGCTGTACATGGAGCGATTTAACATGCACAATAAACAGTAAGACGAAATGGTAATAAAGGCGGTAGAAAGCACCAAGCAGTAAAATCAAGAACAAATCTAAGTCATGAAACAGAGGGTTATTGTTTCCGTTTTTAAATCGATTCTGGACAAAAAATCTAGATGTTACCAAGCTCTAGAGAACAGAGACACCAAAAAGAAACAAGACCTGAAAAACAGAGATACACCTGTTGAGTGCGCTATTACACGCACCGAATAGCATGTTAGTGAATGTTTTCTTTGTAGCCAACTTTATTTTCCAAAGAAATGTCAAATTATTGGAAAAAGTGATAGTTCAGCTTGAGTCCGTTAAATATTTCCTTCCACAGAAGCGATGTAAAAAAAAAAAAAGGAAAAAAACGTGGACATAGGATTGCAGCCCTAGAGCACTCTGCTAAATAAGCTAAATAAACACAAAGAAGTTTCAGTCAGTTATATCGCCGACATATTAATGATTATCCTTGCTCAGATGTCAATATTCAAGTCCATCCATGACATCAGGTGTCGAAACACAAGCAGAAAACAAAACCCAAGATTTTTGAAGCAACGCACCTAATTTTCCATGTTCGCCTTGGGACTGGCTTTGGCAGTGTATCTTTACAAATTCGCCGACAGATAAATGGACAGAAATTACCCCAAATCTTATATATATATAAAAAAAAAGTCTCCGCAGAGCATTAGAAGCCCTAGACCACTTTCTTTGCTCATTTAAATGTAATGGTGGGGCTTTCCAATACTTTTCCATATCATTCATTCATTCATTCATCTTCCGAACTGCTTGATCCTCACTCGGGTCGCGGGGGGTGCTGGAGGCAGTAGGCGGGGGGACACCCTGAATCAGTTACCAGCCAATCGCAGGGCACACAGAGACGAACAACCATCCACACCCACACTCACACCTTGGGACAATTTAGAGCATCCAATCAGCCTGCCATGCATGTTTTTGGAATGTGGGAGGAAACCGGAGCACCCGGAGAAAACCCACGCAAGCCCGGGGAGAACATGCAAACTCCACACAGGGAGGCCGGAGCTGGAATCGAACCCGGTACCTCTGCACTGTGAAGCCGACGTGCTAACCACTGGACTACCGGGCCGCCCTTTTCCATATCATGCGGATCTATAAGGTTCCTGTGTAAACACAATAGTTGAATTCATTCTGTATAACTGATGTGATGTTTTTTTTTTTTAGAAGCAAGTGGCATTTGTGGAAAAACATAATTATAATATAAATATACAGTAAATATATATAAATACGACCTGCATGGCTTTTTATTGCGGTGAGAAAACTTTGATTCAGAGGAAACCCATGAAACACCACGTCTTCATTAGCACTGAGCGCGCACAAACACACACACAGACACACACACATGGTAATTGGTCTCAGGCTGCACACGAAGGCACCGATTGACTTCTTCCATGGGAAATGTGAGGAGAAGGTTTCACTCTTTTGTCTGGTCAACGCACATTCTTGCTGAGTCAGAGGAAGCCATTATCTCGCCTTTTTCTTGTGGATAGTGTGGGGACGGATGTCTCTCTCTCTCTGTCACACACACACACACACACGGAACCACACAAAACAATATCTGTCACGGTGTCACCAGAGGAAAGAGGCCAGGAGAGGTGGAGCAACACCATTTAATAAGTGTGAATTTAGGAGCAATACCGAGAATGACACTGGTGTGTGAGAGCGCGTACGTATAGGAACATTTCATAACACGACAGCAACCCGAACATCCACCACAATTAGATCCTCTTCCATCGAATATTTGCATTCCCCCAACCACACACACACACACACACACAGGCTGATAGAAATCCAGAAAACATGCTACAGTGTCTAAGTGTACATGGAGTCGCTTTTTAGACAATCCGAAAGCTTTTATCAAATCTGCTCATTTCCTGTTCTGCTCTCCGGAAGCCGTGTAAAACGCAACCGGATTTGAGGGTTAGCAGACGAGCTTTATTGACATGACCGACACGATCATCAATGCCAATCAAACGTGTTTTCAAAAAGAGCTGAAACTTAAGACCGACACAAGGTTTTGTGGCTGGGATGTTTTCTCCCTTCTCATCCATAGCTGAGGTCAAGTCAAGTCAAGAGTATTTCTCGAGCACTTTCAAACAGCCATCGCTGCATACAAAGTGCTGTACATGGAGCGATTTAACATACACAATAAACAGTAAGACGAAACGGTAATAAAGGCGGTAGAAAGCACCAAGCAGTAACATCAAGAACAAATCTAAGTCATGAAACAGAGGGACGTTGTTTCCGTTTTTAAATCAACTCTGGACAAAAAATCGAGATGTTACCAAGCTCTGGAGAACAGAGACACCAAAAAGAAACAAGACCTGAAAAACAGAGATACACCTGTTGAGTGCGCTATTACACACACCGAATAGCATGTTAGTGAATGTTTTCTTTGTAGCCAACTTTATTTTACAAAGAAATGTCAAATTATTGGAAGAAGTGATAGTTCAGCTTGAGATACGTTCAGGTGTTTAGTTTCCCAGAAGCATAAGAACAACCTCCACGCCTCAACCCGAGACATGACCTTTGACACTGATAGATAGTCAGCCACAGACAGGCAAGGGATTCCTTTTTTTTTTTTTTTATAACGAATCTTTGAGAACAACAATTCAACTCTGGCTCTGTTTGCCATTCGCTTGAGAACAGCCTTACAAATGTGTCTCAGAGATTTGAATTCAAGCAGTCAGTACACTTCTCTCTTCACATCACCGATTCCACACGTCCACTTTTTCAGACTTTTCTGTGAAGTCACATGCACGGGGGGGTGGGGGGGGGGTGCTAGTCAATTTTGGGCCATCGATGTTTTCCTTAGAAATGTTGAAGAGGAATTACTCTCTTTTCGGCTCGTTTAGCTGTGCAGATATTTGCTGAAGACTTGGTCTGGCTTATTTTATTTTATTTTTTTATGCAACGGAGATGCTCCTTGGCTCGTGCTTATGGTCGCGTTCAGAGACTAACAATTTGTGGGCGCATTAGCTCATTCCATCGATTTGTCATCGCTAGTTCACACTTCAAATAAATTGCAACTAGTTGCTGGAGAAATGATGGCCCCGTTTCCTGATTGCTGTCAATGTGCCCTTCAGCAAGACACCCAACCAGCCAGGCTCAGCTCAGAAGTGCAGTCGCCATTTGAGTGAGCCATCACACCTAAAATCTGTTTGCGCATGCAAATGTTTGGTTGGGTTTACCCCAAAAACAGATCAGATACAGCAGTGTTTCGTTTCCCTTCAGGGATTATAGGAATTCTCCTTTTTAAAAATAAAACTTCAAAATGTCAACACTGTAGTGTTGACGTTTCTATGAAGGACATTCTGATAACTATCAAATGACAAAGATCGCTGAACCCTTCATGAGTGAAAAATAAATATATTTTTAAAATAAATTCAAGATATATAAAAAAAAACACCTCATTTATTCAAAACAGAAAAAAAGTAAGTAAAATTTCAAGAGATAAGCATACTTTTTTTTCACGACAGTCACATGTTGACTACTGAGCAAACTAAACTTCCCACCGCACTGATTGGACAAGCAATGTCATGTGATCATCTGCAGCCAGTGATGGACAAGTGGGCGTGTCATAACTAATTGACATCTCTGAGTCGGGCGTGTCTTTACCCTCCATACATATGTTAGCTTAGTGCAGTTCAAGTGTTCAAAGGGAGTACGAGGAAGTCGAAAAACTTATCAAGTCCTACCCCTTATTCTTTACAAATTATTAGAATGATAAATTTGATTAATCACACACTGACTGCTTAGGCTGCTGCTATATAAATAAAGATGCGTTGTATTGTACTAAAGAGCTCTATTCCCCAAAAAGCCTATAAATCTATTTTGAATCATTCTGATAAAAATGACATCTTTTTAACATCACCTACTCATTGTTACAGTCAGGTCAATCTGATAACATTTTGACGAGGTCCTATTCGATTACAACATAAGGACAGCAAAGACTGATGGGTCATCGCTGGGTCAGCTGAAGACAACACAAATCAAGGTTGTACGAAGAAGGAATCAGGCAACAAAGAAAAAGCCGTTTCTCAGTCGGTAGCGCACATCATGTCAGCTCGGCCAGCCGCGAAAGTAAGCAAGATGGAGCTGAAATCCCCACTTCCTGTTCGCCGCATGCTGGGCTCAGGAAACAAGAGGTTGATTCAGGCTTCCCAGGGAGGGTTAGTCACTGCGCTTTATCTCCTGGCGACAAGCCAACAAAGCAATGGGCTCAGGACAACACCGATGAAGGCATACATCGAGACGGGTTGGATATGGAGCCATTTTAAAATGTCAAATCAAGTTAAAAAAAACTAAACTGCAGATTGGAGATACATGTTTAGAAAAGGTGAATTTCAAATTACAGTAACTATTGTATGGCATGTACACCACCTTTTAGGGAGTTTTCCTATGGCAAGGAAATTTAACTTGTCTTTTACCACAATATTTTTTCTGAATTTATTTTGCACATGTTGAAAACTTTGCTTATTTTTTTTTAACCCTTGTGTGCTCCAAATTAAAAAGGCCTTAAGTTACGCATTTTACAATTTTTGTAATGATGTATTTTGTGTTATAAAAACATTCTTTTTTTTTTTCAAACACTCAAAATGTTCAGAGGCATCTGTGCTATCCATACATATATAGTTTTTATTAGTTCTTTGGGATTTTTTATTCTTTATTTTTTGCAAAAGGGAAAAAAAATTGTGTCTGGAGGTCCGAACCAAGCCCCACTAACAGTCCCGACCGGACGTGTTCATGTAAAATGCGTTGGTTTGAAGCCTCCTGCAAAAAGGCAAACTCATTTGCGATCCTCTGATGCCACCTAAAGTTGCAAAATTCGAATGACCTCAACCCAACAATGTGGCATGCATACGTCTGTCCAAGCGAAAACAAAGCGATTGACGTAAAAATCGCGTGAAATGCATGTATACACATTAGGTTTACGAGGCATTCAAAAATATGAATTATAATGGGTCTCTATGCTGCAAAATATGTAAATTGTGAAGATTAAGGTATCAAAACGTTTTTTTATTATTGCTGCAATGCCTGAGAATTATCAGCCGGTGACGTCATGAAATTTAGGCCATTTTAGAACCCCTCCATCAAGTTTCAGCTCTCTCGTGTTTTTCTGAATGCCTTTGCCTTTGATTCAAAGACATCATTTTACATTTATTACAAGCGGGGCACTACGAGGGTTAATTGGGTCAACTACATTTAAGTTTCAAACGTTGCATAAAATAGCTGATGAGCGGCAAGGTAGTCAACGCTAGCTGTCAATCAAGATTAAGATGAACATCGATCAGTCGTCTCTTCAGGCAGCCTTCATAGCAGACGATTAGAATGACAGGAATTGCGCGTCTGCTACGGTCGAAGACAAATGGGGCAGAATCAGACACATTCCTTTTTTCCCCGTCACACAGATGTTGGGCGGCTAAAACCGGTTCTGGTGTCCACACCGTTGTCACACAGCACAGAATATTTTGCCAGAACACCACAACAACATTAGCAATTAATAGCAAATCTTATTAGTGCAACAGTTGTACAAAAAGACCTTTAGCAAACACATAAAAAAAAATGTAAGTTTGTACGACACAGTGACATACAACCAAAACCTTCACTCCTCTTAAGAAATGCTGTCAAATGAGTACCTTTCTGACAAAGAAAGTTATCTTTGGCCTACCAAATGAACTGTTCTGTGAATGCAGTGCAGCACTGAGATCTTACAATTGAGCATTCGAAATCAAGAAACGGTCTTTCAAATGGCACAAAATCTCTTTGGTGCATCTTCTGTATATGGCAAAACATCGGCATACACCACATAGAACTTCAATTCAGCGCGCATCAAAGGGCAGGTCTTTTCTTTTCTCTTATATTATATTATTAATAATTATATTAATAATATTTTGTATGAAGTAATCGCTAATGGGAACCAAAACCACCCGCGATAAACGAAAATCCGCGAAGTAGCGACCAATTAACATTTACAAGGAAAAAAAAAATATATAAGAGTTTTTTGTAAAGAAAAAAAAAATATTTTTTATATATACATATAATATATATATATATATATTTTTATTTCTTTTTAAAATATATATAATATATTTTTTTTCTTTAATATATATATTTTTTCTTTACAAAAAACAAAAAAATTATAATATATATATCTATTTTTTCTTTACAAATATATATATATATATATATATTATATATATATATATATATATATTTTTTTTAAAGTCAGCAAAAGTCCGCAAACAGTCCGCGAGAAGCCGCAAAACAACAGCGAATCACATGTATATGAAAAAAATGAGAGAAAAAAACTTTTAAAATATTTTTTACAAATATCTTTGAAAAAATCTGTGATGCACTGAATCCGCGATAAATGAACCGCGAAATACTGAGGGATCACTGTATCATGATCAGAAAAGAAGGAGCAATGTCTTGTTTTTTTTTTTTTTTTTTACCCCGAGTGACGCATTATGTCTTCCGCTGCACCAATGACAAAGCTAATCTCGCCGTTTACGATGTGAAGAGGTGCATTATGGGTCAAATTTCAGAAATGGCAATTGGAGACCATCTGAAAGACAGACGAGCACGGGAAAGGAGTGACAGGGTGCCGGGGCAGTCAGACAAGCTAGCACAGGCCCCAACCGCCCTCCTGTAGCCACAAACTAACCCCCACCTCCATAAGCAGACCCACTCATGTCCCCCACCCCACCCAGGATGATGCCCATTGTTCCCCCTATCCCCTAAACAAAGCCGACCAAACTCCCACACCAAAACCCACCCTCCCTTTGCCACCCCCCCGCTCCTCCCGTTGCCCCCTGCACCCCTCGGATCCCACCCACTCGCTCAAGAGTGTTGCTCTAATAAACTGTCCCTAAATTTCATTACATATCCTGTAAAAAAGTACTGTTTTTTTGGTTGTTTTTTTCCCCACACATACTGTCTGACGATCAGGGATCACATTGACGGTACACTATACTTAAGAAGTGGACCCTTCCTGGAAACTAGCATCAACATCATGATATTTTGGAGTAAATTGTGTCATTGCGATCCAGGAATTACAGCTGCTTCGGGTTTTAGGTTAAGTGTTTTCAATAAAATGATGAAAGGGGCACCAGGGACCCCGTTTATATCCTGAAACAAGAATTTATTCCCACATTTGCAGTATGACCTGTTGATGTGTGCTAACGTGAAGGATTATGAATGATTTGCCAGTCAGGCAGACTATATCTGACGTCTTTGAAAAAGAAAAAAAGGTCTGGATGCCAGATTTTGTCCTCATGTCAAGAAATGAGACAACAGATGACAGAAAAAGGGAGCAGCTTGCAGCAAGCAAGTCCACCATACTGAGACCGCATTGGTTCAGTACATGAACACACACACAAACATGCACAAGTACACAGCAGTTGTGACTAAAGCACACAGAGGCCATATGGTGCGTCCTCATACACCGACGCCTGTTGCTGCTGCAACAATAGACCTGCCTGGCCGGGACAGCAAGAGGCAAACACATACACGTACACACACACACACACACACCAAATGGTCGTTACTCAGCCGGTCTGCGTTGCTTAGTCCCTGAACAAACGCCTGGATTTGCATTCTGCACCTCCCTTTATCGTCCTCCCCTTCCTCGGACACACACACACACACACACGCATGCACGCACACAAACGCTTCCACAGTCTACAGGTGCACAGAGCACTCAAAACAGATGTCAACGGAATGAAGAGGCTGGGGGTGGAGGGGGAGGAGGAGAGCAGGAAAATGGGGGAAACGAAAGGAGGCTGTTTGCCCAGGGTGACTGAAAAGCTTTGTACACACCCAAGCCTGGACACAGCAAAGACAATGACCCAACACACACACACACACACACACACACACACACAAATATGTAGTTACACTTTCGCAACAAATTCATCATTGTAAGGGAATCATCATGGCAAGTTTTGGATACAAATTTCCAAATAACACAAACTATATACTGTAACTGAAAATATGTGCAACAAGTAAAACAAAATCCAACATAAAAAAACTGTGCAAGCATCACTTTGTCATATTTGAATGTAACAACTCCTTTTAGCGTCAACTACAAAAGGAGTATATACTACAGTGCACGGTGGTTAATGGTAGTTTAAAAAAAAACTCACATAAATGACGATCATTAGGAATTCTGTCTCGTGTGGAAATTATTGTTGTTTGCTCATCTTCAAGCGTTACATGCGCTACATATATCCATCCATTTTCCGTTGAGCTTTATTCTCACAAGGGTCGCAGGGGGTGCTGGAGGCCATCCCAGCTGTCTTCGGGCAGTAGGCGGGGGACAGCCTGAACCGATTGTCAGCCAATCACAGGGCACACAGAGACGAACAACCATTTGCATTCACAATCACACCCAGGGACAATTTTAAGTATTCAATCAGTCTGCCATGCATGTTTTTTGGAATGTGGGAGGAAAACGCGGGGAGAACAAGCAAACTCCACACAGGGAGGCCACAGCTGGAATTGAATATCTATACATATACACACATACATACATACATACACAGACATACATTATATATATATATATATATACTGTATATGCAGGGTTAGATTACGGCCTCCCTGTGTGGAGTTTGCATCGTCTCTCCGGGGCTACGTGGGTTTTCTCCGGGTGCTCCGGTTTCCTCCCACATTCCAAAAACATGCATGGCAGGTTAATGGAACGCTCTAAATTGTCCCTAGGTGTGATTGTGGGCGTGAATGGTTGTGCAAATTAGAAAATGGATGGATGGAGATATATGTTTTTTGAAGATCATTATTGTTATGCAAATGTCTGGAAAAACAACAACACATCATCAAGCAAGAATATTTTCTGAAATGGCCAATATTACCACATCAACGTTTGTAAAATCCCTATTAAACATGTCACCTTTCACTTCTATTGTATATCACATATACTGTGGAAATAGAGAGCTGCTACTACCTGTTAAGCTAGGCTAGCCTGCAATTTTTTTATTTTTATTTTGGAGATACAGTATATGATTTTCATTTTCACTTGATATTGCTCATATCTTGATCAGTTTTTTTTTTTACTCACTAACATAAACTGAGAGTATTTCATGATGCATTTCAATCTATGTACTGTGGAGCTTGTTACTTGTGACCCGTACAAGAGTAACTCAAACATTAGCTCACCAAAGTATGGTAATTAAATGTCACAATTGGATGTACCGGTTCCCAGTGGCAAATTGAATATTGTCCATCCATTCATTTTCTGTACTGCATGCCAGCCTATCCGGGTTGTATTTGGGTGAAAGGCGGGGTTAATAAAGTCAATAAAACATTAATTACTCTAATGTTAGTTCTAAACTGTATGCCATTGCGGAGTAAAACATTTTGATTGGCAAATCTGTTTGAACATCGTCGCAAGTACGTTTGAACGTGTTTAAATATGTTTGAACGTATTTGCGAACACATTTGAATGTACTTGAAAATACGCTGAAATCTACTGGTCCATTTTAATTGATAAACATTTTTATCCCATAATTTCTTGGGGTGTTGGAATGTGTTTTTTTTTGCATTGAACCTCTAGTTAAGGAAGTAAACATTGTGTCTTCGTCATTTTATGATTTGATCATGATGTCTGTAATTCACGATTTGTCATTTTTTTCCCTACAACGGCATTATGGGAGAAATACTGATCGGATATCATGCGCTGAAGATATAATAAAAGCATGAAATATATTTAAATGTGTTGGACCGTATCTGCCAGTCAAATATTTTTATTCCACATTGAGCAGTTTGACGCTTGCGTATTATTTGTATCGAACCTACAGATAATACTAAGTACACAGAAATCCTGACATCTTGAATTACAAACAGTCATTCCAATAACATACCAATGGAGATAATACAATTATAATAAATGATGATTTTCTGGCATAATGTTGAAGGATAATGAATGGAAGCAATCACCATTTCCGTTTAGTGTCAAAAAGCAGCAACATTGCAAGAAGCAACACTTACAATATACCATTCTCTGGGGAAGCAATTTCAAACTGTATTCTTTTGAAAAATCAAACCTGAATAATTTTATTGTGAAAAAAAACCCTGACGCCTGAAGGATTAACGTTAATTCAGCGAGTTCACAACGTGATAACAAAGTGACATTCCTAAAGTAATTTCACCTTTTAAGTCTTTTTTTGGGGGGGGGGGGGGTAACGTAGTATAGTAGTACTCTGAGCATGTTGTCGTGCGTGGAGGTGAAGGGAGGCTGTGGCCTGTGTGTGTGCCGTGCCTGGGGCCTGCCCGCCGCTTGCCTGCCTGCCTTCCTTCCCGCCCTCCTCCCTCCTCCCCGCCTGGCGAGCAAGAGAAAAGCCGCCGATGCAACAAGTCCTCCATTGACTCTCAGCTTTGTCAACTGCCCGCACTGCCTTCGTGTTTCGATGCCTTCAAGCTCCCCCCCTACGAACCGGCCAGCCACGGTTCGGAAAGCCCCACCGAAGCTTCCGTTTGAGGGAAGAAAACAACATTTGTATCTTGGGAAGAACAACTAAAAAGTGGGAAGGAAAGCGACACCGGAGGCTCTGAGGTACACACGACAAACACTTAATACTTTCATATTCTCGGAGATACACTGAAAAAAAACGTGTTTTATGTGAGTGAGTTTATCTTCCTTCCCCCTTCGATGTCGACGAAACTGTTTTTGAGCACTTGGAGCGGTTCGTCCGGCGGTTTACAAGCGAAAAGCGGAGGAGGGGACTCCGCCTGGATAAACTTACCTCGATTCATTGGTCGTGTAATCGCTAAATTCCCCCACTTTTGCCCACACGGGTGCATCCGCAGCATGTGGAAGGTCCCCCTCCGGCAACTTGGGAGCGTCCACTCGGTTTTGGTTTGACGGAGAATCGGACGTGCTGAGTGCGTAAAATGCGCCGGGGTCCCTCCAAGGATGCGAAATATGCGCGGAATGGGAGCAGGAATGAAATGAACGCGGAGGACTGAGTTGAACGGGGCGGGGTGACTGGCGTCACCCTGGATGGATGAAATGGAGTGAGACAGAGAGAGAGAGAGACAGACAGAGAGAGAGATGGGAGCATGGGTGGCAAAAAAAAAAGAGCTGGCTGGGGGGAAGGGACCTGACTGTAGTGGAGGCACACGGCTGTGTTGAACAACAAAAGAAAGAGTGCAGCGCCCAAACTCTTTCAATGGACCAAGAGAATAAGAGCAAGCAGCTGACAGCAACTCCCAAGCAGCGTCAAACAAAAACACTGACAACCATGACCGGCTGTAACATTTTCAACTTTCCTCGCTACAATGAAGGAAGACAAGTTGCTCAGCCATTGCCGTTATAAACCAAAAGTACTCTTTTGGAAAGATACACGAGCATTTCAACGCTTATTTTTTCTCGTTTTATTGATATTCTATAAAATGTAGAATTCAGAACTCATTTTTCTCGATTGAAGTTTAAAAAAAAAAGGAATTCAGCTATCTGGCAACATGTTCATAATATTGGATAAAATACACGTGCTTAATTTACATCAAGTTGCTGGACATTGTCACTTGCTGAAAAGTATTTAAAAAGAAAAAAGAAAAGAGTCTTGCCAAGCCACTTGTTGCTAGGCAGATTCCTGACACAACAATCATTTATGCCTTACACACAGGCCATTGAAAAAAAAAAACAACAACATGCCAGCCACTCCCGCTCGGCTGCTCCAATGGCAAATTTAAAAGCCAGCAGCAACAGGAAGTCAGGGAAACAACGCATAAAACAACACTGCAGCAATTGTGACACACAAATATTCAAATGAATTCATTTCAGAATTGGAACACTGCGTCTATCACTTCAATGGCAGACGATCTGAACACCTCTCTCGATTTCAAGCCATTTCCAAATTTATTCGGGGAGAGAGAAAGAAGGCCACGTTTCTTGAAAGGCCCTTTGAAATAACCGAGTTGGTAAATTGGCGGTTGAAGTGCAGCCTTGGAAGGACCTGGCCGCGGCACGGGAGACAGCTTCTAGTTGAGATGGAGAGGATGCAGACAGACCGCCCGGGTTTGTGGCAATCATTTACGAGCTGTGCTGCGAAGCGGCTGCGCCTTCTTAACTTCTTAAAGCGCCATCGATCGAATAGTTCGCATCCGATCAAATGACATTTTAAAGAGGAATTGGATAAACTGACTGATGCAAAATAATAATGGGTTAGTCCGGAAGTGGAGGGCATTTTCTGGCCCACCCTCTGGACCTCTCAAATAACACTGGTCAACATTTTTTACCATAAAAAAAAAAAAAAAAAGATCTGGAAGTAAGCTTTTTTTTAGATTTCATTACTTTTTTTTGCCCTGATTTGGAATCTGCCCTATTTTATTTTTTCTCGAGCAAATCGCATTTCTGTAGTAATAATAATAATAATAATAATATCTAACATAGTATGTTCAGCAACAGGTGGATTTTTTTTTTCCTGAAACATCGGCGCTATAAATTACTATGCGTTGTAAAATCCGTACGGTGCAAGCTTTTATAGGTCAATCTTAAAAGTAAAAAAAATTAAAAATATCTCAAACACCTGATGCGTTACAAAACAAAAAGGAAAGATGAGTTTCAAATCATCAGTCAAAAATAACATTTAGGAATACATAAAAACCATCTCGGATTCAAATTTGCTTTGAAGTCTTGAGTAAGGACAACTATTCAGATAATTGAGTCTTTCTGCGTGATTATTATTTTTTGTGGGGGGGGGGGTAATAAAACTATACTTTTATCATTGATTTATCATGATCACGTTCATTAAATTGTTCGAGGAACATTTTAATTTAAATGCCATTTATTTACCCGTTTTGTACTTCAGGATAGGATTTGATTGTGGTAATTATATATCAATTACTAATTAATTACTATATAAATCAGCATGTATTGTAATGTAGTGTATTATGTTTTTTTTTTTAAATTTACTTCTGCAGTGATTTTGAGTTTCCCTTTGCGGGTGTTTTCGCACCAGAAAAGTCCTTTAGATTGCTTGTTTGGTCCGGACCTAAAGCAGACTTTGGGTTTGTAATTGCTTAATAACAACACAAACAAACAAACAAAAACGTCCACATCTACTTTGTGGAAATGTGACTATTGCGGTGTGTGTGTGTGTGGGGGGGGGCGACATTTCCTGCCATTTACATGCTTTCTGTAAGATGTCTCATGTTAGTGATACATAATTGCGGCTTTTATTTATAACGGTGTTTATTTGACCATCTTTAAAATGAACAAAACGCATGTTTCAAATTCTTAAAGTATGCTAAACCCATGAACTGATCCACGGGCTACTAGTTATAAAAACGATTTCTGGCTGGACATTTTAAAGCTCTTTTCACTGTAATGTTGAAATTAAAATGTAAACTTATTTCGTTGTGGCTTAACCATATGTGGCCCCCATTAAAAGGGCCGCACAGCAGGGATCCCACTTTTCGGGAGCCACTGCCCTAACCAGAAAATCTTTTGTCTCTCTCGCTCTATCAGATGTGTGAAAGCATCAAGCGGCCCGCCTCATAAAGGAGTTGTTGTTTATTCCTAAGCTCTCCCCTATCTCAGGTTTCATCCCCTCAGGCGAAGCAGGACTGTCATCTCCCCCAAAGGGAGGGGCTGTGACATAAAACAAACGCAGATACCTACTGAAACCCAACACCACAAGCACCTAGCAAAGCGTTAGCGGCCACACGACAACATTCCACCCAGCGGCGGCGCGTTTGGAGGAAATATTCACGCATACCCGTGCACAGCTGAGCCACACGTGCGACGTCCCCACACTGGCAGTGTGTGACGTACATCCGGAATGTGTCGCGACTCTTTCCTTTGCTCGCAGCCACATCAAGCAAGACGCTTCCGATATTCAACACAGTCTCAGTCTGACCTCAAGTATGACCTCAGCTGGTTTCCTTATGTTTTATTAACACAGCCGCTGCCTGGAGGCCTAAATGCTAAACTGTGCTTTGGAGAAACTGAATAGGAAGGACTTCATGTGTCTGTAAACCACTTGCTATATATGTCACAACGCTGTTTGAATTCAACTCGAATCTTACCGGACTCTCTTCAGAAGTCTAATGTGTCAGTCTCAGTGTAAGCCAATGAAATCAACACCCACAAAAGGTCTTTGAGGTACAATGGGAATCATAAATACCTGCAGACTTTCTTTGACTTGACTTTAGTGAACTGGCAGACAGAGCATGAAGTTTTACATCAGCGCTCATCTTGGGCCAGAAAAACCTGAAAAGCCGTCCGGCCAAAGTCTTAGAAACACAGAGGTGACCTCCAGTGAGGCGATCATGGTGACAGTCCAGCAAGGCGCCTCTCACAGCAATTGTTGGGGCAGACACTTTTAACTCATTCAACGAGCCGAGGAACTTCTCAGGCATGCTTCATTGCGGCGGGAGTGCTGAAATCTTTGAGCGTTTTAACTTTGTCTGGGTCCGGTTTAATACCAGATGATGGCCAGAAGCTTGGGAGTCTGTCCAGCACTTCCTCCAGATTGGGCCAGTGCTGTTCAAAGGGAAGTGAAACGATAACAATGTCTTTACACGTTTTTGTAAATGAGACCAGCAAGCACAGAGTTCGCGAGTCTTTGAAAAGTCAAAAGTTGAGACAAATTCATCCCTCTCAAGGTAAAAGATAAGAGTCTTTTTGGGTCACTTGATTCGGACCGCGAAAGTCAAATCAAGTCAAGAGTATTTCTCGAGCACTTTCAAACAGCCATCGCTGCATACAAAGTGCTGTACATGGAGCGATTTAACATACACAATAAACGGTAAGACGAATCGGTAATAAAGGCGGTAGAAAGCACCAAGCAGTAAAATCAAGAACAAATCTTAAGTCATGCTGAGTCCAACGCCAAAGAATACAAGTGAGTTTTGAGGAGGGCTGTTTGAGAAGTCCACACAGAACCTCTGGTAGGTAGGTAGGTGTTGTGCGATAGGGTAGGAGGCTCACAGGTTCACATCGATTATCGAAGAGCTTAAAAAACACATTTGAAGATAAAGTCTAGCCCGCTAGCACAAAGCCTCGAATCCGTACGTCCATTTGACCAAAATCCAATGTTCTGCAATTGTTCATTCATTCATTCATTCATTTTCCGAGCCGCTTGATCCTCACTAGGGTCGCGGGGGGTGCTGGAGCCTATCCCAGCTGTCTTCGGGCAGTAGGCGGGGGACACCCTGAATCGGTTGCCAGCCAATCGCAGGGCACACAGAAACGAACAACCATTCACGCTCACACTCACACCTAGGGACAATTTAGAGCGCCCAATCAGCCTGCCATGCATATTTTTGGAATGTGGGAGGAAACCGGAGCACCCGGAGAAAACCCACGCAGGCCCGGGGAGAACATGCAAACTCCACACAGGGAGGCCGGAGCTGGAATCGAACCCGGTACCTCTGCACTGTGAAGCCGACGTGCTAACCACTGGGCTACTGGGCCGCCTTTGTTCTGCAATTGGTTCTTGTAAATCCATCTCGTCATACGTTTCCTCATTCGACTCATCAAAAGAGAGCAAGAAATGAAGTTACCTTCGTTGCCATGCTGGGTCGCTTTGCAATAGGCTTCAAAATCATAAACGTTCGGGTGCAGGCACCTCAACTGCAGTATGTTTTGTTGATGTGACTGATCATCACGTGTAGTCAATGCCAAGCATACCCAATCATAAATATTGTGCAACGTGCTCAAAATTTTTTTCCCACATACAAACAAGGGGACTTGAGATTTCTTCAACGCTTGCATCGTCCACATTAAAAGTGCATCTAGATGTGGAGCCAGACCAGCAATGTGGACGCATCGTTGTGCCAAATGGAATTTGTGATCAGAGCACAGTCTAATGAAAGGAGTGCATGAAATGAAGCTTGTTAAAAGGTCACCAATACAAGGACGTGTCTGGGGTTTTTTGGGGGGGGGGGCGGTGAAGCTGGTAAAGTATGTCTTCAATACAAGTAAACAAACGGATAGCGAATGAAAACTGAGCTATGACTAATGCTTTGTTGACACTTCCAAATGAGAAAATCTGTAAATGAAGTAATTAAAAAGAACACTTGTGAACAAAAAATAATCAAACTTTCATATTATAGAATGCGCTGTGTTGCAAATTCAGCTTAAAAAAAAAAGTATGGCGTTCATGAGTGCCATGGCGTCGACATTCAGCATAACCTTGAGCTGTACTGCCAGGAGAGGAGAGGTTTTTTTTTTTTTTTGTGCGCACCGCATTTTTCCTATTCACTGAAGCAATTTTAGGCATAATTGGAGATCTTTTTCATTTGTATTTACTTCCTTCTGTTTTGATTGCACGGTTAATGAAATGTTCCGTTTGTTTGTTTGTTTGCTCGGGTATTTATCTTTCACACTCGATTGCATCACTTGCATTGGAGTTCTCGACAAATCTTGGATGGAATTATAAGCAATGACTCCAGACACAATAGCACAAGAGCAACTTCAGTCACCAGGGTACGAATAAGGAATTTTTGGGGAAACTCTTACATATATAGAGTCATTATTTGATCCCCTGCTCAAAAAAACAAACTAATAAACAAACATCTTAATGGTTGTCTATGGATTATGGCGAGAGACAGAAAAATACAACTCTATATACATAACTTATAAAATACTGTGAATTTTATCGCGTGAAATACATATTCGATTCGCAATCAAAGCCCAAGTTGGACACTAAGTTTGCACACAACTACATATTCAAATAATATCTCCCGTTATTTAGCATGATGTGTTCTAGTTACGCGTGAGAAAAGACACTTTAATATGCCATGAGATTTTTTTTTTTTAAAATGCTATTTGTACTTTTCTTTAGGTATCAAGCAGTTCTAGCAAGAGTGTCAGCATCACGCAGTTTTATTCAACAGCAGCATTATTTGTTGTTGTTGTTGTTTTGTCCCAACAAGAATAACGGCAACGCCCAATGAGTCAGACCGTAGTGAGATAAGCCTGGTTGGCAGTGAAGGTGTGCAGATTTGCCCTTTATTTGCATACCAACTCCAATCCATACTCTTAGGCACAGATGGCACGGGGGGGGGGGGGGGGGGGACACTACACAGATGCCCCCCCCCCCTGGCACAAACACACACAAATACACACTTTGGCCCGAATAGCCACAAGTACAAGCACAAGACAGCAAAACCTGAGCTCAAAAGAATTCGGAGGTGACTCGTTGCTTCACTTCCAAAAGTGGGTCAAGAATAATTAAATAAAAACAGTTGGATGAACACACAACTTTGCTGCTAGTACTGCTCAGGGAGAATTAACATGATAATATGAATAAAATGTGAATAAATATGATAATAGAATTTCATTTGATTTTCGATAATGCCCGCCATTTGTTGGATTTTGGACGAGGAGGATATTAGTTATCCAAACACAAGGCTGGAGTCGATAAACAGTACCTTCGAAGGGTTTATTTGCAGAATATTCCGGCACCCGCGGCTTACAGACAATGAGTGCGGCGGTCACGTGTGCGAAGAAGGAAGGGATTCACAACATATTTATATCATCAGAAGGGTGCTAACCAAAACTCATGGTGAGGCATCGTTTCTCCTAAACCCATTCTTAGCTTGTATCAACTGGTCTTATGTCTGTGCGTCTCTACAAGGTCTTGAGTGTTCCAATTTTAAGTGATGATTGCTTCAAGGACGCAGAATATCGCTGCGAATATGCGAATGTTATAGATCATGACTAAATATGAGCAGAATATACACTTCAATATAAATTTTTGGTGAATGTTTTACTGCTTGGCATATTTTACCTGCCGCATCTCCTCCAGTGCACTTTGGGGTACCACCTTGACAGATTTCTCGTTCCCTGGATGACACTTTCCTCTAGTCTAGACATCCTGGCCTAGCTTGTTTTCTATTCGATTCATCATGGTCGCACTGATGAGCTTATTTATCATCGTTTTGCTCTCTTTTCTGCTGGCCTCGCAAAGCTAGTCCGAGGGAACGCGAGAGGGAAAAAATGGCGCCCTCTGCTGGCAGATAGAGTACTTGCATTTAACTTCAAGCTATTCTCAGACGTCTAGTGTATTATTACATCGTGTACCATATTTATACGTTATACCAATATCCAGCTGCTCGTTAGAAACACCCAAAGTAAAGCGTCGTGTCCGAAAACGCGAGGAGACGACTTGCTTCGTCAACGGCCTTTACTCAACTGCCGTAACAGGTGTGTGCAGTCACTCAACCACTGCTTTGCGACACTGCCGTAAAATCGCGGCCATAACATAACATAGCATAAGTGTCCAGCTCAGGTCCTGGAAGGCCGCTGCCCTGCGTGTTTTCCCAAGTCTCCCTGTTGCAACACACCTGATTCAAATGATCAGATCATCAGCAAGCTCTTCAGAAACCTGATATTGAACCTGTTCATTTGAAACAGGTGTGTTGCAACAGGGAGACTTGCAACTTGCAAAACATGTAGGGCAGCGGCCCTCCAGGACCTGAGTTGGACACCTATGACGTAAAGGGACCATTAATGTTAGCAGGCCAATGTGATGCGGGCAACGGAATTGGTCCTTAGTTCCTGCGGCGGGCTCTCAGCGTACTCACGGCTGCCCGAGACGTCCTCTCTGTAGCAGGTGAGCGCGGATGCACCGCTCCCTGGCAGGATCTTTATTTGTATTTGTAATGATTATTCATTCTCTTTTGGGGGTCCGATTACTCAATGGAAAAGTCGTTTGGAGAATCGATTCAATAGTGAGAGCCCTCGTCTATTCAATCACTGCTGTCATTTTTGTTGAACCTTCAGCATTACTCTGTACAAGATTTAGGTCAATATATGTACGGGTAGAGTACATATTTCAGACTGTGCATACAGTATACTGTAGTTCTGGCCCTTTGTGGATGGGGAAAATATCAAATAAATTTAACCTTGTGACTTGTAACACTCAGGTGTATGTTATCTCATCAATACATGCTGGAAAATCTGTGTTTCCAATAAATTAGGACTGCTTATAATGAGTATGTTTCCAAAGCAATTTAAAATACTGAAAAATATTAACTTTAGGTGCATCATATGTCAAATATAATTGCTCTAGCTATTATTATGTTTCCTGATATCCATTCATTCTCAAGTAATAATTGCAACTTGGCTAAAGTGTTTCTGACTTTGACCATCGAGGGGAAAACACACTTATATAATCAAACTTGGACTTGCAAACTAGCAGGGTCAGAACCTGAGCCCAGTGGACATGGACAACAATCAATCACAACAACAATCTGTTCTGTAAAGCGCTTTGTTACAGCTGCAGCTGTTGTGAAAGCACCAAATAAATAAATACAGATGCATTGCATTGTGTCTCTTCATATATTGCTTTCGCAACAGCTACAGCTGTGTAACAAAGCACTTTAGAGAACATGCCAAACATTGATATTCCAGGTATTTTTGTCCTCTTACTTTAATTCAAGGTGCTTTCTCAGCATTGCGGTGAGTGCAACCTTGACGAGTTCCATCTCTGTGAGATCACAAAGTTGGCGGGAAGGTACAGGCAAGCTTCCTCTTGCTTTTGTTGCTCCCTCAGATTCCTGACATTTATTGGACGACAGAGTCCCATGCAGATGTGAAAGATAGCATTTAAAGGATTGGCCTTAAGGCTCCATTTTCATGCTGGGTATTGATCAAACTGCTCAGAGGAGGAGATGGAACGAATGAACTTGTCAAAAGAAGTCAGAACCTCCCTTACTCTTCCGCTGCATCTCAGAGTGGAGCCTGCTGATCTAATCGGTGTTACCTTTCATGGTTTTCTGTTCATGACAGGTGATCAGGGGACACATTTGAATTAGGGATCACACTGCACGGGCGGGGGGGGATTGAACCCCAGAGCCCCAGGCATGGAACCCATTGAAGGAAGAAAAAAAAAAAGTGTGAATGCGCCATCATATCTTGATTACATTTTAACGCCACGGTGCCTCAGCGAGAACACACTTGGCAAGCCTACCGCCACTTTCCTCGGTTGAGGTTCAAGAATAATGTCGTCCCAAACCACGACGATTGTTCCCCTCAAGTAAGTGAATGGCTGTTGTCACGCATGATGTCATCAATCATGTTGAGGAAGCACATCCGTTAACTTTTGTCTCCTTCAGCTATCCGTGGCAGATGGCGGGAAGACTTGGCGCCCTCTTGTAGGGGACACGCGGCTTTTAGTCACTCTAATTAGCGATTACATAAAAATTAATGTTGACGTAAAAAAAAAAAAGGGACCTTATTAAGAGTGATTAATGAAATAACGAACATTGAAAAAGTCCCCAAAACCCGAGTTATTATTCTGTTTTGACACGTGTTAAATCTATAAGCGAAATTTAGGAAATTTGACGGCAGTGAAGATGATAATAATATTCATTCATTCATTCATCTTCCGAGCCGCTTCATCCTCACTAGGGTCGCGGGAGGTGCCGGAGCCCATCCCAGCTGTCTTCGGGCAGTAGGCGGGGGACACCCTGAATCGGTTGCCAGCCAATCGCAGGGCACACAGAAACAAACAACCATTTGCACTCACACTCACACCTAGGGACAATGTAGAGTGTTCAATCAGCCTGCCACGCATTTTTTTGGAATGTGGGAGGAAACCGGAGCACCCGGAGAAAAGCCACGCAGGCCCGGGGAGAACATGCAAACTCCACACAGGGAGGCCGGAGCTGGAATCGAACCCACGCCCTCTGCACTGTGAGGTTGACGTGCTAACCATCGGACTACCGGGCCGCCCATGATAATAATAATAATAATAATAATACATTTTATTTATAAGCGCATTTCAAGACACCCAAGGACACTTTACAATAACAAAAAACACAAGATGTGAAATACTGAGGCCATTGTTAGTTTTTACTGAATGAAAAACAATGGTGGTGGTCACTTTTTATCCCAATCCGACACAGGTCGGATTAAACATTTCTGTTGGATTTAAAAAAAAAAAAAACGACAAATCAGCAATTACTGTATTCATAACTATGATCAGGATAAAGCTAAAACACCAAGAGCGCGGTGAAAGTGACACAAAAGCAAATCAATGCGTCTCTCTTCTGAAATGACACAGAAGTAAATGTAGTGTTACTCTGGGTCCGGCAAAAGATAGAGTACGCAATTTGCCTGTCGTGGAAGAGCAAGACGACCAATCCATTGCGGCATAACGGTGTCCTCACAGTCAGAGATATGCAGTGCAGAGTCCCCCACGTGACTCCCACAAAGAGCACCGACGTTATAATCATGTAATCGTATTAATATAACAAGGTCCTAACTAGCACTGTGGAATTGTTCCCCGGGCGACGGAGGGCAGAGGAAATGATGGTAACATGGTATTCGGATCCCTCAGGATCGGTTGCATCTGAGAAGACATTAAGGCTCCAGATACGATTACACTCGAGCAAAATGCTTCTCTGCCGCAGGCACACACACAAAAAAAAAAAAACGACTTGCACACTGTGTCTCACATGCCATCCCACCATTTTCTACGCCGCTGGTTCGAATTAGCGTCAAAGATGAGTTAGAGCCAAGACCAGATGACTTGTGGGTGAGAGGATGGGTACACACTGGACTGGTCGCCAAGCGATCTCAAAGACAAAAACGAGCATTCACGCCTGCGGGCAATTTAGAGTCTCCAATTAACCTAATTTACTTGTTTTGGGAATGTCGGAGGAAGCCGAAGAGAGTCAAAGCCAAAACCTAAGAACTGTGTGGCAAGCATCGTATACTTTTGGGATACTTTTTAATCATTGAACGGTTTGACAAACTTTTGAATGTTCACCCTTGAGCTTTGTTTATTATCTCCGTAGACAAAAATAACCATTCTATCCTGATTTATTTTAGTTTTTTTGCTGCCGAGACAATTGTTTGCTTCCTTTTTTAGGAAAAACAAATACAGCTTGAGAGCTTGAGCTGGAGCTGGGAGTCGCGGCTTGGAGTTTGAAGCGGATTACGTGGGACAGGAGAAGTGAACTAATCTCTTTTCGTCAATGGACGCTACAGCTTCGTGTTTGCTTTCAAAACTTTGCTTGTAGCAGACATGTGCACATTTTTCAGTATGATGTCTATGATCCACTGGTGAAAGGACACTTTGATCCTCTCCTCTTTCATCTAGAACTGCTTCAGACAACAAAGTGTATGCAGAAAAGTGGTGAAGATTGCACGACTGTCTGTGTCCTATGTGTTGTCTTATGTTTTTTTTTGTTATTTTGACTTCAAAATGGCGCCGCGAGAGTGGCTGCCTTTCCAGCAGCTCCTATTTTTTTGTTGTTCTACTTCTTCCTTTCATAACTTTGCTGCTGTGAATCTGGATTTTCTCCATTGCGAGACTAATAAAGGTTTTCTTAATCTTTTCTTAATCTTAATCTTGATATTGGTGGAATGCGGACTACATCGTGGGAACACCCATAATCCATTCTCGGTGTGACAAGCAATTTCGCATGGTTGAGCCCAACGGCTCCTAAGCCACTTTTCCCATAAAGATGAAATGGCGTTTACAACTTGTGTTGGATTGCGCAGGTGAAGCGCAATACCCACCATTTTGTTTCAAGTCAAGAGTATTTCTCGAGCACTCGCAAACAGCCATCGCTGCATACAAAGTGCTGTACATGGAGTGATTTAACATACCATATAAACAGATGAATCGGCAATAAAGGCGGTAGAAAGCACCAAGTGGTAAAATCAAGAACAAATCTAAGTCATGCCAACGCCAAATTTAGGACTGCATAAGTAGACATACGTGAAAGCTGATCCACAAACCCCGGTGCAGCAATTTAGCACATTTGTCTGCAGATCAGTTTCCACATCTGTGTGGAAAGACCATTTTTGCACGGGTAAACCTTTAGTAAACCAGGTCCTAAGTCCACGACAATATCGCTTGTGTTATATAATAGCTAACTAACATTGGCTGCGGAAAACATCATTTTAGTTTATTTTCTTAACACGTCCCGGATATGAAGTAGTCAGCCCGTTCATCAAGTCATGAAAGTTTAATCAAAGGCATATTAAAAGGAGCGGAAACGGCTAGAATAATATGCCAGCAGAAGTGTATTACATTTACAATAAATACAATGAGGATGTTTCAATAAAAATGTGAAATGTGATTTTTTTTTTTCTTCAAATGTGTCCCTTCAAAGTGATGCTGCATGGATTAACAAGTGTGGTCATTTGTAAAATGGTACGTATGAATTCAAATAAAAAGCACATTTCGACAAGAAATGGATTTATAAGACAAAAGCATGAGGTCCATTGACATAGAAAGTCTCCCTTTTTGTTGCTCGGGTCCTCAGTCAACACTCCTGTACCTGGTGAAGAGATTGTAGAGGACCCGCAGGGTGGACTTGAGGTCACAGTTTACAATGTCTGAAAAAGGGAAAAAGAAATGCAGTGATGCGGCTATCGTGACAGAGCCAATATTCACAAGAAAACATTGTGGTGTCTTGGGGGGGGGGGGGGGGGGGTTTGTTTTTTTTTTTGCTAAAGTCACGTGCGGCCCAAAAATGTCCAATAAATGTCTCGGTTCATTCATTCATTCATCTTCCGAGCCGCTTGATCCTCACTAGGGTCGCGGGGGGTGCTGGAGCCTATCCCAGCTGTCTTCGGGCAGTAGGCGGGGGACACCCTGAACCGGTTGCCAGCCAATCGCAGGGCACACAGAAACGAACAACCATTCGCACTCACACTCACACCTAGGGACAATTTAATGTGTTCAAATAGCCTGCCATGCATGTTTTTGGAATGTGGGAGGAAATCGGAGCACCCGGAGAAAACCCACACAGGCCCGGGGAGAACATGCAAACTCCACACAGGGAGGCCGGAGCTGGAATCGAACCCGGTACCTCTGCACTGCGAAGCCGACGTGCTAACCACTGGACTACCGGGCGCTTGGGAAATTATCCAATTAAATTCGGGTGATCTATTTGGAATGTGGGAGGAAACCGGAGCACCCGGAGAAAACCCACGCAGGCCCGGGGAGAACATGCAAACACCACACAGGGAGGCCGGAGCTGGAATCGAACCCGGTACCTCTGCACTGTGAAGCCGACGTGCTAACCACTGGACTACCGGGCCGCCCTTGTCTCGGTTCATCTACCACTTAAATTGCAATGAATGCTCGCCAACCGGGTAACACCGAGTCGTTTTAAGATGGATGTTCACGTAACGAAACAAAGTGATGAGTTTTTAGAAACCTTATTCTTATATTATTAAACAGCTACAAGTGGAGGTTTCAGTTTTTTTTTTTTTTGTGGAGAACGTCCCCGCATTTGTCAGAAAGATGATTGCGTAACAGTTTCGTACCTTCTGGCCTGGGCTTTGGTCGCTCCAGGCCTCCATCCTGCATCAGCTCGAAGGAGAAAGACACGTTATGCACCTACGGCGAGAGTGAGAAAATATTACACATTACACATGCGGCTCATCATTTTGCCCCCCCCCCCCCCTCCCCGCCATGCACATAAATGAAAGCCGAACACTGCTCTGTGGCAAGCACGAACACCGAGGCTAAATGCCACCATACACTAAGTGCTACAGAAACAACTTCATTAGTTATCCATTATTATTAATTTTCTAGTTTTAGACTTTAAATAGAAATCATGATAAAAGTGAAACGTTCCTACATGTAAGATAGTAGTGCAGTATATCCATCCATCCGTTTTTATCTTATTTTATCTTATCCTCAAGGGTCGCGGGGGTGCTGGAGCCTATCCCAGCTGTCTTCGTGCAGTAGGCGGGGGGGACATCCTGAACTGGTTGCCAGCCAATTGCAGACGAACAACTATCCATGCTCACAATCACACCTAGGAATAATTTTGAGGGTTCAATCAGCCTAACCATGAATGCTTTTGGAATGTGGGAGGAAACCGGAGCACCCGGAGAAAACCCACGGCAGGCATTATGAAATGTAAAAATAAGAATAAACCAATCTAACTAAACTATCTGTACAAGAAAATTACGATCCGGGCTAATTTGCAGGTTCTTACTACAGTACTATGAGACCTGAATGGCTTGAAATCGTGTGTGGCAGTATCGTGCAGTAAAACAAGATCCTCAAAGTAAAAAATGAGCACACGCACTCATACAAAACTGAGCCCCAAAGCCCTCACTCTAGTCTTTCCCTGCGTAGAAGAGATTACAGATGCTATGGGCTCCTGCCTGTTCTTCCAAGCCAGAACTGTGTGTGTGTGTGTGTGTGTGTGGAGTTGTGCACATTGTATCAGGGATTGCCATTCTGCTTCACAGCTTGGCAGGAGGGGCTGGCCAAGACCGTTACAAAAGGCTACTGTGGCGTCTCCGTAGATTGCCTGTTTAGAATACCGTGGTGCTAGAGAGGCCAACAGAGAGGAGAGATGGCTGCGCACTGAATGGGCTCTGAGGGAAACAGATGGGATGAAACCAAGCCTGTGAGGGCAGACCTGGGCTATGCGTGCGTGATGCTCCTCAGAAAAATGGAGCATCGACTTCAAAGTGTTTTTTTTTTTTAACCATGCCGCAGAGTCAGAGACGATTTAAAAATGGAGGAAAAAAATTTGCGTGCTCAACCTTCTGGTCAAAATTTTCTGGTGTGAGGAAGAAGTTGTAGAGTGGCACAAAGTATCCCTCCAGCAGACCCATCAGCAACACCAGATAAACGCCATCTGCAAACTGACACACAGCACAGGCAGGTAAATAGAGCAGGTGTCTGGTCGGAGACAATGCAGAAGAATAAATGACACAAAAAACAAACCCCCCACCCCCCCAAAGAAAAAAATCACCGTCCTGACCCATTCCCATTTAAGTGGTGCAGAAATGTTATTTGTGTGTGTATGAGCATCATACCTGCGTTTCCAATTCAGAAACTTCTAAGTTGAGCTTGTTCAGGTGTTTATTCACAAATGTGATCAGTGTCTAAGAAAACACAAAGTCACTCATTGACTCAAGACGATTTGCTTTGAAGAGCATAGCTGTATTTGCTCCAAAGTGCCGAATTTCGGTACTTTGCGGGAGTTCAAAGTTGACATATTTACTTGTGGTTAAATGTTTGCTTGAAGACATTTCATAATATAAATATGTGGTTCATGAATCAGCAGTGCCCGTGCAAATCATCACTACCTTTTTGACAACATTCAGTTTATCCGGCGCATGGTCAAACAGGGTGTCAAAAGCATCACGCTCTGTGGGCGGGGGGGGGACGTGGAATAAATCATTAAAGCCAAAAAGGAAAACAATATGCATACCTGTCAACTTTTCGGAGCGCCAACCTGTATAAGCTACCAAAAAAATCCTTATAAAGAGCAAAAACATCCTTATAACATACCAAAGCATTTTATATGTCAAAATAACGGCAGAAAAAAAAAAAACACGAAATTGTCAATGATATTTATTGTAGATCTCCGTAATACAATGTCTGGTTAATATCTAATCATTATTCTACTTAGTAGCATTACTGTGTTCAGAGTTGTATTCCTGCGTTACTTTACTAAAAATAAAACGGAAATTTTCAGAATCCGTATGATTCACCACAAAATCCGTATGAACTATGGCTACACCGTACGAGTTGACAGGTATGAAAAGAAGAAGAAAATTATTGGGTAATAATACTGTATGTGCTATAACGACCTACCATGTCTTCCAGAGAAGGCCCTGGCAAAATTAGAACAAGAGAAGAGGAAAAAAAAGTCACAGGTCATTTCATGTTATTCACAATTTCACACTTGAATCTCTATAGAACAGGAGAGAATGAAAAACAACGGCTTCCAATTCAACCACAGAGGAATGTGGAGAACGGGGAAGGGATTAGAAACGATTAAACAATAGATGTAGCTATGGCATCATAATGACATTGCGGAGAAGCACAGGTACATCTCGGCTTTTGAAAGAACCCGGGCATCATTTCTGTGGGAGGTCCACGGTGACTCCATACCGTCACATGATCTTGACATCAAAACAACACTGCTGGCTACTGATACAATGAAGAGCTGCGGCTTCATCATGTAAACAGAGTGTGTCATGATCGTGTTCTTGTGTTTCTCCAGCAGGTGGCAGTGGAAGGCTTCTCTTCCAGCGTGCACAACTGCTGCCAATTGGATCATCTATTTGATAATCCCAACATGTTGTTGCCGAGTTGAGAAAAGTTGATAGACCGTCTTTAAAGTGTCGTTGCTGCCATGGTTAAACTCATGTCATTTCGGTGAACGCAACCCGTTTTCATGCTCTTGAGACCATCAACTAAATTCCTTAAACGTTGGCAGTCACTTATCATCTCCAGTACTCTCCATCGCAAATCCTTCTGTCTGTCAAAAAATGGAAAGTCTTTGTGCTCTGTAATCAAATCTTCAGTGTGGGGACACAAGGCTGAAATTTCCTTGTGGTAGAGATGCAACTTTTGGTAGGCCATTTTCCGATCTGCTTATCCTCACAAGGGTCGTGAGGCGTGCTGGAGTTTATCCCAGATGTCTTCGGGCAGTAGGCGGAGGACACCCTGAACGGGTTGTCAGCCAATCGCGGGGCAAACAACCATCCACGCTCACACTCACAACTAAGGACAATTTAGAGCGTTCAATAAGCCTGCCGTGCGTGTTTTTGGAATGTGGGAGGAAACCGGAGCACCCGGAGAAAACCCACGCAGGATGGGGAGAACATGCAAACTCCACACAGGGAGGCCGGAGCTGGAATTCAACTCAGAACCTCCGCACTGTGAGGTCCACGCGCTAACCACTGTTCCACCGGACCGGACTACGCGGTATCGCTCGTACGTATTTGGGTGAAGTCTATTACTTGTTCAGTTCTATTACTTACTCTGTGTTCCCGGTGATTTCTTCCTGAATCTGTCTGGATTGCAGGATGCCCTCTCTTTTCTGAAAGCCAGAGAAGGGCTATGTCATTCTGACAGGAAAATTATGCCAAACATATCTGTAAACACTTGGCAAGAGTTTGTAAAAAAATTAACCCAGACAAAAAATAGCACAAAAATGCAAACACTACCACGGTGTTGACGCTCACCTGGACCACGACGACTTGAATAGAAACATGGTCCGGCAATCTGATTGGTGCTCTGAAGTGTTGTGACAGTGCTACCAGCAGATGGAGGATGGCGACGATACTCTTCGCATGAACCGCTTTATGTCGCGAAAGAAAGAGAAGTCGTTAATCACCGATTCATCAAATGAATATTTGCCTGGCAAAATCTGAATTACCGTATTGGCCCGAAAATAAGACGGCGTTTTGTGCATTGAAATAAGACTGAAAAAGTGGGGGTCGTCTTATATTCGGGGTCTAGACATTATACCCATTCACGACGCTAGATGGCGCCAGATATCATTGAAGCGAATGCTAAACTTGACTCCCCAGGCCAAAGTGAAACCCTGTCACGAAGAATAAAAATAAAAATAGCGGTAGCACAAAGAAGACAATAAAAAAATAGCGGTAAGAAGGAAAAGAGAAGAAAATAATTGAAGAGATAACAGAAAATGGAGAAACATAGTGACAATCTGGAGAAAAGTAGGTGTTAACCGGCAGCTGAGGAGAAGTTATGATGTAATGTACATTTCAAAAACCAGAAGCCATTCATTTACGAATGTGATTGCAATTTAGATTTGAATGAGGCAAAATAACAAGCTTTTTCTCTCAAATATATTATTACAATAATTGTTTTCAGATGTACTGTCATTATTTTCTGTATAAAAATTAATTTGGTGTTCAAAAAGTCTTTTTTTCAAATTTGAGTCTTGAAAAAGAGGGTCTTATAATCAGGGCCGTCTTATATTTGGGCCAGTACGGTATTTCTACATGCAGTTCCTAATCCGAGTCCTTGTTATTCTTCTTCTTAAAACAAATTAAACCTCACACTTATGAATGTGTTTACTGCCTTTAGGAATTTTCAAGTTGTGTGCTACATTTGAAAAAAATCATTTATTGGAGATATGACACCAGTGGAGAAAAAATTTGATTTGTAAACTGTTGGACAAATATAAAATCATTCCTCGACTCCCCTACTCTGTTGACTGTACCTAATAAAGCGGACATCATTACACGTCGATGACAAAAGTGGATGAATTTGTGATGCTAATCGAATGACCACGACAGTGTCACTTACAGTCAACATTCCAGCGAATATTCCTGGTGGAGAGTTTGAGTGAGTCGTTGATCCGTTCCAAAACCGTCTGCAGCTTCTGCTTCTGGGCGATCTCTGACTGCGTCACCTCCGCTACATTGAGTTTCTCACCTTCCAGCTTTTCTGAAAGCCAACACAAGCATAAGGAATAACCACGGCGAGCTACTACTACTCAGCCATACTGCTGTGTATTCCTGGAGCCCGAGCGCATGACATTGAAGCTAACCTCATGAAGCAAGCGAAAGACTAACAACACAAGAAAAGTGTGTGACAGTGCTGGGAGACTACATTGACAAATTAAAAAATAAAAAATAAGTAAGCTTCTATCTGTGTTAGAAGTCCTTAAAAAAATCACTTTATTTATTGAATGACCCTCATATATAGACCAATATGAAATACTCATATGGTGATAAGACTTTCCAGTCATATCACCCAGACCTAGAATACGTTTGAAATGTAGCTTGTGAAAATGTGAATCACGAATAACTCGATGAACTCACCGAATAATTTCTGCAGGACCTGTCCATCATAGAGATCTTCAGCCAGATCTTTCACAATGATCCTTTCGCCAACGAGAACATCATTTATCCAGTCGATCAGCACCTACAAAAGGTATTGCAAGAATTTTATTTTTTTTGCTTTGCATCTGTCTACATTTTAATTACATCGTTTGTTTCCTTTAAGGTTTGTATGCTGAATGTGCCATGGACTCTTTCTTTAAGTTTCCCTTCTTCAGTTCTCGTTATGATTTCACTATGGTTTTCTTCAATTAAATCGATTAGCAAACATTTGAAATTGTATCGTGCTGCTATGCTGGAGAAATGTTGTGATTATATTTGATTGTGAGTAAGATTCCCAATCCTTCCAGCAAACTCACGTTACACGTTCACGTCTCGAGCTCGGCTCATCGTATGTGGGACGTAGACTCAAGTAAGATGTCGGAACGCTCGTTTCTGGCAACGCTCACCTTCATAAGTTCTTGCAGTTTTCGGTCGTTCTTGGAGTTTGGATCCACCATCGTACGCACCTCATTCTCCTCTAGAAGATGAACAAGATGGCATCCCAATGAATGTACAGGGTGAGCGAAGCATTATGGTTTCTCGTTAAACCTCTTTTTTTTTTTTTTAAATGACAATAGATTTCTAAAACGGTCTATAGCTTCTCAGTACTTTTCTACTATTGACGCTTCATGTGTAATTGAGGGACTGTCATCCAAATACCAAGCATGGTGTCCTCAGGGTCAAGCTCGTAGTGGGTGGGGCTGAGAGGAAGGTTGATGGCATTTATCCCCTCTTCCTGAAGCTCAGACACTGGAGTGACCAAAAAAAAAAAAACAGATATGAATTACATAAAACAACATCATTTTGATGTCAATGATAAACTCATAGGGTAATCAGTCAGCAGGTCATGAAATGAATCTGACCTAGAGGTGAATTTGATTGGTTAGGGGGGGGACCAATAAAGATCCTACTGAATACACCTGGCCATTTCATATCAAGCAAAAAACACAAAACTGGAAAAAAAAATTGTGGCAAGAGTGTCTTGTTCAAAAACAAGTATTCAGGAATCATGCGAGCAAACTCAGCCTGTGTCGTAATGTGGCCGGCTGATTTTGTTTTCAAAATGAGCACGGGAAAATAGGGGAAAAAAATCTGGTTCCCTTTTCTTGTGTGTCACTCACTGACTGTCATGAAATGATTAGCTAAGAGTGAATTCATGGGGAACGCTAGAACCAAATGACCACTGGATTAATCCAGAAACCTGTTCTTACTGCATTTTCATGTCAATTATGAAATAAGTGTCCGGCTCCTGGCAAGGATAAAACATTTGTACTACTTTGGAAAAGATTTGCTGCTCGAGCAAAGTTAACTACAATCTCACGTGTCATCGATGCCCACAGTGTGGATTGTCAAGCGCATCACTTCCCTTTCCTCTTGTGTCTGTGTTGTAAATGCAGAAATGTGTGTCCCAGTCGAGCAATAACATCAAAGCATCTGCATCACATGCATGAGAAGCCTGTGGCGATCAGTAGAGCACCGTTAACGTCCTGATCCTGTCTTCGCTTTCGTTCTATCTCGCTGTTACTCCACTTTACAATGGCAACTACGATGGCTGCTGATCATAAGTGTCACAGTGACTCAAAATTGAATCAACGATCGCCGAAAAAAAAGTCAGCTGGCCAAGGCCTTCCATCAAATCATAAAACACACACGAACCCACGCACCCGGAGTGAGTCCGTGTGCACGCGTCTCTTGTCCTGCCAGTGTGAATTTGATGCGATTACACATGCAAGAGCAGAAAATGAGCCTCAGCTGTGGAACAGTAAACCAGAGCAGCAGCACGTAATCATCCATTTAATAGGAGACCTTTCCACTTTCATGTAAAAACGCTTGAATATGATGCTCAAAGAGGGACGGGCGTGCTTTCAATGATGCGACAGAATGATCCCATTCTTGACTTCCAGTTGACAACCTCAACAATCAGAGTCCTGTCACATATTTTGGCGTTTATTAAGCCATTCTGAACGAGTTGCATACTTTACTTGATCATCTGATCCATCTATCTATATACTGAAGCAGTTACTTGGGTTTGCCTCATGGTAACTCTGCCTTTGTGAGTCAAAATACTGTCTGCTCCACTTGGCACTTGTTAATGTGTGGTTTATGCGATTAGCAAAACCAAATATGTAAAACACAAATGTTAAATACAATAGTGTCACTGTGAAATTAAGAGTGCATATCAAAAGCGTCTGAAAACATGATTTGGGATGCGAAGAGCCAGAAACGGGCACATGCCAATGGCTGCTCGCTGCCACACTCCAGCAAATTAGAATAAATCATTATTGGATTAAAAAAAAAAAAAGAAAATATAAAGGATAACCCTTCATATTACATTATTGTAATTGTTTTATTACTTTCTATGGACAAAAATCTTGTCACATTAGAACATAAACAGTGGCTAACCAGCTCCGCGGAAAATAATTTCTTTTCCACGATTATTGGTAAAAAGCAGTTAGTGGGTGGAAGGAGGCGAGCCTTGACAACGACCAGCAGAACGAATTCTTTACCTTACATGGATAAAGACACGTAGTCCGGAGAGAGACACCAGACAGTGATGTGTCGAAATGAAAAGAAACAAATAAATAAATACCACAGAGTCAAAAGTGTTGTGTTATTAACGTGCGGAATCGATGGTTTTTTTTTCGGATTTTGACCTGGATCGCCCTTACTCGGAATGCGGACTACTGGATGTTCAAACAACACAATCGTTTCGTCCTCATTTACAGCACTAGTAAGACATTCCGATTCATGACTCGGCGAGCTGTTTACCTTCTTTAGCTTTCTTCCTCCTCGCCAGAGTTCCACCAAGTTTTCCTAGGAAAGAGTCGTCCTTCTTTCTCGAAGAAGGAGATTTCGGCGTCGTCGGCGATTTAGGGGAAGAGGGCGACTTCTGAGGAGAGGAAGCCATTGTAGGAATAATACTTCAAGCCAACGATGCTTGATTCAAAATTTTTGAGTTGACTTGGAAATTAAAAGTTTGTTCGAAGTGGGGGTGGAAGAAAAAAAATCCCGGTTGACACCCTACAGCGGAAATGGAATTCCACACTTTTCCTCCCGAAGGCGGTCAGTCAAGTGAGAGGCCCCGCCCTTTTCCGGAGGAACGTCGGGCTCAAAGGATGGACGCAGTTTTAGCCCACTTTTGTCGTTTTTGGAACTTACGATATTTGACAACAAACAATACTGTACAACAAAACAAAATAAAACGAGGATGTCTGCTAAATCGGAACTTTTTTTTTGGTCTGCACTGCAAAGTTTGGTTGAAAAATCGTTTGTCTTTCACATACAGTACGAGAATATCCGGTCACCACAAAATGAATCAAATCATATTCATATTTGTCGTTAGTTATCAGTGGGAAAACATGTAAATCCATTTTATTATAGATTGGGTTCATTTGAAAACAAATGGTATAAAACCAACACGTGTTGCAACAACATTTAAATAATACCAAATTAAATTTGGTCTCATGTGTCTAATTCAAGTTGAGCAATCAATTGCGGTTACTTCGCTAAGAATAAAGCCAAAAAGCTAAGCTAAGCAGCAGTTGCTGGTTCCTGGCTAAATTCACTTTGAACTACAGAAGATCGGCACACTCCATTCTCAGCCATGTAGCAATTTATCTCGTCACAGCATCCCGGATTATTGGCTAGATATACCGTACATGAAAGAGTGAATCACTCATCTGTAACCATTTCTCACATTACAATTAAATGAGAAAATGCAACATGGGGGAAAAAAAAACACATTCCGAGGCTACAGCCGCTTTCATACAGGCCATTTTAGCTGGCATTTCACAGCCTTTGTCTTGCTCTTTCAAGTAAAATCCAGATACAGAAGGGTAAACTTGCCTTCTGAGCTAGTATCAGGCACAACGCTGCTCGTGTATAAGCAGAGTGAAGTTTAACTCTCAAGGCTCACTTCATGCTTAAAGCGATTTTAACTGCCGCACTGATGTCTCCCTGCATATATTTACCGCCAATGAAATTGCAAAAACCACAACAGTTTCCTGTGAGTTCTGCTTCAAAGGGACCAGCTAATAAATCTCGGGTGCAACGTTACACCAATTTCTCAGGACGGCAGTGTGAAAGCGGCTTTGCACACACATACAAACAGGACACACATTTATATTAGTGAGCATAATATGCATGTGTAATTACAAAGTTTTAGCTGTGCAAAACTGAAACCCCAGGTGAAGTGCCCGGTTAGTCCATGTGGTAAAACGTGATCATATACAACAGCCGCCATATCTGTCAACAACCCAACTTATGTAGAAAGAACAGCAGATGTGGCTACAGGCAAGTTGAATTATGAAGTGAGCAAAAAGGCTGTCAAGTCATTCACAAGTCATAAATAAACTCAATTGACATCAGATATTAATCTTTTCATTTGAATCATTAGTTCTATTTTGATTCTTCCTCTCAAGTCTCTTCAATAAAAAAAAAGAAGAAAAAAACTGTTTAATAAACATCTTAAAAGTCAAGACTTTTATAGTTGTACGTATCCCATTTATGAGGAATGACTGAAACGGAATGGTAAAGAGTTTACTTTTCTTCTTTAAATTAGTGTTTGGACATTTGATTTGCCCTCCCTGGCTTGCATCTGCCCTGGACTTACTTTCTTTAATCATCACCCCTCAAGCCCAGCCTCGACTGACTCCCAGCTATCATTAGCCTGGGCCCAATGAAACTCGTAGCCTTTAGACAGCACACGGCTCTCCAAGTCCCGGTCTTCAGCTCTCTCCATCAGCCTCTGTTCCTCAAGTTTAGATACCAGCATGTCCCTTTTCTCGACCGTCCTCATAATCTCAGACAGGATCTCCTGCTCCTTCTGGAGCTCAGAGGCGCTCTTCATTGTATCTGTGGAAGAGAGAGAGAGTGAAAAAAAAAAAGCAAGTGATCAAATACAAATGATCAGCGCAAAGAATCCCTGCTGCAAATGTGGTTGCACACGACAGGTTTACCTTCTTTATTCATCCTGCGGCGAAGATCTTGCTGAAGTCGGTCCTGGGTGTCCTCCAATTCAAGCTCCTGAGCACTGAGACAGAGAGAAATAAATGCCCTCTACTGGTCATAGATGGAAAGTGCATCACCACTGACCAATGTGATGTTTTCGTGTTTCTCACTCGGATGCAGTCACTTACAAGATCATGAGGTCAGATTCATATCGTACAAGTCTGTTCTTCTCCAAAACCAGTTGAAACCAGGACTGATAAAGTTGGGAATATTCTTCATCATTTGTTTGATTGTCCGTTCCTTGGAGTCAAGAGACAAAAGCGCAGACAGTAGGTTGGGATTGGGATTTGAAGGGATTTTAGGTGGCACAAGAAGTTAACACAACATATTTTAGAGGGCCGAAAGAGAGTAAAATTAAGAGTTGTTATTGTAGGTCATTCCATTACTTAAACCATATACTGATGCAAACACGCCCACAGGAGGATCACATTTTGTACTTGTGGCCAAAGAGATGCTGCACAGTGGAGAACAAATCTGAGGAAAACTCCATTGACAGTTTCCGTAAATGGTCTGTGTATCTATTGTGTATCAATTTGACTTTTCTATTATCGCCGACCCGTTTTTTTGCCATCTACATGTGCATGCATCTTACTACATTATTCAATACCCGTTTCTCCCCGTATAAGCTTTTCTAGAGCCACTCCTCTTTCTTCCAGGTCTCTTTGTTTCTCTCCCACCTCCTCCAGTTGTCGCTGAATCACCTGAACAAAATCAAAACAACACGTGATGCATTCACACTAAAAAGGTGGTTAACCATCTGGAATGTACATAAAGTAAAAAAAAAAAGACATTGTACTACTGCTAAAGTAGGTCATATGCAACCACAGTAAGAATCAGTACCTGAGCTCTATGCAACCTCTTTAGCTGTTCTCGTTTGGCCTGTTGGGCCACCGTCTTTTCTTGCTTCTGTCGTTGTCTTTCTGCTGACACCTGGAACCAGAAGTATTCATTCATTCATTCATCTTCCAAGCCGCTTGATCCTCACTAGGGTCGCGGGGGGTGCTGGAGCCTATCCCAGCTGTCTTCAGGCAGTAGGCGGGGGCAGTAGGCGGGGGACACCCTGATTCGGTTGCCAGCCAATCGCAGGGCACACAGAAACGAACAACCATTCACACTCACACCTAGGGACAATTTAGAGTGTTCAATCAGCCTGCCAATCATGTTTTTGGAATGTGGGAGGAAACCGGAGCACCCGGAGTAAACCCACGCAGGCCCGGGGAGAACATGCAAACTCCACACAGGGAGGCCGGAGCTGGAATCGAACCCGGTACCTCTGCACTGTGAAGCCGACGTGCTAACCACTGGGCTACCGGGCCGCCCCAGAAGTATTCAACGCTTACTATTACATATACACAAATTTAAAAAAAAAACACTAACACACAGGGGCACCGTACAGAAATAGTACATCCAAGTGTACGAACCTTTCTATTGGTGGATTCGCATTCCTCATCAGTTGAGCAGGGCTCCTCCAGACTCTGCTGACTGGAAGCTAGATACAAAGGAAATATTGACACTGTTGCTCAGAGACTCACACTAAAGTGGGGCATTTAAGACACGAAATTCCAACAAATTAAAAAAAAAGCAGGTTTCTATTTGTCACGAAAACATTTGCAAACTGCTGAGAAATGTATGGCTTGCATATTTTTTTTAATCTTATATATGAATGTACTTAACTTCTAAGAATATACGCTAGGTAATAAGGTGCAATCTCAGGTTGCTATATCACGACACTGACCGTTGTTTCTCAGGTTGGTAAGGATCATCCTGATTTCCTTATGGAGCTCCTGGTCTTTCCCGTCAGTCTCTGACGACTCCCTCTTCCTGAGCCTCAAGGAGGAGAAAAGACTCATCTTCCTTTTGGACAGTGATGATATTCCATCACTGAAGACCCTTCCGGAGTCTCTGCGGCCTTTCAGGGAGACTTGCTGCAGCAGAGACGGCAAGTCCACACCAGCCTGATGGTTTCTAGCCTTCTTCTCAGTGGATAATTCTGGTTCAGCAGAGTTGAAATTCAGCTCTCCCTCCGACATAGGCCTACGTCTGGGTTGGCCGCCATGTCCGGGCCTCCTGGTGAAATGGAACGAAACCGAAAGTGTGAAACATATCTAACTCTGACATTCATCACAGAAATAGAGAATCACATCAAACATTTGAAGGAGGGACTTGACGAGAAAGGTTCCAGTACAAACGAGAGCAGGGGTACATCATGATCGTCTTTACAAACATTGTGGGGGCTGCGATGGAGCTGCTGGAAGGATCGGTCACACTAAATGTCCTCCTGAAGGCGTTGGCAATAAGATGGAATGCTGAGAGCGAAGCGGCGGAGGCAAATTGCCTTTCAGTTAGTTCTCCATGTTGGCTGGAGTCCGCCTGAAGCTTATCTGCTTCCGTCTCTGCTTGGACCTGATAAAACATCAGAGGGGAACGGCTAACACAGGTCATTATGAGGTGAAATTAATTTCTCACTGGACTATTTGCATTATACAAGGAGAGCGATAGTCATGTCTCAAACCTGGCGATGCTTTGTGGTCTTGGCGTCAATTGTAATGGAAGTTTCCTCTGGAGTGCCCAGCACGTCCCAGCTCAAGAGTTTCTCTTTCTCATTAAGAGATAAGATCAAACGTTTCTTTGGGCTGGTTGAGTTGCATGCCGTCAACTTTTTACTCTTCTCACTTCTCTCCGAGGGATGTTTGAGATCAGATGCCTGGCCTCTAGAAGCCTGAGTAAAGAAAAAACAACAAATTCCTATTTAGTCATAAAATAACCAACATTGTTGAGGGTGGTGGTGGTGGTGGTGGGAGGGGGGGTGTCTGTCAATGTACGGTTTGTTTTTCAGTCGACTCGATCTCCTCAAAGTCAGAGTCCGCTTCGGGAACAGTCTCAGGTCCTTTGTCCCGCGGCCAGCTTCGTCGGAAGTTTTTGACAAATCTCAATGGGAATCCTTGGGAAAAACAATCATCAATGGCAAATTGCATAGTTTGGTGAGTATTAAGAAAGCAGTTCCCTCGTTAGTGCAATTACTAAACCTTCAACCCCACCCTCCCCCACATTGGTCTAAATTAGCCTTCGATTATCATCAAGATGAAGATAGAAAATGCCCTTAAAAGCCAGAAAAGTTAGCTACGGAGAAGTATACTCACTTGCTCTGATTCTTTGTTTCCAGCAATTACTGCGTTTGGTCTTAGAGTGACCGACATATACTGGGGGGGGGGGGGGGAAACAAGAGACAGAGAGACATCATATACTGAGTTTCATCCCCTGATTCATGTTGTAGTTAGCAGAGATGATTGCTTTCTAGGAATGATTGCAAAGCTAGCTACACCCCAGCAGTCACACATCCGTATTTCCTTGCCACCCCGAAGTGGAAGGCCAGTATTTATCTAAGCATCCTTTAAAACAAGAACATTGGCCTAAGATAAATGAAAGGCAAACTGTAATGACATTTCTAAGTCACAGCATTATAACGACTTGATTAAATACAGAAGCTGTATTTAATTAGGCACAGACGCATAGTAAAAAGCAGTGCTGTTGTGTAACGTTAACAAATTAAAACAACAGTAGTAAAACATATTGCTCGACAGAAATGCAGACGACTGCAGAATTTGGTAAGCCCAACCAGAAAGAAAGAAAAAAAAACCATTTACCTCTCCTTTTAAATCGGAGTAAAATGTCATAACTTAACTATAGTTGGGGCGGGGGGTTGTTAGCCATAATGAGATCTCAAGGACTAATTCAAACAAAATAATGTTTTAGACAGTAACAAGCAAAACAGATTATTATCCTGATGAAGACTACACTTTGGTTTTTTTTATAATCTCAAACTATGGAAGATGTATGTCTATATATGTGATCTAAATCCTGGACGGAAAACCATCCTGACCTTCAGCCCCCTTCGCCTGTGTGACATCACGCTCCGCAGGCTTTTCTATGCAGGGCACATCGATGGTTTCCACAGCCATGTCCGTTTTTCCAGGATCATCGTCATGCTGTGAACGCATAATAGATGGCCTGTCTGGAAGTTAAAAACAACAACACTAATTGGCTATGGGATATGAGCTGCCAGTCAAGTTCAAAGTACAGTGAGGGTGAACTAAGTACACTGTGGCACTCACAGTCTCAATGAAATGGATCAATTAAAAAAAAAAAGTAAATATAGTATGGATTCAGTTACTCCAAGTCTAAATTTGGCTGAAACGCTGCCAACTACTACTGCCATCGACTATCATGTTACACTAAAGTTACAGTACAACATATTGCAATAAAGTACCGTACTCACGTTAAGGGATGTCAACATTTTACAGTATTTTTCCAAAGATGGTTCCTCTCAATCAGATAAAATCAAGCAAGAAGGGAAGAAAGAATGAAAGAGAGACAAATGGACGGAAGGAAAAAAAGAAAGGACAAACAAAAGAAAAGCATGCGAGGCCAATTCCTTTGTTTTTAGCATCGACTGTAGTAGACTGAAACATTTGAGTTTGACGTGGGATTATGAAAGAAATAAGAAAAAAAAAAGTTTACCTTTTTAGGTATTTACATTTGCATATGAGGAACAACTTGAAAACATCTGCAACAATTTGTCAGAGAAGACCGAAATCGAAGGTGACCATAAGTACTGGAACAAATGCGACTACACACTTTAGGAGGAAATATTTTGTGTGCAGTAACTGCATTAAGCTTGTGACCCATTGACATGATAAAAATGATGCAATTCCTCTTTACTGATCATTCTAGAACAGTGGTTCTTAACCTTCTTAGAGGTACCGAACCCAACCAGTTAATATGCACATTCACCAAACTCTTCATTAGTGAAACATAAATAATGTTATATATACTGTATGTATATATATACCTGTATATTTTTTTAAACAAATTCAAGATATTAAAAAACAAAAAAAGTATACTTTAAAAAAATATATTGTAAGACAGTCACACGTTGACTACGAAGCGAACTGAATTTCCCACAGCACTGATTGGACAAGCAAAGTCATGTGATCATCCGCAGCCAGCGATGGCCAAGCGGGAGTGTCATAACTAATTGACATCTTGAGTCGGGTGTGTCTTAACCTCCATGGCAGAGGCTCCGTCGAACCCCTGAGACAGATTCACCGAACCCTCCTGGGGTTCGATCGAAAATATTAAGAACCACTGTACTAGAGGCTTTCAAACTCAAATGTTTTCAATCTAAAAGAAAAAAAAATAGGCCCATATCATTTTGGAGGGGAGTGGACTTACTCTTGTAGTTTGATGTTCCCATTTCGATTGGCTACAGGTTTGTGTGAAGCGATTGATCAGAGTCACATGTGAAGTGTTGGAAAAAGTGAAACAGTATCACCACCCAAAAGAAAAAAATCTTGAGGAAGTCAAAAGTCCAGAAACATAGTCCAGTAGAAGATGATAGCCAAGGTGATTCACTTCAGCTTTGCTCAGGTATGAAATTCCCTTGGATGTGGTTGAATTTGTGGCATTTTAATATACTGCCCTTTTTTTTCTTCTGGCCTTTCAGTTCCAAACATGTGGTACTCTCACGCTGACAAGCAACTACGACAAACAGGTGATTGTGGGTCAAATAAGCACGAAGGCAGACAGAGGATTTTCTTGACAGATGACGGCGAATGCAATTGTTAATTGTGTGGTTCATAGATAGAGATTTTGGGAGGAGGGGGGGGGGACAAACTTGATTTCTACTCCAAATGAAGTTGTCACGGAAATCAAACTAGCCGACAATAAAGCACCAAACCCATTATGTTATCAATTGGATTTATTTTTAGTTCTATTTACATTGCATAATTTTAACAGATTATGCATTCTTTACAGCGATTGTGAATAAGGAAATAAAAAGGCTGGTGGACTGCATCAAGATCTACACCTACGGCAACGCAGACAATTAATATTCATGGGATATAGAAAGTGAACACACCTTGTTAAAAGATCGGATTTTTCCCGAATTAAAAAAAAGGAACCAATTCAAAACCTAGAATTTGTAAAAATTCTAGAATGTCAATGTGTCAAGCGATAAAACAACAAAACTAAAAATCCAATGGGAAATGTACACAAAAATTTTCTGATGTAAAAATCCATCTACCAGCTCATTATTCCTTTTAAGCTTAAACACTGTAAATAAAGAAAAATTATTTTCTCCATATATTTAATTTCAATTAAGTCATACATACTGGTTATGGGTCAAATTATTTATTATTGTAAATTTATTATTGTAACCTGATAAAATGATATGCTGTCCACCGCAGTAACCACTGTCCCTGAAAGGGTTAACGTATAGTGTGATCATGAGCAAAAAAAAAAGCAAGCGGCGTGTTCATTTTGTATATTCCCTGCATCATATTAAATGTCTCATGCTGTGTGGAAAAAGCAGCTAGTGGGCTTCTAATCTTGGACAAATTCTAGCAGGTACATGACAAGGATCTGGAGAAGGGTTCTGAAGGGAGGATGCCTTCTTCTGTAACAGAGGGAACCACACAGAGATGTGGACACGAGCGTTACTTTCAAACTAGCCGTAAGAGAAGGATGGATGACGATGATGCAGCAACTGAGGCAGGCAGACGCTGTGTGTTGGTGGTAATAAGGGCGTTAGTGAGGAACTGCTAAGCACAAAGGTTACGAGGCTCACATTGGATGTTATCACTGGCATGGAACACAAACGGTGACAATGCCATGGAGATGTCCAATAAAAGGTTTAATCTGTGCGTCACAATTATTACAACTGGGAAAGTGTGAAGAAACGTCAGCATATTGCCACATCTTGCATTATGACCTCAAATGGGAACGAGTTACAACAGACAATGCCAACTCTCACTCTTCTTGCATCAATGGCAAGTTGTACTGACTTGTAAATGTTCAACAGACTGAACAAAGTGAAGTGAATGAACAAAGGAAATTTTGAGGGGAAAAAAGGTCCGAGAAGAGTGTTGGGGGCAGAACAAATTGACGTGCGGAAAAGGAACTGAAAAAGCAATTGGATTTTTACAAACTCAAACCAGAAGAATTTAATTCAACAGTCAAAATGGAAATTTTTTGGTCTTTTTCAAGCACAAAATTATATAAATATTCTTAGGCAAAATAGTAAAAACCAAAGTGCTTTAAAAAAAATAAAAGTGAGACAACAAAATGTGTGTAAAAGTTTCACAAATGTTCTATTAGATAGACGTTTATCATTGTTTTCCCACTACAACACTATCAGATTTTTACTTTGCAAGATTACATTGATTTAAACCAAGGACGAAATATGTGAAACAACATAACCATGAACAAATTAAAATATTCCGTTAAAAAAAAAAAAAAAACAACTTTTTGGCAGTTCCATTGCAGTCATGGTGCAGCAGGCAAAATGCCGTGTCAACAGCCTTGTAGAGTCAACTCTTATAGTTCAGTTAAAAGCATGCTAAACATTCTAAAAGTTGGATTCAGGAGCACGTCCTTGGTTATTTGCAAGTTGCAATTCAATGCTGCATGAACAACAGTTGAGAGTTTTCAAACATTTCAACTCCGATTCATTATCAAAAGGGGTATAAGGTAATCATTCAGCACTTGTTCCGAGATGTTGATCGTTTAAGAAGCCTTGAACAAGCAAATTTGCATTACAATAGTATACCATGATCATAAAAATCGCCTTGGCCTTCCAAATTATATTCAATAAGGCACTTTGGAATGCAGATAAGAAAGATACGAGTCAACTCTCGATGTATCGGGGAGTAGATGGAGCACACTTAAGTGAGACAAAGCCCGAGAGACTACTTCCGCAGCTCAGTGCACATGAGTTAGCCGAGCCTCCTGGCTGATCTGTCCAAGCACCTCATGCATTACGCAGAGCAGAGAACAGCCCATGCCCAGCAACTCAAACAGGAACACATAGTCATGCGAGTAGCTTCGGACATGGGTAGCCACAGCTGCGAAACACTCACGCACACTGCCCAAAAGATGTCCAGGAATCACACACACAGCCCGGCGGCTGGCATGCCTTGGCCAACTCAGGCCTCGCCTAAGCAAGGAAACCAGGGTACCTGGTGGTTGTGTCTGGATGCCGCTTGCCACTGGGGTTCTCCCCTTCTCTAGCACCAGGTCTGTGATACGGTTGTGGTCCTCCTACACAAATATAATCACGCATGAGATTACAGAGCGCAAGACAATGATGGTTGTGTATTCAGAACTGGTGGACCACGTGACTAATTTAGTTGATTTTTACAAGCGACCTTGTATTGCAGAGCTCATTGAGGCGCCATGATTAGGTGAGATGAATAGTTCAGTTTCTTTACTAACTCATAGGTAAAAATAAATGCATACATTAAAAAAAAAAATAATTGTACAGTATTTTCCACACGATAAGGCGCACCAAAAGGCATTCAATTTTCTCATAAGCCAACAGAGCACCTTATAATCCGTTGCGCCTTATACATGGATCAATAGTCTGATTTCTTGGACGTAGTTAGGTTAGTTATTTAGTTATATCTTATTAGTTATGTAAAGTATTTTGTTACAGCTGCAGTAAGTTGTGAAAGCTCGATATAAATAAAGCGCTCAACGGGATGCATAACGTGACCGTAGCCGCTATTGTAGCCCTATCCATGAAAACAGTTTTAAAATAAGCCATTCATTAAAGGTGTGCCTTATAGTGGCAAAAATACAGTAATAAAAAAATTTAAGGGATGCAACTAACTTTTTATGAAGCACGAGAAATAATATTTTTAGTGCTGTCATTTAAACGTGTTATCGGTGTTAATTTAAATCAATTTCAACGTGATTATTTTTTTATCGCAAGATTAATGCGGCATCGGCGTTAATTTAAATCAATTTTAATTTTGATTTTGATTTAATATAAGTATAATCAGTGTGCCTTTGTGGAGGACTACAGAAACCCGAGAATATGTATTCCTCAGAAAAATCAGAGCGCACACACACATGCACACACGCACGCACTTGCAATGAAGTTGGGACATTGTGTTAAATAAAACCCGAATACCACGATTTGCAAATTCTTTTCAACTTGTCTGATTGAATACAGTACAAATGACAAGATATTTCAATGATTAAACTGATAAACTTTGTGTTGAGCAAATAAACATTTGAAATTTATGGCTGCAACATGTTCTAAAAAAGATTGTAGAATAATAGAACTTACCTTTCTTTTCCTCAAGTGTGCACTGGACTGGTATTGGGTATAATGCATCTTACAGTAGAACTTTGCTGAAAGAGCAATACAAACGTCTACGAATAAGTATGTCACAGGCAATAATTTAATTTCAATAAAATAATGGTTAAAGTGATTAAATAGTACAGATGGATCGTGACTCAACCATACCCTCACATGAGTTGAAGGCGTGGCCGCCCAGTCGGAGAGTGCAGTTACAGACGTCACAGCGGAAACACTCTCGGTGGAAGAAGAAACCTTCAGCACTCAGTCTCTCCATGACGTAGACCCGCTTGGAGCAGAAGTGGCAGATATCGCTGCCACCAAGTCCGGAGTGGAAGTCTTTACGTCCCATACACTGAGAAAAGACACGCGGCAAGGTTCAAGTAACTTTCTGGACATGGAGTTTCTTTTTATTCCAATGAATAGCTGATGAGAATATTCCAGAGATTAAGAAATAGGAACATCACAGGAATGAACTTTCCACAAGTGTGTGTGTGTGTGGGGGGGGGGGGGGGGGGGGATATCTTACTCATGTATGAATATTTTTCCTAGGCCTTCTTAGGAATCAATGCTGGAAGAGTAAGAAAGAGTATAAGAGCAACCTTGTTTAAATCCAACCTTTTTATATCCTGTATATATTTAAAAAAAAATCTGGATATCTTGATTTGACAGTACGTCTATCCACAAGGACGTGTTGGGAATGTTTTAGCAAGCCCAGTTGCAAAACCAAGACCCGATCAGCAATGTTAAGCAAGCATAGCTTTGCAGTGCGTTCAGAGGGAGTTTTGTTCCAGGCACAGTTCATTCATTCATTCATCTTCCTAACCGCTTGATTCTCACTAGGGTCGCGGGTGGTGCTGGAGCCTATCCCAGCCATCTTCAGGCAGTAGGCGGAGGACACCCTGAACCGGTTGCCAGCCAATCGCAGGGCACACATAGACGAACAACCATCCACGCTCACACTCACACCTAGGGACAATTTAGAGTGTTCAATCAGCCTGCCACACATATTTTTGGAATGTGGGAGGAAACCGGAGCACCCGGAGAAAACCCACGCAAGCCCGGGGAGAACATGCAAACTCCACACAGGGAGGCCGGAGCTGGAATCGAACCCAGTACCTCTGCACTGTGAAGCCGACGCGCTAACCACTGGACTACCGGGCCGCCCCAGGCACAGTTATTTTTATTTTTATTTGAATGCGATAGAGTGCACAATGCAAAAAGTGTTGGATGTCTTTTTGTGTGTTGCTAATTTAGTATCTTTTCCAACAAAATGGCAGATGAGGCCATGAATTTGATGGTTAGCACACATCTTACCGTAGCAGCACCGGGCCTGTGATCCGTCTCATAGAGGACGGCTAGTATTTGGGCTTTAGCGTCTATGGTTGACGACACCTTTCCAACTGTGCGCTAACATCGACACCGACGGAAATCAAAGGACAACAGAGGGAAGTAGTTCACACAAGAAAGTCAGAAGGAGAACGGGTGACATTGTTCTTTCCCTTAAAAAAAAAAAAACCTGGATTGAGGCTGGGCTATTAAATGGTACCTCTTTACTGTAGTTTGGAGCTCCAGTTGGACAACTCTCGGAGCGAATGACTCGTTTTGGCTCTTCAAGACTATAACTTCCATTGAACTAAGACATACATACAGCAAAGGGAAGAGCAACCTATTAAAAACGGTGCAGTTGTGCCGATCCCTTGTAAATGAGGTTTGTAAGCATGCACAAAGCGTACATGCCATGCGTGCTGCCGCTTCTGGCACACATCTGTTACCTTTGCACGTACACCACATTCGTGGCTCTCCGATGTCTCATGAGACGTTTCGAGCATTTGCCGTCGTGTTTCGAGATTGCCCCGAGGGCTGTATTCTGTCCCTGTATTTTCTTCTGATAGTGCAAAAATTGGACATGAAGAGAAGCCGATTTCAGCGACTGGAGATGCGGCATCCTGGCTGGCGTTAGAACCCGATATTTCAGTGGGGACTTTGCGCTTACTAGACGGAGAATCCACGCGACAAGTTTGCCGTGTACTTTCAGAGACGGCATAAAACGTGGGAGAGGGAGATACTTTCTTGTGCTTGAGGTGAAGAGGGTTAAAGAAACCGGCCTGAGCAGTGGGGTCAGGGATAGGGTGGACCACAGGGTAGATTTTGGTGCTTTGAGATGGAAGAATAGAGGAAGATAGATCAACCTAGAGAATAGTCAAACGTTCAAGACGAAGCAGAAGAAGGACAACAGAAATTTAAGATATTGCTGGCATCGGGCGGAATTCTTTATCTGTCCAAAAACATCACTTTTCAGGAAAGCCCCAAAGCACCCCCCCCCCACCCCTAACGTTTGTTCAACAATGCATCATCAAAGAGAGCAAGATATTTTCAACACGGGATTGGTCAATATTTTGTCTAACTCACCCACACATGTGGAATGACCGATAGCATCGAGTTGTGAAAAAAAATATTCATTCATTCATTCATCTTCCGAGCCGCTTGATCCACACTAGGGTCGCGGGCGGTGCTGGAGCCTATCCCAGCTGTCTTCGGGCAGTAGGCGGGGGACACCCTGAATCCGTTGCCAGCCAATCGCAGGGCACACAGAGACAAACAACCATTCGCACTCACACTCACACCTAGGGACAATTTAGAGTGTTCAATCAGCCTGCCACGCATGTTTTTGGAATGTGGGAGGAAACCGGAGCACCCGGAGAAAACCCACGCAGGCCCGGGGAGAACATGCAAACTCCACACAGGGAGGCCGGAGCTGGAATCGAACCCGGTACCTCTGCACTGTGAAGCCCACGTGCTAACCACTGGACTACCAGGCCGCCGAAACAAAATCTTACATTTAGCAAATTGTAACGCAAGAGGTTTGTGCCCGATGCCAGCGATATACAAACCCGACGATGAGCAGAACCTGTGCTTGAGGGAGAGCGGAAACATGAACAGGAGTGGGTTTGTTGGAGCCAGTAAACAAGGACGAAAGGAGAACAGCTCTTTCCTTGATTGTCTTTTGTGCAAACTGTCTAGTCGTCAGCCTCTCATTAGTCTGCAGGGCGGAGCAATAGGAGGCAGAAAGCAATGAGAAGATGGAACTACATGGAAGGAGATGCATTTGATATTTAATTCTAATAAGCAAACAACTCAACTGCTAATGGCATTAAAATGGTTAAATGCAGCTTTGTGTTTTCTTTCATTAAATGCCAATCAAACAACCGTGTGTGTTCACCTGTCGCATTTCCTCCTGTGACCTTGATGAGGAAAGTTCAGTGTTCAACAGAGAAGAGGCAGAATAATGGCCGTCTTTAGCAACCGGAGAAGCGCATTCTGTGCGTTGTCGTTGAGGAATTGTTGAGCGCAACGGGCTATTGGCATGCGAGCGTGACGGAGAGCGACTTCCGCTTATGGAGTAAGAGGCAGGATTTTCCAGTAAACGAAGGTAGATGGAAGGCTGAGGAGGATGGAAACGGATAGAGGAAGCCACGGGAAATATGAAGACTATGTTTGCAGTGAGAATGCAAGATGGAAATGAAGGAATTTGTGGAGCGTACCTGCCACTTGGGTTGTGGGGGGGGCAGATGAGGAGAGGGAGGGGGAGCATCCTTAGGCTTTGCAAAGCGGGGATTTTCACCCTCCTCCAACTCCTCGTTTGAGAGAGGAGGTGGGGTGGAGGGAGGTGAAAGAGGTGAAGAACAGGACGGGCTAGGTAGGTCATCCTCAAGCTGATCACAGAAGGAATGGGAAAAGGAAGTATTGAAAAGGGAAAAATGAAAGAGGTGTCTGGAAATACAACAGTATAATACCACGTGCTGTGTTGCATACTGTACGTCCACGTGAGCCCACACGTGTCCTTGTGTGTGAAAATCATCAGTGTGCTGCAGCACAGTAACGTTGCGTTAAAAACTGGGACGTCATCCCAAATTAACATTCATTCATTCATTCATCTTCCGAGCCGCTTGATCCTCACTAGGGTCGCGGGGGGTGCTGGAGCCTATCCCAGCTGTCTTCGGGCAGTAGGCGGGGGACACCCTGAATCGGTTGCCAGCCAATCGCAGGGCACACAGAAACGAAAAACCATTCACACTCACACCTAGGGACAATCTAGAGTGTTCAATCAGCCTGCCACGCATGTTTTTGGAATGTGGGAGGAAACCGGAGCACCCGGAGAAAACCCACGCAAGCCCGGGGAGAACATGCAAACTCCACACAGGGAGGCCGGAGCTGGAATCGAACCCGGTACCTCTGCACTGTGAGGCCGACGTGCTAACCACTGGACTACCGGGCCGCCCCCCAAATTAACAACTCAACTTAATTGGTCAGAAAATTATTTGTTTTCTACATTTAATGCAAGACTTGATTCTTTTTGGAGGAGCATTTTTTTTTTGCTGATCAATGAATCATTCGAAGAGCAACTTTGTAGTATTGTATAGCAATTTTTTGTGGATTCATCCCAGTGACCTGAAACGCTGAAATATATTTCACTCTAAAGAGCAATTATATATTCAAAATAAAAACATACAGTTCCAGTTTCTTAAAGTCACATAGCAGCAATATGTAATATATTATATACTATACAGACAATATATATTGCGATATATTGTCCGTTTACATGCTTTGCAGAACCATTTATGTTCAAACTGCTGTTATTTAAAAGGTTTTAATTTATTAAACATTGATAGTTTTGCAAGTCCGTTTATGGAATTTGGCAGTTTGTGTTAGCATTAAGCTAGCGGATATTAATAGAAGACAAGTTTATGTGTTTTATGGAACTGCACAACATGAATTTCTCAGTTTTAATTTGACTTCAAGTGCAAGTGGCAAGCCCTTATTTTTAAACTATTGATCACAAAATGCCCATTCCTGTGAAGTGAGCTCAGCTCACTGCCACCATCTTGCATCTCGCAAATCGAAGAAGGGGGGAAGAATTTTTCATTTTTTAAATCAGTGGAGTGATAGCTTGTATCCTTAAAAATCTCTAAACCTGGTGAATCCAAAATCGATGTGGTCTTACACCCTGCCCCAAACAATTCAAAGATTATGTGATGATTATTTACTGGAGAATGAGTTCCCTTTTTTTGGGATACTCTAAATGTAATTCTCTCTTTCCAGTTATTCTGCAGCAATGAACGGTGAAAAAAAGACAACACTTGAAAACTCCATGGTCCAAGGGTTAAAAAAAATAGTCCAAAGGGTGATGTATTTACGACTTATTCATATCTGACCTTGCCATGCATTTTTTCTGCCGAGTTCTCCTCGAATTTGGCCAGCAGCTGTGTTGCCATGGATCGGACCTTGTTCTCCTGCACTTTCCCACCCATACCTGCTGAGGGCGCACTGTGACAGGATAACTGATGCACGTTGCAGGGCCCGAGGAACAGACAGTATAAAGAATAGTTACGAGATCAAAAGATAAATATGAAATATGGCTCGATTTTCACTCTTTCAAATATGATAAAATAATGGACCTACCTCTGTGAGGTAGCCGTTTCCCTTACGTCGCCTCTTATGAACAGAGTCGTCGTCCAATTTTTTGTCATCCTGCAAGTGAAACCACAGGATTCCTTGATCATCAAAAAATGAAAGCTAAACATTATAATTGAGATAATTGACCATTTTCCTTGCAATGTACATCCTGCAGACATCGTCAATCCATGCAATCAGAGATTGAATATTTATATGCACAACTTGGACCATTGTGCCGTCTTGAGAGAATCTATTAACATTTCAGTTGCCAGAAGAGAAGATGGTGCTCTTATTAATGAAAAGGCAAAGAGCTGATGAACTGGGAAGTGCTATCAAGCCTTTCACGATTAGAGAAATACACAATGATACCATGAATATGTCAGAACATTCACTTAGAAGAGTGTTACACAACCTTTGGTATCCTCTTCCTGGGCTGGCCTAGGTTGCTTTTTGTTGATTGCCTTTCACAGTTCTCATCTCTTTCTTTTGCTCCTGTAATGTAGATGCATAGTATGTTTATACTACATAAAGTAGGAAATACTTTAACAATGACGGCATGGGATAAAACAAAGCATTCACACGTATATTTGGATGTACACTCAACGTGAATGAACACGTTTGACGCCCTAAAGTAACAATTTAGAGATAAGTGATACCATCACCAGAGATATTCAAGTTCTGCAGGATATTATGAACAGAGAAGGGAACAACTGGCAGTCAAACCTCGGTTTTTGAACCTCTCTGTTCTCGACCAAATCGTTTTTCGACCCAAAATTGAGTTTTTTATGACTCGGATTATGACCAAAAATCGGTTCTTGACCAAACTGAGCGCACTTGAATGCACCACTTGACTCCTCTCGCCTTCCTTACGCGAGGAAATGACACTTCCTCGGGTAGACATACTAAGTGACGCTTCCTCATGTAGCGTTCCATTGTGAGCAGACATGTTCAATATATACAATTTTTTTTAAAGAGCGTGGTTTCAGTTTTTGAACAAATCGGTTTTCGAACAGCATTCTGGAGCGTATTATGGTTGAAAACCGAGGTATGACTAACTGGTATTTGAAGTCATTGGATCACTCTCTTGGTTTAATTACCCTGGTCTGGATTTACAACAGTGGTTGAAGTTTAAATAAAGCAATTCATATTAAAAGGTCACGTGTGAAGTAACTTTAGAAAATCCCAAACAAAAGAATTTTATGTTGGGTAACAACAAAACAAAATAAATGAAATAAAGCATGAAAAAAAATTATATTTCGTAAATGCAATCGCTTTCCTGAGGTGAGATACTGGTAAGCGACAAACCCGTAAGTGTAGCATCACTTCAAGACTATGGCAAGTGTACAAAGCCAGTCAGAAACAGATTGGGAAAGAGACGTTTCAAACCTATCTGGGGGGGGGGTCCAGGTTTTGGAAGAGTTGGAGGAAGAGGGGGTTGTTGGCAAGATTTATGTTGGACCATACATGTATGGTCTGTATGTATGTATTGCTCTGAAGCTTTTTTTTTTTTCCAAGATGGCACCCGAGTAGGCAGCCTTCGGCAAGTACTCATCAAGAGCCTTGCTTTTTTGTTCTTTTTTGCTGTTTTTGTCTTTTGTTTTGTCACATGCTGTTTGTTGTTTCATTGTGTGAACCTGATATGGACTGTTTTCAGCGCTTTTTGGCCACGACATTCGTCAAAGGAGCAGTATCTGTGCTTGGTGGTGGCGCCTTCTCGGCAGCACGCCTGTACCAGCACAGATTTTGATTGGGAGGAATGTCGGCGCCATTGACTGTCGGTGCTGGACAGATCTGGGGCGCTTGTGTTTTTTGCGCCAGTAATGGGCAGCATTTTTCACAACCCCAATTTGTTCAGTGGCTATGTCAGCGCTGTTGGAAAGTTGGCGTTGGTGCGGCTGGATGGATGGCCGCTGAAGTTGAGGATGAGGAGAGAGGAGCGTTGGCGCAGAGCGCCGAAGCGTATTTGGAACCGTGAGTCGCCGCTTGGAATTGAAGTGGATTTCCATGGGACAGGAGAAGTGAACCAATCTCTTTTTTCGTCAATGGATGCTACAGCTTCTTGTTGACTTTGAAACTTAGCTTGTAGCCGACGTGTGCACATTTTGAGCATGACGTCTCTGATCCACTGGTTAAAGGACACTTTGATTCTCTCCTCTTTCATCTCAAACTGCTTCAAACAACAAAGCGTGTGATGGAAAAGTGGTTAGAACTGCATGGCTGTCCGTGTTTTATGTTATGTGTTGTGTTTATTATTTTACTTTATGTTAACTGTTTTGTAAAGCGCTTTGTTACAGCTGCCGCTGTTGTGAAAGCGCTATAGAAATCAGCATGTATTGTATTGTATTGTATTGTATGAGCCAGATGCTTGACCTTTAATGTGACCAGCACTGATCAACAAATGATGCCTTTGTATCAAAAATAAATGAAAAAAAATAACTGAAGAGATAAAGAATTTATCTAATCCAAATAATCGTTTTTTCTAACTTCATTATAGAATAACCTGCATTTGCAAAGGAAACTTATATGAAGCAATTTGGTATAACAGAGAAAAAGTCAAAAAATAACTGATTATTTTTTTTACTCTGACCTTTTTTGTTTCCAGGCGAGTTCCTAAAGGCTACGTAAAATTTGGAGAGGTATAAAACCATGAGCAGCTTGTCCGGTTCAGCACCGGCAACCATCTCCTTCCCAGTCGTCACTGGCTGAATCCCAAGGTGCCGCTCAGCCACATCAAAGGCCAATTGATTGTTTGCTGCTACTTCATCCTCATGAAGGGAGTCGTAGTCACTGAGACAGAAAAACAATCACATTGACATGTTTGGAAATAAAAAATAATTCAGACCTGGCATTACTCATCTGCCAAGGACCTATTTTTAATGTGCCATAGAGGCTAAACTTGACTTTTACATGACTGCAGCAAACGTTTTTTTTTTCTCGTCTCATATACATGTTTGAATGTCAAAACCAAATCTCTTCAGTCCCGGGCAAAAATAATCAGTCGGAAAACCATGAGTGCATTCTCACATGAGTTCAGGCCTCTGCTTATGTATGAGAGCACAAAGGGCAAGGCCACTCCTCCATGAAGATGTCAGGTTGTTGACGTCGACCCCTCTGTAGCCATTTGTCTGTCTCTGACACCATGTCAGCAGCCTGTCGGGGCGCACCTCACACTCTGCATGAGAAGGAACATTATTCACATTGCTGATCTTAAAAGGGATGATGAGGAAAGACGGAGAAGCGATGCTAATTGTTCAGCTAACCTTAAGACTGACGTGTAATCGTCAAATCGTAAAATTCAGTGCTTGGGTGATCAACTACAATTTTCACAGAGATCTGGCTCTAACCGCGTTAAAGCGGAGAGTAAACAACTTTGAACAGCCAAATGGTTGCCAATTTAAAAAGTGTCTTATTCACTACATTACACAGCTAAACAAATGAATTACGTTACGGCGTACAGAAAATATCTCCGTCTAAAACTGAAGAATCCTCTTTGATTAGCATCTGTTATTTCTCACTGCGGATTGTATTGTGGAGGCAGAAATTGTAACAATTTTAGGTATTCTACATTTGACCAGGGAATGCACATGCATAGATTTCACCAAGTGCTGCGTTAATTAGTAGAAGTGTACGTCTGCCATAAATGTGGCAGTGTAAACAACGATTTTGGAACGTATGGCGAGTTCATCATTTGAACAGCCACTAAAAAGATGAGCCCACTGCTGAAGTGCCATGGCGAATTTTTGTCGCTCACATCAGGTATACATTTCACTAAATCGTTCATTATTTTGCAATCAAAAGCCAGTGCTATGTGTTGTTCTAGCTGCTGTAAATGAAACCAAAGTTCAGATGGGAGATGCGTCACAAATGCAACATTGCTTTTTAATCAAGGTCACTATTCAGCTGAAATTTTGTTTTCACAAAAGCGCATTTCCAAAGGATTACGGAAGCGGCTACATTTTGTAAAACATATTCATATTATACATCCATGAATATTCTTGTGAGCCTCACCTCCTCTGGAAAGGTTGACAGGTCTACTTATGGTACCTTCAAGGTGAGAAAAGTCCTGTTTGCCATCAATGAAGAGGTGTCGCACCTTGGAGGTAGAAAGTAATGTGATGCTCTTTTGTGTCATGTCCTATGACAAACTTTTATTCTTCAAGAAACGGTGACATTCAAGTATACATTATCCATCGATACCGATTATGTGGGGTCAGGTCAAGGGAGCGGCAGTTTTAGCAGGGGAACCCAGAATTCCCTCTCTCCAGCCACTTCATTCAGTTCTTCCAGGGGGACAAATACCCTCTAGCCCAGGGGTGGGCAACTACGGCCTGCGGGCCGGATCCGGCCCGTTGGTCTTTTAAATGCGGCCCGCCGAAGATTGGTGCACAATTGAGGCTTGATTGCATTCACTTCGTTTGGACTTGTAATGACTCATTTGCGAGCCACATGATTTAACAAAAGCCATTTCAACAAGCACAATGGCACTCCTTTCTCCAATAATGGTGATTGATTAAGATTCGTGTCAGACTGACCTGGTGGGGGCGTACATGGCTGGAATTTAGGTTGGGATAGCGGGTTGCAGGGTCAATGGTATACTGATCGAAGTTTTTACTGATGTTCTCTGTTGTGGTCTGAGGCAGTAGCCGGTAGATACTCTCCCTAGGAAATGACAGAACAAACATCTGAGGAACTAATTTCAGTAGGACACTGCATGATTAGGCATTTTGTAAAAATACCATTAAAAAAGGCAGGCAGAAGTGGTGTTTGATTTGATCTTTATGTCGAACAAAAACACATTACGAACAAAATACAGAATGAAATTATTAAGTTCGAGAAGGAGGATAAGAAAGCATAAGGTTACCTTGTTCTGCTTCCTCCTTACAATTCAAATCATCATCTATGACTGGTTTGCGTGTATGAATGTGTATTATTTTCAAATTGCATCTCAACGTAAAAAGAGTCTCTTAGAAATCTAAAAATAGATTAGTATTGACGTTAAAACAAATCAATAGAAAATAAAGAATAAATAAAATAAAATCTTTAAATCCTCCATGTCCTTCAAGTAGTTTGGTCATCTTTTCCCTTGGTAAATTGGACCGTAGCAGATCGAGATTAGAGGCAAACCGCCCTGTCATAGAACCTGCGCTGTTCAGCAATTTACTAGCAGTGAGGAGTGCTATCAATTTTGCTCATATAAAAAAAAACCACCAAGGATGATTGCAGAAAGCATTTCTTGTGCAAGAAAGAAAACCAATGTCACACGAACCTCTCTGCCAGTATCTCCAGTGAATTCTTGCCCTGTGCAAAGGCCTTCACAATCCAAGCTGTGTCAAAAGCTGCCAGAAAACCCCGTGCGCAACCTGTACCCATTGGCCAAAAAGGCTGTGGAGAGAACATAATCATCATCATCCTCTTGGGCAAGCACAATCCAAACCCCCCTTCACCCCCCCGATCCAGCTCGTGCCGATTTCCACTGACGATACATACCTCAAGCAGACTATCTCCCACCAATGCAACCAGTATCTGATGTCCATGTTTCTCCCTGATCAAAGCAGCATTCTCCGAGGCATACATGCTGGTGAAGTCAAACATTGCTACATCTGGCTGCCCGTAGTGGTTGATAGCATAGTCCAGCGATGGTAGCTGGTAATTTGTGCCAAAGTCTGCTGCCTCGCGGGCATAAGAGAGCAAACCTTCCTGGTTTACATTGTCACTGCTTAATAAGCGTTCCGTTTCTACATAGTCCTAGATGGAAAAACAAAAAGATAAAGTGCACAATGTAGATCAAGTTGTAGAGTCAGAAAAATATGAGCATTTATTTCTGTATTCCTTACTGCTAATTGACTAACAATATAAAAAAAAAGGTAATGCATCTGCCTGCATCTAATGTGGATTGGTCAAAATTGTTCTGAAATTAGAGCCAGATTATTTCTTTCTTTCTTTCTCTTCCAAAAATCCTCTCATTGATTGAAGCTCAAACAATCCATCACTACAAATACAAGGTTTTATTGTCAAGACATCTTGACAAAACATGTATTAAGCCAAAATGTTTGTAATGATAATGAATTTAAAATTGCATTTCTATGAATGAAAAGTGTTATATGAATAAAATCTGATTGATTGAAATACATTTATAAACAAAATACTCCGTGTCCAAATTAAGAAAATGATTTCATGTTCATGTATATGGGCAAGTCAACTTACCTTAATAATGACCCCTTTGTCCAGCAAACTCTGCTTCTTTGCAGTCATGACAAAATAATGCGTGTTGTCCCTGTAGTAAACAATGTTCTCCAAGTCAATTCCTACAAATATGAGGACAGACAAGGTCCGATTTTCAGACTTAAAACAGACAATCCACAGATACATAATCGTGTTTTCTTGGTGTGTTTTTCAAAGCATCTTATTATTATCATTGAAAAATAGTGTCACAGAATGCCGCAAGATTCAAAGTGTGGGGGAAAAAAAGTCGTGGCTCATAGTCCAGGAAATGACAATACATGACAATTTTATATGACAGACACGCACGCACATAAACACAGTTTAGTGGTGCTATATTTTGTTTATTGACCTGTTTCTTCCTTTAGTGCAAGGAAGAACTTCTGGTTGAAGATAAAGGCCACTCCGCTTATCTCTTCCACTTTGGCCTCTGCCGTGGTGTTTCTGTTGACAAAGTTAGCCGTAATCGCAATGGCCAGCTTTCCTCGAAACTCCTTGCGGCTGAAACCTACCAAAAAGTAAAGAAAGAAATGTGACCGATTACAGACAAAGTGAATGCAACTTGAAGTACAAATTAGATTCTACCAGTTCGGGGGAAATCATAAATCGTTTGAGATTAAACCGTACCTGAACAACGAACCGGCCTAACAATAATTTGTCTCGAGCAAATAATTGTACGCTTCTGGCAAGACATGACCTAGTTGATCATATTTTGGAACATGGGACATTTTCAATAAGAAAAAGTAGATTGGTATTCAAAATATGTGGCTCATGGTTTGAGCCAGCTGTGGTTTACAGCCATACTACTACTACAGTACTGTGAAAACACCCAATCACCTGATCTTGACAACGGCCGGAATAAAATGTGGCCAGTGGACCAGATACAGCTTGGAGGTCAACCTATTAAGCACCTCTGGTATAGAATATGACTGGATGGATGGATGGATGGATGGTTGGATGAATTTTCAGCTTTTGTTCGACTCCCCTCAATTTTTAAATTGACTTCAAATGGTAGTTCAAAATCCTCAGATCAACATGCACAGCAAGAACATACAAACAACATTTACACAGCAAAACTGGGATGAATTTGCTGAAATGAATACAGAGTGGTGAGCAATTTAACAAAATTTTGCCGGCCCACCATTCGTCAGCTGCCTGGGCATCCGTCTGTCATCATCAGTCATTCATTATTGTACACTATATACTGTATGTGAGACTCTGCAGCCAGACTCTTATATAGTACAGAAATATGACAATATAAAGTAGAATATTAATGTACATCCACTCAAATGAAACTGAACTGCATTTCATGTTTACCTAGGTTATCATTTGCATCGGTGTGATGGTGTTGAACATTAAAGTGGGTAAACTATGGGGCAGGGGGATACTTTCTTCAAGGCCTTTTACTTTAAATGGCACTAATCTAAACAATGAGCCCACGTTTAAAAAAAAAAAAGTTAATGACCTGAAGCACACACTCGGCTGGACATTTTGCAAAACTCGGCTTCCACTTAAAAGTGTGTAAACAGGAAATGCTTTAGTTAGTGATGGAGGGTAGCGTTGCAACTGTGCACCCCATTTCCACTTAAAATAAACAGTGCTTTGACTACAGGGTGTATGGCAGATAAATACATTGCTTCCATCCTGGATTTGGGTGGACAGTATGAACAATAAGACAACATTTAATGAGTGACTAAAAAGCACACAAGTACAATAATTCACAATATAATTCCGGCTGTAATTCCCTTTCACATTACCTACCATCTAATGTGTTTTTGCGTCCATCAGCTCCAATCACCACATCAAAGTCCAAATCTGAGACAGAGTGGCTTGAGGGCCGGATATCTGCTCTCCAACTCGGACCTAAGGAGGGGGGGTTATAGCAAAGCACTTTGATTATCTTCTAACCGTTACATACAGTAAGCGAAAAAATTAATCTAGTATTCAACAGTCAGCCCCTATCCAAATAGTGGGGTCACCTCCAATTGTGGGAAGAAAAAAAAAAAGAAAAAAAAAACTATTAAAAACTGTTTGCTTTAAGTACGCCTACAGCAAATACTGTGTAAAGCAGTGAGGAGAAATGTTCTGTTGCAAAAAAACTTACTGTCATCAGTCTGTTCTTCTGGTGGCTCCACAAGTTTGAGGAATTCCACATTGACATGAACCTCAATCCCCAGAATGAGGCAAATTTTAAGCAGCATCAACTGGAGCTGACGGATACCTGGAAAAGACATGAGCACGTACGTAGAGCTGTAATGCATGGCGGCTGTGAAGTGCGAAACACAAAAACTGAACACAAAAGCACATTTTTTTTCTGTTGCGATCAGCTTCCCAACCCCCCCCCCCCCATTAGATTTTGTGATTTTTGCTTTGCTGCGGTGGTCAGTCTTGTTTATATGAGTTGTCATTTGTTGCTGTGAATTTGGTATTTTTTTCATTTGCCGTTGTGTTTCATTATTTTATTTTATTTTCTAATTTTGCTGATGTGTTCAGTTTTTAGTTTTTGCACTCCCGCACTTAAAGAAAAAACGAAAAAAATTATTACATATTGGCATCACACACACGTTAAATGTTCTCCTTAATTTGTACTTTTCATCCACCCTTTTTTTATTGAATATTTGTTCTGCATCCTGCTAATCTGTGTTATTGTTCGATTAGTATTGTTTTATCTTATTATATCTTCCTATTTTCAGTACTGTACTTTTGTGTTACAAGTGACATTCGTAAATCTGTCCAGCCATTGAGGTCATACTGTATTTATTTGAGAAGTGATGTGAAATTAAGGTCAAAGAGCTCTGACAGCTTGAGGGCTATGTTGATTCCTAAATATTTAATATTTCCTGCTGGGAGGTAAAAAAAAATACATATAAGAGCTGTTACACTTCCTGTCATCCATGAGAAGGGATAGAAAAGTGGATTTTTTTTTAGGATGAGTCACTACTTATGAAGTGCTGTCAATTGCTTAATAACAGAGATGTGTTTACTAATGAGCATCGGCTGTTGTGGGAGGATCAATACATCATCTGCATACAAGATTATTTAATGTCCCATGGATAGATAATGCTGTGATGCCTGTAATGTAATTACGTTGTAATATTCTGGCATGCTAGTGGTCCAAATTGAGTTGGAGAGAGGGGACATCCCCGTCTAGTGCCGTTGTGAAGAGTGAATTGTTATGAAATTATCATCAGTGATAATGGGCCCTGGTGTTGGATATTGTGCCCTACTCCAGTGAATGAATGACTGTCCAAATCCACATCTTTGTAATGTTGCGAATAACAATTGCCATTTGACTTTAGCATTATTTCCAATTTCCTTCCGTTTGAGAGCTGTATTAAGATTCATATTTTCGGGGTGCAATAGAATGAACGTCTTCCTTTCATAAAATCGGCTTGATCTGCATGTATAATAGATAAATGAGGTAAATGGATATTGTTCAAAAATATGTAAATACCTTCCATATTCTGGTTATGAGATGAGGGGTACAGATATTGACCATCTGAAAATTGACTTACTGATATGATCGATGGAGCCAGCACAGAACTTGCCGTAGAACTTCTTGGCCCCGAGGCCTCTGAGGTCTTCAATGGTGAAGGGCCAGAGATGAAGCACATTGTTCCTGGAGAAGGTGTCCCTCTTCTCAATCACCACCACCTTACAACCCAGCAGGGCCAGTTCAATGGCTGTCCGCAGACCACAAGGTCCACCGCCGATGATCAGACACTAAACGGGGTTGGAGAGGAGAACAAGAACGGCTAAAAGGGGAAAACAAGTTGTGCTTGCGATACCATTTATGTCGACTCGTACTATGGAACTACTTGTAAATGCAAAAAAAATAAATAGAATTTTACAGGATAAAAATAAGAGGTGGGCGCATCAGTAATTTTTTACGGGCCGTCATTGCTAAATTACAATTTGTTACCACCATTTTAGGACAGTCAGCTCTTCTGTGGTGGCATAGCATTGGCAATAGTCAACCAGTGTCTAGAACGTAGAATTGACGATGTCACACACATTAGCAGCACAAGCATCTACTCTGGTAAAGAGCCAAGATATTCCGTCGTATTTCAAATCAATATTTACAATAATCTCTGACTCAGACATTCACTAAATAAACAAAAGATAACACTGTGTGTGCCTCGTAACTCAAGATGTCAAGAAGTCAAGATGGCGCCCGAGTAGGCAGCCGTCAGCAAGTGCTCTCATGAGCCTTGCTTTTTTTGTTGTTCTTGTGTTTCTTTTGTCACTTTGTGTTTGTTGTTACGTCGTGTGGACTTGATGTGGACCTTTTTCAGCATTTTTTTGGCCACGACATTCATCAAGGAGGAGACTCTGTGCTTGGTGGTTGCGCCTACTCGGCAGCCTGGGTATACCAGCACTGTTTTTGACTGGAGGAATGTCGGCGCCATTTGACTGTCGTTGCTGGACAGTCCCGGGGCGCTTGTGTCTTGCGCCTGTAATGGGCAGCATTTTTCACAGCCCCGCTTTGTTCAGCGGAGAGATCGGTGCTGTTGAACGGTCTGCGGCTGGATGGATGGAGGTCTTGAGGAGCCGACGATGAGAAGAAAGGAGCGTTGGCGCGGAGTGCCGATGCGGATTTGGAGCTGGGAGTCGCGGCTTGGAGTTTGAAGCGGATTACGTGGGACAGGAGAAGTGAACTAATCTCTTTTCGTCAATGGACGCTACAGCTTCGTGTTTGCTTTCAAAACTTTGCTTGTAGCAGACGTGTGCACATTTTCAGCATGATGTCTCTGATCCACTGGTGAAAGGACACTTTGATCCTCTCCTCTTTCATCTAGAACTGCTTCAGACAACAAAGTGTATGCAGAAAATTGGTGAAGATCGAACGACTGTCTGTGTCCTATGTGTTGTCTTGTGTCATTTCTGTTATTTTGACTTCAAAATGGCGCCGCGAGAGTGGCTGCCTTTGCAGCAGCTCCTATTTTTTTGTTGTTCTACTTCTTCCTTTCATAACTTTGCTGCTGTGAATCTGGAATTTCTCTATTGCGAGACTAATAAAGGTTTTCTTAATCTTAATCTTAACCCAGAAATAGACAAATCAAAGATAAAAGTCCATCATACAACAGGAAGCTCTCGACTCTGTCTTACTCGTCATGCAGTAGTCGGGATTAGTCGAGTCCTCTGATCGTATGTAAATCGCAGCCCATCACACCAGCAAGCAGCTGCTCTTATATAAGATATAACTTATATAATATATCATTGAACGCCTCTCGAGCAGAAGGCACGAAGACCGAGAAGGAGAAGGTCGTGCCTGTAATGTCTTGAGTTAAACAAATTAATAAAGTGTATGTTTCAAAAAGAAACAACACGACAGCTTTTTTTTGCTTTTGAGCTGCAACCTGAATGTTTTCCTTAACCTGAATATTGACAGCATGTTAACAGTCACTGAGAACTCTATTTTAGTGAACAATTCTACGTCTCTTACCCGAGTTCCTTGACAGGCTTTGTTCTGGCTGTACACTTTTTGCTGTGCCCTCTTGTCCAATTTGGTCCACAGAGCTTTGACCTTCCAGGAGGTGACGGCTGTTTTCAGTGAGCTGTAGAAGTTGCTGTAGTCCATAGGATCTAGCTCCAGCTGCCTGCAGAGGATACTGAAGGCCTGCAGAGTCCCTTTACATGTGGACATCTGGACAAAGTTCTCAAAGAGCTGGCTGGCCTGAACTGTGCGCTCATCCTCCGTCTCACCCATTCTGTCCGATTGTTACCAGGGGCTCCCTTCTCCTTTAGACTCCTTGCACACTGTGAGAACTCTCTTCTAGGATGTTGCCATGCATATCTGGTTCTGGAAAATAAAGCAGGAAATACATAAATATTGTTACACTGATTGACAGAAAAAAATAATATCCCGCTGGGGGCAAAAAAAAAAATGAGCACATAACACCATCCAGTGTGGGTCCTTAGGCAAGATCCTTCACGCGAATGCCTACCTCATACAATGATGAGAGACAATAAAATGAATGACATGCCGGCTCAGACGTCGCCTTGATGAAAAATGGGCTACTGGAACAAAGCGGAGATGGGCGAGATGCGACAACATGGCTCTGTTGGAATGCTACTACTCAAGCAACCCTAGTCAGAGGGGTTACATGCGGAGAATGTGGGCTAAATGGTTACTTCAAAACCCACAGTCACGGTTGACCACGAAACAACTAGTAGCTCAGTGTCACAACATCCACAAACGGCAACTGCTGTCACAACTTGAGATTGATGAGGTACAACGCAGGTTCCATGGTGAAGGGCGCCAGGCTGCCAGATCAGAGGAGGAGGTCATACCAGAGAGTGGGAGGCCAGCCCCAATGAATGAAATGCTGAAATGCAGCATCTGACCTGAAAGCTAAGATCATGGCGAGCGAGAATGAAAGCTGGGCAACCTAGAAACCGATTACAACGGCTATGTGAAGTACCACCTGTTAATGCATAAAGATTGTTTTCACACTAGGGGGTATTTTCACCAATGTAGGTTTCATTGTAGAGGAGTTTCCCTGTATACACACACACACACACACACACAAACAGTATATCATTCATAGAAATCACACCTTGAATAGGATCGTTCTTGTCACTGATGCCTGAAGTCCTTCATACCCATTCTTAGCCTAACAAAGTATTTCTATTCTTAGCTTCAGGATAATCAGAACAAATTGAGCAGGGAGTAAAAAGGGAGCTCAATGGCAGTTTTTGTGAAGTAGAGGAGGAACAATTCATAACTAGTATCATAGAGAATATAAATGTACATTCAGTCAGAGCTTCTGCCATGATAAAATGATCAAAATGACTGACTTGTGGATATTAATTGCAATTCTGTACAAAAAAAAAAAAAGTACAGTGCGCATGCGGCCAATGTAAGTGCTAGCGCATTTTGGCAGCTGGTGTCATTTACTGTGCTGCGGTCTGCAGGGGGAACAGAATCCATGCCAGGAACATGCCAGTGAGGTTATTGAACAAATCCTGAGAGGGTCAGATTACAATTTGAGACATGTAAGCCAATGAACAGGAAGTCTCTAATAAAACCCCCATATTGACACGGGTTGCTTGGCCCAATCTCACTCAGCTGAGTAGTCATGTAGAATAGTTCAAGGAATTATATGAGTTGAAAGGCCTTTCTCCCCACCGGTAAGCATAGGCACTGAAGCCAGGATGTTGCTGAGTTAAAGCGACGCTGATGACAAGGTAACATCCTCGGGCAAAGCAAAAAACTGTACATCTATTGGGAACATGTTCCTACAGTCAAATTGTATGATAAGGTACGAGACACAAAAATAATGCATAGCAAACCCACCCTCGAAATGAGGTGATGGCAATATATGAGGCTTGTGAATGTAAAATGGTGGAATACAAAATAGGTGGAAGGAGTTTTTGGTGCAAAAAAAAAAAAATCCACCATGATTGTGGATTATACGATAATGACGTGTTGCTGAAATCGCCAAACAAGTGAATGCAATAAAATGATTTGGGATGATTTTAATGTTGTTGAATTGTTGCGGCAAAAATAATTTTAAAACAATTGTTCGACAAAATTCAAACAGGTGATGGGGATTTTGTGCAGCAATTACAAGGTCAAAATAAAAGTTACTTAAGAGTGAACATTTGGAGACCTGTGACAACAGCAATGATGGTTAAAACTATGGACCTGAACGCACCGGCTACTGGATCACTTGGGCTTTCGATATGAAATGGAAAACGGTAAACTTGGGTAAAGGAAAGGTTACATTCCAAAGGCAAGAACTGATTGTAAAGGGCACTGAAAATAGCCCCCAGGCGTCAATGTGGTGCCTTACTAAACGTGTGTGTGTGTGCGCTTGTGCTTTGACCATACATCCCTGCATGCATGCAGACGTACAGCCGACACCGTTCAAACTTGATGAATGTGGATCATTTTTTTTCTTACAACATATTTCGGCAGTAGCCATACATTTAGCTATATGTTCTTTGTCGTGTTATCCATTTTCTTCGCTTTAAAATGATCCATAGCTGCCCGTCTTAGACCGAGGGGGCGGAGTATTCACATCAGCTGTGTGCTTGGTTGGCCATTAGGTGGCATTTCAGACTCGTCGTGCTATGATGATAGCTCAGTTTACGACTGCAAAACGTAGAAGGCAACTTTGGTCTTGTCAGTGGAACAATCTGGAAACTTTTTAAAAGTAAACTTTCCATTCATAAACTCTCTAATTATCCGTTTTATGTGTCGCGCGCTGCCATGGCTAGCAAAGCAGACATGGGTGTGGACTTGTGCAGCGCGCATTTTGTTTGGTTTCCGGTTTATTGATAGAGCAACATAAAATCCACTGTGACATATGCCGCATTAATTTCGCAAGAAAAAAATGTAAACACGTTTAAATTCATTTAAATTAATGCAGATAATAACAAGCTAAACTGACAGCTCTAATTAAAACGCTATTTTTTTTTTTTTAATCACAAGACGTACCATCACAACGGGCATTCGTTGACAACTGAGCAAACTAAATTTCCCGCAGTACTGATTGGACAAGCAATCAAGTCACAAATTCTCAAAGAATATACTTGATATAAAGAAATTGGAGATGGTTTCACTATACTGGGAGAAAGCAGCACTGACAGTAGGTAATTACGTGCTTCCTGGCTGTTAAATCTAAATATAAACGACTCATAGCCGTACTGCTCAGCGGTATCAGGCAATCTACTAGCCATATCCGAAACGGCCCAGTCCTGCGACCCACAGCGGAGGATGACACACCCAATGCCGAACATGAAGATAAAAGGCTGTCACAAAATGCATGCCCTTCATCACCTACAGTTTTGTATAAGGTGGGAGGGGTATCAGCAGTGGAGTTGGTGATTCATGTTTCATTACAGATAAAGTGTGTTGTGCCCTTTCACAGTTACCCGAGGAAGGATACACAGTTAAGGATTTTTCTGATGTTAGAGTTTTTATCTTTGGCAAACCTAAAAAAAAAGGGGGCGGGGCATTTGCCAGCTTTGGTCATACTGTGTGTGGGGTGCTCAAATAATTTCAACACATCTACCCACACACAAAGATTTGGACCCTGTTGTCGGGACAAATCCACTTATAAAACAGCTCACAAATAAGGATAATCTTATTAAAACATAAGAGGGTGTTTGGCGTCCATGGTCGGGACGATGCAAAATAGGGACAAAAACAGACTGACTTTATATGTTCCCCACCTTCGTCGAAAGCAAAATGGTGTGAATAGACTATTACATTAGTTAAACCCTTTTAGCCACATCCATCATTTGACATCTTTTGGATGAATGGGCTAATTTCAAATCAGAATGTATGTTAATAACTGAAGAGCCACATGTTTGTTTTCTTGTGCCTCATGACTTGACTGGTGAGCAGTCGAGGGTGGGTAGAACCTTGCCAAAACTCAGAGGTAGGATTCAGCTCGCCTGAAACATTACTGAGAATAATTGATGTCGAAACTGGATGGACGGGCAACAATTCATGACAGTCTGTGTATTCCGATGGAAAATTCTGTGTGCTGATTTTTATGTACCGTATTTTCCGCACTACAGGGCGCACCAAAAAGACTTCCATTTTCTTAAAAGCTCGCCGAGCGTCTTAAAATCCGGTGCGTCTTTCGTATGGTCATTACGGTAATAAGTCGACTCATTCCTGGAGACATGCTTCCAATGTTATAACTTGCGGTTGGTTCAGTGAACTGTGCCGCTGCTTTATTAAATAATTTTGCGTTGCAGAAAAAAGGAGAGCTGTGGCGTTAATTTTTTAAAACAGGTTCAACAAATACAGATACGTATGTCTGTCTCCGTGCCTTCATCCGCTCGATTCGAGAGGCGTTCAAGGCCGCCTCCGAAAAACGCAGACCAACGATTACTTCAATGAAATTACAAAAATTGGAAAAAAAAATACATAAAAACTGAAAAGTACGGAGCCCCTAAGGGGACATGGAAGGAAAAAAAAAACTTTGCGAGATCTCGCAAAGTAATGCGAGATCTCGCAAAGTAATGCGAGATCTCGCAATGAAAGATTGCGAGATCTCGCAAAGTAATGCGAGATCTCGCAAAGAAGGATTGCGAGATCTCGCAATACTTTATTTATTTATTTTTAATGGTCGTTGACTTGCTTCCGGGTCATCGTACGTGCTTCCGGGTCATCGTACGTGTAAACGCAGACAACAGTTATGGAGCGTGTTCAACCGTTCGTGAGTTTAATAGAATTTTACTTTGAAATCGGCTTGAAATACAAAGACATTAAATCTGTTCTTGATGTTAAGTACGGTTTCCAAATAAGTGAAAGACATTTGAAGCGAGTGCTGAACCAAAGAGGACTATTTCGTCGGAAAACGTTCAATGACTTGGCAGTCCTGGTTGACTTCATTCGCAACCAATTGCAGCATTCCGGACAACTACACGGTTACAGGTGGATGTACAGTAAGTGCAGAGAATATGGACTTCTTGTCAGGAAAGAGGACGTTCGTCTGGTCCTGAAAGAGTTGGATCCGAGAGGAGTGTCGTTAAGGCAAGCAAGACGTTTGAGACGGCGAAACTACTTCTCCAAAGGGCCCAATTTTATATGGCACATGGACTCCTATGACAAACTGAAACCATTTGGAATTTGTATCAATGGGGCTATTGATGGGTTTTCAAGGAAAATAATGTGGCTCAATGCCTACATAACTAGTAGTGACCCGAAGTTGATTGGGGGTTACTACATCGACGTTGTGCACCGTTTGGGGGGTTGTCCTCGAATCGTTCGAGCTGATCTTGGGACTGAAAATGGTCACGTCAAAGGCTTTCAGCGTTTCCTCGTGCCAATACCGCCAGGCAGCACTCTTGACAGTTACTTGGATGGAGCCAGCACCGCCAATCAAAGAATTGAATATTGGTGGCGGTTTCTTCGCAGCCAGTGCATGGAGTTCTGGTTATCCCTCTTCACAGACCTCAGAGACAATGGCTTCTTTGATGGTGGATTTCTGGACAAAAACATCCTACAATTTTGTTGCATGGGACTTATTCAGGTGAGTTCATCCATTCTGATAGACTCGTTAATTAAATGTGTATTTTTGTATGTGAGAGTGAGTTGATGGGAAAGTGGACAGGAACACCCAAGAGGATAATGGTGTGTGGTGAAGGTGAAGGAAAAGTTGGGGAGATGTGGTACACATGAGAGGGGAGGAGTGAGACAAAAAAGCAGCTTCACGCTAAAAGTTCTTGCTCATAAAAGCCGATATGACTGTGCAACTCTTATTTAATCTGGCTGTATATTATTTTCAACAGGATGAGTTGGATGACACGGCCTTAGTTTGGAACAGCCATCTCATCAGGCCCTCAAAGAACATGAATGTCCCCAGTGGTCGGCCCAACGTGATGTATACGTTACCTGAACTTTATGGTACAACGGACTTCCTCTCCCCGGTTGACAATGAACAAGTTCAACTGTGCAAAAGCCAGTGTGTGTTTCGTTTGACCATGCCTTGTGATCCAGATGTATTTGCATTGTGTGCTTTTTTAATGGCCCAGTCCGATCTAATGCCACCAAAAGATCCATTTCAGGCTGTGAACTTGTATTTACACCTCAGAGAGGCCCTCACCGCTGCTCTTTAAGATAAGAAAACCTTTATTAGACTCGCAATGGAGAAATTCCTAATTCACAGCAGCAAATTTATGAAAGGAAGAATATAAAATATAGGAGCTGCTGGAAAGGCGGCCACTCTCACTGCGCCATTTTGAAGTCAAAATAACACAACACATAGGACAGACAGCCGTGCAATCTTCACCAATTTTCTGCATACACTTTATAAATTACAGCAATCTATGTATTGCTTGGTGTTTGGACCAAACTATATTACGGCTCCTCAACTGGTGTGAGAAGTAACATTTATTGAAGCCTGAATTTGACCATTGTCATTTCTTTTATCACTTCACCTTCAAAGGATAATTGAAACACTTTTGATGACAAATAATATATACCGGTACCCATCATAATTAAAAGCATTGTTTATCTGCTGTTTTTCTACCTGTACAGTATAAGGACAACATATTTGATCTACAATATAAAATGTTTGTCTGTCAAAGCATTATTGGTGTAAATAAACATTCTTTCTTGGTTCCTGACTTTATTCACAAATACTTAACCAACGTGGATGCTGGGGAGTATTCCTACACAATTGTACATCATCCCAATTGAATTTTCACCTGCATGTAAATGATGACTGCGTAATTGTCACTCCTCACTTTCGTCAGCAGGTGGTTTCTTGTGTTTAAAAAAACTGTTAAGAATGATTTGGAACAAATTTTATTCACATTGACAAAATCTTACAAACATTAATCTCAACATTTTAAATGGAATGTACAACTTCAGACCTTTGGGTAAAACTGAAAACTCCCATCTTGCCTGAAACCATCATGAGAATAAGTGGTGCAGAAAATGGAAGGAATGGAGAACTAACACAGAATCGATTGCATTTTAATAATGCACAATACACAAATGGAAAACAATTGCAGACTGCCCTTCACGTGGTTAACTATGCCAGATGTTTTACATCTCAAAAGTGCCAAGAGCCAATAAAATTTTTAAATCTTGCCATTCTCTCATCAAGGTTTTGGAGCACACTTGGAGATCCACCCAGTACACCTTTTTTCCTCGATCTTATTTTGTCTCTCAATCTTTGGAGGAGCATTTCATTATCACCCCTGGACATTTTTTGTTGACAAAAGCAAAGGACAGCTATTCGATCACCATAGAAAGTGATATATTTGCCCATTTGCTCTTCAGTCATCAGAGAAATTACCTCCATGTCAACCTGCAAAGATAAATTGTGAGAATGAATACTTGAAATTTTGACTTGATTAATAATAACTTTTAACAAATGTAACATGAGTGATGGTACAGAGCAGTCATCATTATTTGTATTCAATATTACATAATATAATAATAATAATACATCAGGAAGCAGCAGCACATTTACTAACTGTGATGTCTTTTTAGAATTGTGTTACATAAAGTCATTATTGTAAGAACTAAGAACATCAACAGTACAGGTAGAGTATATAGAAATGCTAGCTTCACTTTCCCTGAAATGCTAGCTTCACTTTCCCCGCCAAGTTAGTTTCTCACTGTATTTGGAGGCCTGCATGACAAATTACTACTACGATGACTACTACTAGGATTAATAATAATAATAGAATTTATGTAATGCTTTTCTTACTTCTCAAAAGAATCAAACGGTTTGCACTACAGTAGTGTATTTACAAAACAGAAAATTAACAGTAGAGAAAGTGAGCGTGTCGGAGCCAGTGTCCATTTTGCTATTGCTACGCTTATTATGTTAGTGTATGGGTGTATGCCCACCTTGTCGCTTTTCATGCGCGTAATGTCCACCTGAGCGACATTTCTTGATCGCAAGAAGTTTTCCAAGTCCTCCTCCATTATTCTCTCCCCCTCCGATGTCGTGTGTAGTCGCTCAAATTAGCCGCGCACGACAGTCAACATTCGCCAAGCTGACCCGGAAGTAGATCAAGGCGCAGGAAAAGAACACACTCCATAACTGTTGTCTGCGTTTACACGTACGATGACCCGAAAGCACGTACGATGACCCGGAAGCACGTACGATGACCCGGAAGCAAGTCAACGACCATTAAAAATAAATAAATAAAGTATTGCGAGATCTCGCAATCCTTCTTTGCGAGATCTCGCAATCCTTCTTTGCGAGATCTCGCATTACTTTGCGAGATCTCGCATTATTTTGCGAGATCTCGCAAAGTTTTTTTTTTCCTTCCATGTCCCCTTAGGGGCTCCGTAGAAAAGCAAGCAAGGATATCACAAAAATTCTATAGCTCCCCCCCCCCTGTATTTTCATAGTTTCATTTACGTCCAGTAATAGGTCATTTACATTTTTCAGAGGCGGTCATGAACGCCTCTCACGTTGAACGGACGCGGAATATACGGTATTTCGAATCAAACACATAAGTGCAAAAACTGATTTTATCATTCATTTTCTTTTTGTCAAATTAACTGATCACTTTGTGAAATACTTACTTTGATTAGCAAGATGGTTAGCTATATGTGGGTGCTAAAACACCTGATCCTTTTATTAATTTATTTAAAATCGCCTATGTCAAATGAAACTAACCCCTGTACACCACGTTAAGTATATCAAGTCCATTTTATTGAGTTGTGATCTACCTCAGCCCGAGTGAACACAGTGTTCCGAAGGCCAAATGTTTACAAGTACTGAGACCAGCTTTGACTGTTACGTGCAAGTACTTAAATCAAACCCCTAATCCTCATAGCATGAACGCCCCCACACTGTAGATGACAGAGGCTGGATTAATCCCATAAATTTGTCAGCATCTGTTGTGACACAATACCTCACACTTCCATAGTACATCATAAATGGATAATAACCATTAAAAATTAATAATGGAAAAAAAAGTTGGGCATTTGCATATCGTAATCAAACAAAACCATGTTTGCAAAAAGATACCCAGGAAAGTAAGATCATGTTATCTGTTACACAGACGAACAACCATCCACGCTCACACTCACACCTAGGGACAATTTAGAGTGTTCAATCAGCCTGCCACGCATGTTTTTGGAATGTGGGAGGAAACCGCAGCACCCGGAGAAAACCCACGCAGGCCGACGTGCTCACCACTGGACTACCGGGCCTGTTAGGAATCATTCAATACTAATGATGTCACTGCACTGGGGTTGTCCTGATCACACTTTTTTTTTTAAACCAGAGTTCAAATCCAAGTCACTTGATTTTGAGTATGTTGATACCGAGTCCCGATCCAATGCAATGATCTTTTTATTTGGGTAAAGGTATTCCAAGATCGGACCTTTTGTATTCAGCTGTAAATCAGCAGTTGTTCAAATCAAATAAAGATCGGGGTGGTATCAATAAGATTTTAACAATAATGCTCATCGACCCGGTCTGTATTATATATTCAAAAGAGGCCTTTAACAAAATGTTTCTCAAGCCATCTAGTGAAAAGATTATCTGACATACTCGAGCTCAACTTGGCCTTTCTCATCTGACAGCTACCCATATTGTGAGCCAGCAGCACTTGGCTCCCTGGTGTATTTTTGTCGCCTGATCTCCCCCCCCCCCCCCCCCCCCCCCAAAGCTGATATGCGCAGCGTCACCCCCATATAAGTCAACCACTCATTCCAGGAACTAACAGCGTGTGCCATAATGGATTTTTTTTATTTTTTTTGTGGCACCACACACACTGAATGACAGAAAGATAAATGAGAAAAGACTCAGAGGAAATGTGACACTAACATCTTTGGTGTCAACTGCAACAGTGATAATAAAAACAATTTTTAATTCCAGTAATTCCAAACATGACTCTCATATTATCCAGACCTTGTCATAGCTTTGAAATTCAAAGCAGGGTGGGAAAAAACAGATATAGAACAGAAAGGAATGACCCTCCAACAAATACTATAGACAGAATATGTAATACTTTGCCAATACTACACACATACAGTTTTTTTGATATGTACAAAAGCAGCACTGACCTATTAAGACGCTTCGTGTTTGGAAAAAGCGCACAAAGATGAACAACACAACTCACAAATTCCTTTTTAATTCCTTAGAAAAGGTGAGCCTGCTTACTGTGCCGCATGAACATGTTTTTTTTTCCCTTTCAATAGATAAGATTGTCATTTCTTTAGGTTCAGGTTAAATATCGTAATATTCGACACCCGTACCGTGTATTCTTCCAATATTGGGCAGCCCTCGTTCCAACTGCTTTACATATTTAGGTTTTGTTGCTGCCTTAAAAGGTGCGTCAAGTCAAATCATATTCCTTGCAATATGTTGTATATGGCCCCACTGGTCTTAACACAGGATTTTGATTCCTATTGCATTTTCGGAATATGAATGAAGAAGCAAAATCATGTGAAAATCTAGTGGGACCGCATCAAACAAATAGAAAATGTTTGACTTGACTTCTCCTTTAAGGGTTGATCTCTGTTACAAACCAGGAACACTTAGGAAGTGTATACGTCAGAAAATCCTCAGCGTAATACTCAAAATTTCGTCAAGAGTCCATTTTGACAAATTACTTTGCTTTGATGACTTTTCGTCTCCGTATTTATTTCGAACAGAGGTCTCAAACTAAACTTATGTGGGACCAACATGTTGAATATCCCGATTCGAGGTCGAACGTCGAACGTCCTCTCGAGATGTTGAGATCAGTCTGAGCACAACACACACGGCAGGATTACCTGCTAAGATTATCTTTGGAGCCATTACGAGATTCGGGGACGACCTTTGATTAGCAGAAGGGGAGATTCGAATCTGAAATCGGGTCCATTATCCTGTCGTGTGGACCGAGCTTAACCTTTCTCTTCATGGCGACTTTTGAAAAAGCCATGACGAGGACTGGGTGACAGAATATATTTTCCTTCTACTTGGTGTCATTTCAGAATTATGATTAGCCAAATGTTGTCACGACACATGAGCAATGGCAAGACAAACTCGAGAAAGAACATGCACAGGCACAAACGCACGAAATACAAACCACCCAGGGCAGGGGTCGACAATCCCAAATGTTGAAAGAGCCATATTGGATCCAAAAAACAAATAAAAACCAAATATGTCTGGAGCTGCAAAAAAGAAATACGCCTTTTAATGAAGCCAACACATCCTGTATGTATCCATATTAGCTTAGTATAATTTTTTTTTTAACAACAGTCACCATCCAGTCCTGCTAATAGAAACGAGTGTAGCAAGCTATGACGCAAATCCTCGTTGACAGAAACGTTGAAATTTAATATTTACTCAACACATTCTTACAGCATTGGAAAACATTAAGAATGTTTGTGTCATGTTTGTCCCCATACAGAAACCATATTAAAACAAAAAATGTATTTCCCTCAGCCATCTTTTTCCATTTTCAAACATTTTTTAAAAAGCTGCAGGGAGCCACTAGGGCGGCGCTAAAGACCCCCGACCCAGGGCAAGGACACGGCCAAAAGGGGTGGTGGATGCATCAACATTTATTGTTGATGTCGAACTGGGGGCTGCAAAACATCACATGTTCCACCTACTGTGTGGAAATGCCTGCAAAACAAACACACTCCCTATTCTCAAACTACAAAAAAAAGCAATTCTAATTATTAATAGATCAAAATATACGGAACCCACCAATCCACTATTTATCAAATTAAATACGATGAAATTTTATGACCTGGTTGACTTTAAAATCGCCCAATTAATGTACAAAGCACACAATAACCTGCTCTGCCAAAACATTCAGAAGTTTTTCGAAATTCGAGAAAGCAACTATGAATTAAGAGGTACCAACTTATTCAAAAAACTCAAAACAAGAACAAACATCAAGCAAAGAAGTGTATCTAGCAAAGGTGTTAATATGTGGAATAATCTCGAAACGGACCTAAAAATGAGTAAATCGCTTGCCGAGTTCAAAAACAAATACAAAAAAATAGTACAAACAACCTACATCAATCAGAGTTAAAATGATAAATTCTAAACGTTAAATATAATGACAAATCAGAACTAAGTTGATAAATAGAGAAAGGTATTGCAATATCCATTATGAATATAAGAGAAAATTGACACAAGAGTGCCAGGGTGAGGATGTATATAATCCCGACACAAACCAAAAGTTGTAAAAATATCACGGTTAAGGGTAAAGTATGAGCCTTAATGGAGACTTCTTCTTACTTTTTCTTTTCTGATTGATATAAAAATGATTTAGTAGATATAAACACATAACGGTGTAGGACTAGATAAGTTTTTTTACTTCATCCTACTCCCTTGAACATAATAACTGTGTTGAATGAAGACTGATTTCTTTTTTACTTTTTTATCTACCTTATTTTCTGTCAAATTATTACTGTATATGTTTTATGTTCAATAAACAAACATGAGGCATAAACGACCTGTGCGGCGCAACATTGAGACCTCTGATTTAGCATATGTAACACAAAAATCAGTACCTGCACGGATTACTGGCTAAAACTTTCAACCCACCTTTCTCAAACATCCGAGGATGTATATTGCTTGTATATGAATAAATAAACCAATATAACATCCTCTAATCTGGCACAACTCCCGTCAAGCAGAGGTGATTGCCAGGTTTTAAACTTCAAACTTCCCTAAAGGGGTAACTTGAGAAAGAAAGTGGTGTCCCACACTGCTGTTACAGTTCCAATAGGTAGACCTCGACACCCCACTCGCAAAATGACAGGCAAGAGTAAAGTCATGTTTGTCCCATTAAAAAAAAAAAAAAAAATGGAATATGAGATGGTGTTTCTAGCTTGAGTGAACTACTTCTTCGAGAAGACCAACATCAAATATCTCTCGCCTTTTCTTTCACTTCGACACTTGAAATCTGAGCAGAACATTCTGTCGTATCTGCTCCCCGTCTCTGGAACTCACTGCCACTCCAACACAGAAATATAGTTGGTTTCACTCACTTCAAATCACAATAAGAACACACCTGTTTAAAACTGCCGATTTAATACGATGACTTTTGCTTTGCCTGTACTGTATTTTATTTTATTTTGAATTGACTTATCTCATTGTTGTTTTATTGAATGGGTCCTTGAGTGCAAAGAAAGGTGCCTCTAAATAAAACGTACGAGTACAATGAACAGAAAATTTTGGTTAAGTGCCCAATGCACACAGATGTCGGATTTTGTAAAGCAAGTACAATACTTGCAACAATATCACATTGTGCATACTAACCCGATTAACCACCTCCAGTTGGATATGTAGTATTGCAGAAATAGTGTTCCCCGTCTTTGATGTGCTATAACTCCGGTGTTAGCCAGCTACGAGCCTCAGCTTCGCAACCAGGTAAGCAAAATATGTATGAAGTTTGGCAAGAAACAACAAGGTAAAAAAGAGAAATAAGTCCTAAGGCAGTAGTAGTTGGTCTACCGCAGAGATGACAATCTATTGAAATTTACTTCCAGAACATGGAAAATGTGATTTTAAAAAATGTGCTAACCATTGTTTTACACAACCCAAGTATTATTGTGTATCGATAAATTCTTATTTTAATGTAAGTGGAATTTATTGTGTTCCAATAGCAAAAGATCAATAATAATATCTATTAATACAGTCATACCTCGGTTTTCAACCATAATCCGTTCCAGAAGGCTGTTCGAAAACCGAAACCATGCTCATTTAAAAAAAAAAATCTTTATTGAACACGTCTATGGACAATTGAACGCTGCACGAGTTTAATTAAATAAATTCTATATTAAATTAACTAAAATTATAATAGTTATAAGAAAGAAAAAATAAATCTTTCAAAACTGATATATTTGAGTTAATCTTTCAACATTTATGAATGTATAGCATTTATTGATCTACATTTTTATGTGAACAAGACTTAAAAATCTACCTAAAAAAACGTAAAAATATATTCATTTATTTTTGTTGTATTGTTACCTTCATTTTCAAGTCTGAAATTTTATTTTATCAGTGTCTACAGAGACACTTTTAATTGAGCGTACATTTCTTTTTTTTATCCCATGTAAGTGGCTCCAATTTTTTTTGTACTCTGACCACAGGAGCCCCTAATTTGAAATGTTAGGGATCCAAGTAGAAAATGCAGGGGCACAAATTGTTAGTTAACCTGCAAAGTAAATATTCATTCCACGTGTTTGCTGTACATTACTCATAAATGGACTTAAGTGTAAAGCAGAAGAATGAGTGTGACACCTCAGGTTAGGGGGGAGGAGGGGTTGGATGGATGGATCATTAAATTGGAATTTTCATTTACATTTAGAAGAGTTATGATCCAATCTGTGGAGATCCAATTCCAGGAGTGTGTGTTTGTTACGGATGTAAAAAAGATTGGAATCATGTCACTTGAATATTTAGCGTTTTTAGCGCCACCTGTTGCTTTTACATGTACTTGTCTGCCTGAAATACGTTTTCATATAAAATTAGGTTTTAATTTCGTGGATGGTGCTCTCCATGAGAATTTTAGAAGAGATAATAATTTACAACAAGGTGACTTTTGACACTGGTGAAACATAAGCAGGAATCGCATTTGTTCAAAGCAGAACCTAAGCCTCGGGGTATGAAAATTCACAATTGGCTGCAGTCTTTGTGAAAACAATTCGATTAAGCAGAGACGTACTTGGAGCAAAGGGGAATTCATTTAATATTTTCACCATTTAACGACAACGTTTTCAATTTCCATTTCTTCATCAGGTTCGTATCGAAGCTATTATAAGTAGAATTTGAACATTCGTGGTCATTGCAACGTTGTTCTCGACAGTGGCTGTGCTCACGGCGTCTTTTCGGCAACTCGTTACGACATTACGGCTTTCCTGAATTAAGTCCATGAACATTACTCCTTAGCTCGTGGCCTTCTTACGTTCACCTGTTGTGCTTCCCCAAGGGAGAAAGTGTGAATAAAATCCAGCGTGTTCAGAAAAAAAAACGTTCACGTTCAAATAGGTTTGTTAGAAAGACTCGAATTGCCTGGGGAAATTGCAGTCAGGTGCGAAATTCAAAGGAAGGTTCTTCATGGGCATTAAGTCTTGCTCAGCTACTTACCGCGGGGCTCATTTCAGTAAGTCAACGGGCTGTCGGTACTGCTCAGTCTTTATTCCACGCTGTCTCACAAATAATTTCCCCCAAGTAATGGCACAAATTGTCTCGAATGCCGAAACGCAAGTGCGGTTGTTGAGTGCGCTGTTTGCTCCTTATATGACAGCGGCCCGACTGTGACTGCTTCACTGAATTGAATAGCGGCATAAAGTCATTTGTTCTTAGTAATCACACGCTTCCGTCTTGCCTTTCAACATAAAACAAATCAATAACTGCTTTATCAGCAATTATAAATGCCGATTCCTATGATTCAGTTTACACAAAAGTCATCACATTAAAATATCACTCATTATGGTTTGCATGAGAGCAAAAACCGGCTTTACAATAGTTTTGCTTAACAGGAAACGATATATTTTTTTCAGGTAATTTGACACACGACGCAAATGTAAAGTATGCCACTCATTGGATACAGCATCATTCAACAACTAAAACGTTCAGTGCAGATTAATCACCCCCCCCCCCCTTAGAAGCATGCATCATCATGAGATGTGAGACTTTCAAATGACAGTATATGTCATCATGATATTAAATTCATTAATTCATTCATGACATGATGTCATGAGAATCCCACCTCATTACAACTCTGATACCACTTTGATTGGCATCGTCCCATAAATAGACACGGAGCCCATTAATCAAGCAAGCATATTTAAATGTGGATATGATTCAACTACAGGCCATTTTGTATTAACCAATACCAATACCAAACATGGTGTCACAAGCAGCCATGTCTGCTTGTAAATATTATTATTTATTGTGGACGCAATAACTGACACTTCAAATTGCCTCCAGCTGATAAACAAAACAGATAGTGATGAAAACTAACCAGTCAAAGGAAAATAGGAAAGCGTCCGACAGAACTGGATGAATAGGTCAGTAATAAATTTCAATGTAAAAGTGTACTTTGTACTACATTTAAGGTATTCCAGTTTAATTGTACTATTAAAAATACTATGATGTCTCATTCCGCTATTTACACCAACTTGAAAGAGACCGTATAGTCAGGGATTTTTTTTTTTATAGTCACCTTTTATTTTACGATACTGACCGCTGAAAGGTGAGGTTGCCAAGGGTACCACCAGGTATTTGGGGCCCCCATCTATCCATGATCTATATGTCTTGTCCTCATTTGGGTCACAGACAATTTTAGCCCAACCCTGCTGAGTTTTGGGTGCACTAGACTAGTCACCATTCTATCACAGGGCATGTTTACGAATACAATACAATACATGCTGATTTATATTCTTTCACAACAGCGGCAGCTGTAACCAAGCGCTTAACGAAACAGTTAACATAAAGTAAAATAAATAAATACAACACATAACATACAATACTCGTACTTTTAGACAATTTAATTCAAGGGGGAGGCCAGATTACCTCAAGAAAACCCAAGCAAGCATGAGGAGACCATGCAAATAGGAGGGTCTATTTAAACCCAGAATTTCGTAACTGAGGCAGAAAATGCAGGATGTACTGCAGTGAAATTAGCTCAGGGAGCTAGTCTCAGATGCAAAGCATTTTTTTGTTCAAATGACATTTGAACATGGTCTCTTGTAAAAATAAACCAAAGCAACCCACCCGCAACACGGTAACTCAGTGCTTATCCCACCTGCTCAAAATTCTCTGGTCAGGGTTTTGAATCTACACCTCAGTCTGCCTGTTACAAAATATGTTCGATTCCAGTTCCTGCATTCGTGTCTGGAGTTTGCATTTCTCCCCTTGCCTGCGTGGGTTTTCTCCAGTTTCCTCCCACATTCCAATAACACGCGTAGCAGGTTAAGGGAACACAATTTAGAGTCTAAATTATAGCAAGGTGTGATTGTGAGTGTGGATGCTTTTTCCTCTATATGTGCATAGAGGACAAACCATCCATCCATTTTTTCAATTTTTTTGGATGGATGGAGGTGTGTGTGTGTGTGTATTGAGAGCTTTGTTCTGTTGCAATGTTGGTGAGAAAAAAAATCCAGAATCATTTTCAACGAATAAGTGCTTTTGGAGTAATGAAATGCTTCGTAATAACATTTCATCTGTTTGTGAAACCTTCATGCATCCAGTGTACGTTTTTCGATTCACGATGCCTAACATGTTTTGTCCTCTTCTGCCCTCAGGTGGCAAAAAACTGCTATGACAGGCGATCAACATTTGTCCTTATAAATATTCCAATTGAAGATTAGGTAGAATGACGCAAGATACATCATAAAGGAACTGTACATTAAATCAAGTAAAATGAGTATTGTGTGAGATATATGACATTGAAATATTGGGACTCGTTTATAGAGAGGCACGCTGGGCTATGGACGGAGTTTGGAAGGCGCTAAATTGCTCTTCAACACAAATCGTGACGCCGGTTTTCTGGTGACGCCCACATGAGTTCTTGTCTGGTTGACTAAACGAGTCTTTAGTTAACCCATGACGATGTCAAGCAGCCTTTAATTCAAAGAACGGCCCCGTGGCCACACGAGGTCTTCTGATAAAAAATCGTGTTACACCGCCACCGTCTGTGCAGCTACCGCATGAAATGTTTACTTTCAACCATCTTGAAATTGGTCAAGTCCTCAAGCACAGGTGCTTGGGACTTGAAAAGACAGCACACGGGAGGAGATTCCCGACGCGACAATGTATTTACAGAGCAATGTTACAACCCAACAAGGTGCGTTTTTATTTTAAGACGTTTTATTGCAGTGTGCGAGTTTTATGATTAGTATGTTCATACATGCATAAGTTGGCTATATGGGTTAAAACAGGACTTGCCACTGAAATAAAAGCATGGACGTCACTTGATTGAGACAAATGGGAAACCCAAAATACGAATAGAATCCCACGAATACAGCGTGTGTGTGTGTGTGTGCGCGCGCGTCCGTGTGTAAATCGATAGATTGATTTGTTTTTAGGCCAATTTCTATTTTCCACACAATTCGCATATATTATATATTGCATTACTGTATAAATCTCGGGCGGCCCGGTAGGCCAGTGGTTAGCACGTCGGCTTCACAGTGCAGAGGCACCGGGTTCGATTCCAGCTCCGGCCTCCCTGTGTGGAGTTTGCATGTTCTCCCCGGGCTTGCGTGGGTTTTCTCCGGGTGCTCCGGTTTCCTCCCACATTCCAAAAATATGTGTGGCAGGCTGATTGAACACTCTAAATTGTCCCTAGGTGTGAGTGTGAGCGCGAATGGTTGTTCGTTTCTGTGTGCCCTGCGATTGGCTGGCAACCGATTCAGGGTGTCCCCCGCCTACTGCCCGGAGACAGCTGGGATAGGCTCCAGCACCCCCCGCGACCCTAGTGAGGATCAAGCGGCTCGGAAGATGAATGAATGACTGAATGAATATAAATCTCCATACAAGCGCTGTATGAAAAAAAGTTTACTTTAAAGTAACATTATTACCGGTGCATTTGGTGACACAACAAAGTCGAGACGACACTATGTAGAAGTATAAGTGTATAAGTAGATTTTGGAGTAATGAACAGGACTTAATGATGTATACTAATAGATTTAAACATGTATAAATTAGGTTAGTTTATGAATAACAAAATACAGTCAACATAAAAAAAACAAACTTTCCACAAACAGTCCGCGAGAAGCTGCGAAAGTGAGCAAGACAACAGCGAATCACATAGAGCAACATACACAGTATTGCACTACATACATACGCAAATTCTTTGGTTTCCCTAAAAATTGCACCATGTCTATCTACAAGGCTCTCTCAACCATCTTCAATCAAGTTGTTTTCCGCGGTACTCGCATGCATGATGATGGAATTGTCAACAAGAATGCAGATGATTTTTTTCACAGCAGCCTGCGTATTTATTTCCCTTACCTTTTAAATGTATAGATCTCCCCAACTTCAAGAAACATTAAGGACCACCGGAAGTCAATAAAATGTGCTGACAAAAAACAAATATCACCACCATCGAATCCTCCTCAGTTGACCGAATTTGGTTTAATATGTCAAAAGATCAGCTACCCACAAAACCAGATGCACCAAGAAGGCATTTCGAAACCTATCCAGGTATGTTCGAATACGATGTTGCGGTTTTATCACGATTTCGAAATTTGTCAAGTTTTATTGTAAATGTTTTCAGTTTCTGTTTCTATTCAGGCATACAAAACAACCATCAAGAACAAAATCTTCACTTTCAATTTACCAAGTATGACATATGAAAGTAAGAACTTGACGGCACTCGCCTTTCAAATGTTTTTTTTTTCAAATGACAAGTATGTAAAACATAATACAGTATATCAATCTGTGCACAGGTATACTTAGAGATAACAGACGCTATTTGACACCGTATGAACAAATTGAAATTAAAGAATACAGAAAAGTCTGGTACGTAGGAAAAAAGGATAGTAAAATTCGGGCGCAAACCACTTCTGAGGAGGCCAAGTCATTTGATGATGACCAAGGATTCTACAAATCAGTAAGTGGAGAACTACTTTTTCTTTGTCTTCACAAGATGTATATTCCGTATATATATTATATATATATATATATATATATATATATATATATATAAAATAATTTCACGTGATACATTTCATGTTACAATGTAATAACAACAGTAATGCTCAATTTGCGTTTTAGCAATCAAAAATAATCAACAATCACAATCACAGTCAATGTTCAGGCTTTATTTGATTTAAAAAAAATAGTGTTGTCTTAAAGTTTTACCTTCAAATTATGTTCTTTATTTAGGCAAAGCACTGAACTGTGTTAGGCTGTCCTAATTCAATGAAATTGGATTACTTGCATAATATAAATAATCAGTTCAGTTTAAATTGAAAGTCGTTCCATTATGTACACCATATTTAGAAAATTCACATGTCATGGTAACCGCGCGACGCACGTCTTGCAAGCAGTATCTGTCTTTTCGTGGGTAGCACTGTGGGCACCTGGTTAACACATCGGCTTCACAGTGCAGAGGTGCAGGTTTTAATTCCAGTTCTGGCCTTCCTCTGTGGCGTTTGCATGGTCTCCCTGTGCCTGCTTGGCTTTTCACCGGGTACTCCGCTTTCCTCTCACATTCCCCCGCAAAAAACATGCATGACAGGCTGTTGGAGCACTCAAAATTGTCCCAAGGTGTAAGCGCCAATGGTTGTTTGTTTATGTGTGCCGTGCGATTGGCTGGCAACATGTTCAGGGTGTACCCTGCCTACTGCCCAAAGACAGCTGGGATAGGCTCCAGCACGCCTCTAGAGAGGATAAGTCAGAAAATAAGCATCAGAAAATGGATGGATGGATGGATGGATGGACGTTTGTTAGCACTCTCTACTGGTGAAAAGTTCATATGGCACCTTATTGTGTATTACCAGCAAAGGGTGAAAAGAAAAATACATTCAACATAAGCAGTGGTCTATTTTTATTTTTTTTAGCCTGGAAGTGGAGATTCGATAACAAAATGATAACATTGTAACATTGTGTGACGGTAATGAGATGAGTGGTTTCTCAATAGAAACCACATGAATTATAGCTTAGTATATTTTACAATTTTTTTTCTTCATATTTCCGCAATCAAACCCGGTTTATAACAGAAGTGCTTTTTCATAACTGGCATTGCCAATGTTTTAGATTCAGGTTTCCTGCGATTTCAATGGAAAGTTTAATGACATTATTAAGACTTGTTAAAAAAAAGACAAAAATTAAGTTTAAATATGGTACACCTGGACGGTCTTGTAATATGACATTTGTCAATTTTTGTCATTCACTCTTTGTGTCAATAAAATTGAATTGAATTCCCCTGCTACAAATCTTTTTCTTTTAGATCCCAAAAATATGTATATTGGAGTGACCGCCCTATCTGCAGCACTTCACAGGCACTCTTTATAAATATGTTTTCTGCACATGTGTAGTGTGTAATGCGAAATGCTGCTTGACATATTTCTCATCGATTCATTGCTCAATGACTTTTTCATCAACAGAGGATTGGCGATCACCTGGCTTACCGCTTTGAAATATTGAGGGTGATAGGATCAGGATTTGCTGGAAAAGTCCTAAAGTGCAAGGACCACAAGACAACAATGCTGGTGGCAGTCAAGGTCTTTCGAAACACAACCGAGTAAGATGTCACCAAACCAATGTGTAGGAAAAAAAGACTACAGTTAGTTCGGTAAAAAAAATAAATTAATAAATAACTCAACCGGTTTAAGCACAGAATTTGTATTCTATGAGAACGCGTCCAAAACTTTGAGAAATGAATAGTCAATAACATTGCACAGTAGCATTAAAATGTGTTTGTCATTCGCCAGGCTCACTTTACTGCTGAAGCCTACTGAATGTTATCCATTTACAGTGGTACCTCTACTTAGGAACGTCTCTTCATACGAAAAATTGCAAGTTACGAAACGCCTCCACAGCAAAATATTGCCTCTAGTTACCAAAGAAATTTGAAGATACGAAAGGTAAAAATGCAGTACGGATTGCTACTCGCAGCTTGGAGTTTCCTGAACGCAACAAGCTGCTCTGCCATTGGCTATTACCTACCAGCTTCCTGGCATCCCACTGGCTAATAGAGACCTCTACCGTATTTGAATTATGTAACGTCCTCATTATTTGCCTTTCGGGGCATGAGGTGTTCCGATAGTTTTACGTAAATGTGAATCCTATAATATTTTGATGCGTTTTTATGTTTTAGAAAACATTTATATCTGAATTTGGGGTGGGGGGGGGGCTTGGAATGGATTAGAGAATTTACCGGTTCATAGAAAAACACGTCTACTTACAACATTTCAATACAAAATTTCTTCCGGAATCAATTATTTTCATAAGTAGAGGTACCACTGTATTTGTCTTCATGCAAATATTTGGCGTAACTATGACTTGACTGCTTCGTTAGCATGCTTAGCATAGTTCACAAGAGTTAATAATAGATAATGCCAAGATTTGACTTCAGTTCAACTTTGTGTTACGTTGGAACATCACTACCTGTTAAGTTTGTGAAAATTTGCACTGAGTACTGTACATTTTATATGAAATTCATCACGCATACTGTACACCAAAAAAAAAGAATGACCCTAGACATGTTTTTGCTTCTAGGGGTCATGGGTTCGCAGAGGCAGAATTAAAAGTCTTGAAAACCCTGCAAAAGTTAGACAAGAGCAACAAAGCCAATATCGTTCACATGAAGGAATACTTTTACTTCCGCAGCCATTTGTGCATCATGTTTGACCTTTTTGAGTAAGTTGACATTTTTATATTTTACCCCTGTAGCCGTACCGGAACTTCTGATTCGTGCAGCAAGAGAACTTCTGAGAATTCAATTCAGATTTATTTTCAGAAAGGACCTCTTTAAAGCCTTAATGCAGAGCAAGATGCGACGACTCCACGACGGGGACATTAGAAAATATGCCACAGATGTGCTTAAGTGTCTTCAAATACTCAAAGGCATGAAGATTGTTCATGGTGACCTGAAACCGGTAAGGAACATGTTATATTTTTACATTACATTATATTTTCATGAGATGAGAAAAAGATCATCTGTGAAAGGCACACGCGCGTAAAGCTTTCCATCGAATCATGCGCAAAGGCATCTAAACCAAAACAATGGAGGACCACAGCATTGTTGTGCTTTTGCTGCTGAAGGTCTTGGATTTGTCCATCCTTCTCCAGCAAAAAAAGTGCATACGAGGTGTGTCAGAAGAGGTCCAGGACTGATTGAAAACATATTTTTCTCATCCAAACTACACGTTTTTCTCTTTGAACTAATTCTCCTGCGATCCAACAGGCTGATGTTCTTCTTGGTCATGAATTGACAGCAGATGCTCAGGGTATTGTTTGGATTATGGTTAGGTAGCCACAAGGTGTCCTGCCACGACTCTCACCTATATTCTCACTTTATTTAATTGGTCCTATTGAGTCTTCTGTCCTGGCCAAGACAGTAGGCAGAAAATTGCCAAATAGACATGAGACACAACAAACACACACTTGACAACACGGTCCCCACACAGCAGTAGACATTACAAAGGCTAGCTAATACAAGAACAGATAAAATAAGCCCTAAGGTAAAAAGAAAAAGGGCATTATACCTTCATGCTCATGCCAAGTGGTAGGAGAGATTCTGGATTTAAGGTGGCTTGAAGTTCATTCCAACATTTGGGCTCAATATTACCGGTATTTCATTTTCTGGTGACCTTGTCCCTTAAACAACATTGTAGTAAAATGTGAAATATAGCACGCCAGTTTACCCATAAGTGCTTCAACAATAGTTGTCAGCATGTGTGTTTTTCTTTTAAGGCGCGGTGAGGGTTCTATAGCGGTTGCATTTGTCATGTAGCGTAGTGGCTAAGTGGTAAACTGCAGACTGAAGAAGGAAGAATCGATTTGTCGAGGTGTTGGCTGATCGTCTCGGCTATGTTAATGGGAGCACTCTTCATGTATAGTTTGGTTTTTGAAACCTTTTGTCACACCAGAACTGCAACTTTTCTAACACACCTCTTATACCGCATTGTCGAATGCTAACACAGATGGTGTTTCTTTGCTAGCTACTGTATTGCTTCATCTTGCGTAACAATATTTAAGCAGACTGATTTTAATATTTTTTCCATCAGCACCCGTGAGCAGCTGAGCATATTTGAGCAAAAAAAATTTGTTTGCTAATCCATTAACATGCATCAGTGCGCCATTTAATTGATCAAAACCAAAGACACCTTTTGATTGTGCCCTCCAAGGCTGCACATTTCACATCAGTTCTTAACAGGTTATCTGTGACAGATTCCTTAATTGCTCATATGAAAGTGCATTTTTTTCCTTCGGCATTGGTTAGATATGTGTGTTATGCAATAAGAAAAAGAACACAAAATGGGAATTAGAATGAAACATATCTTACAGGGAGTAGCTTGATGAGTACCGGTACTCTGTATCCTTATTCTTCACAAAGTGTTGCCGTCATTTGTACGTTAATAGCAGCATACATCGCTGCAGTTGCGTGTGAACGAGGATCTTGTCACAAAGATGTGATCCTTACCGTGATTCTTTTGAAAAATAAGAACAATTGGAATGAAGTCCTTATTACAGTAGCTCAACTATTGGTAAAATTCTATCCAATCTTTCTTTTTGCAGGAAAACATTCTATTAGACAAGGAAAACAATGCTGCAGTGAGCGATTTTGGAGGCTGCATATTTTTGAAAGACAATGGCAAGTGTATCTTTTTCAACTAATGTCACAGGTGAACATTTAGAGTCCCTGTAAAATAAAGCACTCAATAGCAAAGTGTGAAAGATGAGAAATGTGACAACCCCCCCCCCCAAAAAAAATAGGCAACTTTCATACACTGATGTAAGTTTCAAATGAATTCAGTGAAACCTCGGTGTTTGAATGTCTCTGTTATCGACCAAATCGGATTTCGACCAGAAAATTCAAGGTTTTTACGCCCCAGATTACGACCGCAAACTGGATTTCGACCAAATTGAGCAAACCCGAATACGCCACTCGACTCCTCTCGGCTTCCTTACACGAGGTTTCCTCGTGTGACGTTCATTGTGAGCAGATGTGTTTGTTGTGATTTATGCAAATCTGACTATTTTATTTTGGGGGGGAGGGTATTTCTGCATAGTCTATTAGACACTAATGATGGACTACAATAGTTTCGGATTTCGAACAAATCGCTTTTCAAACAGCCTTCTGGAACAGATTATGGTTGAAAACCAAGGTACGACTGCTTGCATTACTGAGCGTATGAGTGATTGAATGTTATGTTTAAGTTCTGATCTGGCTATAAAAGGCTGAATTCAGCTTGAAATTCTTCATTCCACAGATGATAAAATGCCAAGAACTCAGTGAACCTCTGCCTGTATTGAAGAAGTTCATTATGCTTTATTGTTCTTGATTAAATATGGACCGTACTTAAAAAATGTATTTTCAAAGGTAATGCAACTCACTGTTGATATTGTCAGGGAAGGCATTAACAGGATTTATTTTTCATTATGGCAACCACAGTGATGAGGATATCAAGTCATACCTCTCTGACTGTCAGTATAACCTCAGGATCATAAATTCTCCATATCATTTTGTTAAAGGCCGCTTAGTTGATATCGTTCTTTGGCTCGTTGGTGTTTATGGTTCACAGAAGGTATGGTCCAAGATGATGACACACATTAATCTTGCAAGTGAAGGGCAGCCAGCCAATTGACTTTTTCCTAGTGATGTCAACAATAATTGCACAGAACAAGAATGGCCAGACTGCTGGTCAAATGACCTGCTAAGGTATTGATTGATTTTACAGTATTACAGTTGCTGATCGTCTATGGCACCTTGTGGACACACAATGAAACCAATCATGTTTTTCTTCCATTATGTACAAAGGTTTGACCTGATTAAGCAGTATTGTGTAGTCTTGAGCTTCTGCCAGTTTATTGGTAACAACTGTTTTTGAAACTGATGTTTTTTTTAAGGGAATATAAAGGGTATGCTATTTGGCATGTCATGAATAGGAACCGGATCGCTGTACTCTGAATACAAATGACAGCAGAAATGGGCAAATTGTTAAATTAATCTCTGTCGTATGTCTCGAATATTGGAAGCAGTGAAATCTGGTGATTGCAAAGGGAAGAAAGCGTTTGACCTTCCGGTTGGACCATACATTCTCAGAACTAGCATAAATATCGATCAATATATCTATCTTTCGATAGAGAGATGTGTATGCAAGATACATACATATGCATATATACATGCGTATATACATATACATCTCTCTCTCTCTCTCTCTCTCTCTCTCTATATATATATATATATATATACATATATATATACTGTATATTCATTCATTCATCTTCCGAGCCGCTTGATCCTCACTAGGGTCGCGGGGGGTGCTGGAGCCTATCCCAGCTGTCTCCGGGCAGTAGGCGGGGGGACACCCTGAATCGGTCGCCAGCCAATCGCAGGGCACACAGACACGAACAACCATTCGCACTCACACTCACACCTAGGGACAATTTAGAGTGTTCAATCAGCCTGCCACGCATGTTTTTGGAATGTGGGAGGAAACCGGAGCACCCGGAGAAAACCCACGCAGGCCCGAGGAGAACATGCAAACTCCACACAGGGAGGCCGGAGCTGGAATCGAACCCGGTACCTCTGCACTGTGAAGCCCACGTGCTAACCACTGGACTACCGGGCCGCCCTATACTGTATATATACTGTATGTATTAGAGCTGTCAAACGATTAAAATAGTTAATCAAATTAAAAACGCAACTGTCATAATTAACTCAAATGAACTAAAAATTAATCGTGATCAATCACGCATTTTTTGTGTGCAGCGCGCTTGTTGGTTTGTTTTTGGTTTATTTATAGAGCAACGTAACATCCGCTGTGACATGTGCCGCGTTAATCTCGCGAGAAAAAACATTGAATCCCGTTAAAATTAATTTAAATTAATGCCAATAAAAACGCGCTAAACTGACAGCTCGAATAGATAGATAGATAGATAGATAGATAGATAGATAGATAGATAGATAGATAGATAGATAGATATGAATGTGATAATACCAAATAATAACAATAACAAATAATACCAGGACATAAAATTCCACCATATAGTAAACGTAAGCATTGCAAACAATTAGTAGCTTACGTATGTCTTCTATATGATCTACCACAGATAGACCAACGATTTACACTCTACCGTACATGTCTCCAGAGCTGCTCCTCGGCAAAATTTCGACGCCAGCAACTGATATGTGGAGCCTGGGCTGTATGTTGGCCGAACTCGACAGAGGCTATGCTCTCTTTGGTGGCCATACCAAAGCGGACATGTTCTACTCGATCACAAGAGTAAGACCGATTCATCACAAAATCAAACCACAAGCCCCTCCAGTTTAATACTTGTCTTGTTTGAGCTAACATTTGGGATATCGATTCATTTCAGGTGCTTGGCCTCCCACCAACGGAAATGCAGGTTGAAGCGAATGAAAAAAAGTTCCGCATTGGTCAGCAAAGTACACTCAGAATACTTGTCTTCATGATTCTGGCAGTTATAGGCCTTTCTTCTCTTAAAGGGGAAGTCAAGTGACATTTTTTCTTGACAATAACATGTTGCTGTGGCCCCACTCGACTGAATGCGGTATTCTGATTGATATTGTGTGATATTGTGTGAAGTCATATTCCACAAACGCAAATTCATGCTGTTTTTAGACTTTAAGAGCACATTTGTTTGTAAAAGTTACTGATGAATGAAGCACAACAGCATCATGACTTGCATTGCTTTTTGTTACCTTTTCCCTTACTTTTTATTTGTGCAGGTAGCCCAGACATTGAATCGACAAAACAGCAAAAAAACACACTGGCCGTGAGGATAAGATCAAGCAATCCAAAGTTTCTGGAGTTCATTTCATACTGTTTAGAGTAAGCGTACATATAATGACATACTTACCGTATTTTCTGTACTATAAGCGGCATAGGATTTTAAGGCGCACCTTCAATGAATGGCCTATTTTAAAACGCAAAGAATAGAAGCTACAATTGTGGCTGCCGTTGCGCTATGCATTCACTAGATGGAGCTAAACGGAATACAATACAACTTTATTTATACAGTACAAAGCCTTAACAACTGCTGCAGCCGTAACAAAGCCATGAGAACAGGTCAAAAACACGGACATGAAACATAAATACAAACGGCATTGAAAAACAAGAAATGAAAGACAAAAGTGATGAAGACAAATTGATTCAACAAGTTTGAGTGTGTTTTGGCAAATGCACATGTCAATTAGTGTTACAGGTTACAATTTGTTCCTGCAAATAATTAGCACTAGATGGCAGAGGAACGCTAACAGTGAAACAACTCAATGGGGAAAATAAAGAGGCTGCAACGCCATATATAAGGCCCATTGGATTATAAAGGGCATTGTCAGCTTTTTTGGGAAAAAAA